>NW_024884711.1:2683937-2976883 GCF_019232065.1 Centrocercus urophasianus | reverse complement strand
ACTTAGCAATTCCTGATAAACATACCCAAGGATCATTAAACCAATCAGAGGAGATACATGCTAAGAAATCAATTTCAAAATTATATCCAAGAAAAACAGATGAGGGTGCTACACAATTTATCACTGTTAAGAACCTGTGCTATATAAGCTACATTTCAGACTGTCCTAAAATAAAAGCAAACAAGTTGCTGAAGGTAGAAGAAATTAAGTGCAAGTTCTCTACACAAATTCATTAAGCATTTTGTGTTTCAGAAGAATATAAACAGCTGATCAGAAAGCCACCCAGAAATTAGCTCTCATCAGCCACATGATAGCAGACAGGTGATACTAAAAATCCCTTCTGATTCTTCAGCACTTGAATTCAATCAAATTCATATAATTCATATACTTGTACTCTGTACATATTTTCCTTAGCAATACATGTGCTACTTGTTTCCAGAAAAATGAGCAAAACCAAGAAATCAAAAGCACAGAAGCGGTGATCATGAGTTATTTGTAGAATGGCCTAAGACAGGTTTCATTCCTTCAGTTGTTTGAGGAGATTCAAAACTGCATCGTCCCTAGCCAGGTATCTTTCAGATGCAAGTGCTCATGATCTTTCTGTTCAAAATGGGCTACTAAGAAAATGATTTAGGTTTCACTGGGCTAGAGACGAAGAGCAGCGTGTCTTAGCAAGGAGTGAAGAACCTTTACGTCCAAATTCCATTCCAAAGGCTATTTGATTTTAATACTAAAGTAGATAAGTGAGCACTGTGTAACAGTTATGTAAAGCACTGGAAAACAACAGCAGAAAGCTCTGAGTTTGATTACCATCATGCATTCAAAGCACCACAGCATCCCACAACTCATGTTCACCATCCCAAAGCAGTACAGTGTAGATACTTCCATATTCTTTCCTCAACTACACTACTGAATATTTTAAAACTTTTTTTTTCCTCTAATTTCTTCCTGCTGCTCTTCACACCAACCCCAAGTTTGTTTATTCTTTCTTCTCTTCTTCCTCCCCCTCTGTAGAAAGCTGCCAACTACCTAAATACAGCTGTCCATTGCTTGCTGATCTACACGACCATTTATTGACAGCATAAATAAGGAAGGTTCTAGTGAGAGAGAAATTGTATGTATGTTGCTCATAAACCTTTGGAAGATATTCAGGAGGAAATACAAGGGAAGATGCACAGAAATTAATATACAGAACACTGCTGTACTGCACTTAAGGTCAATTTAAATAAAAGTTGGCTGGTCTTTCCTCTCCTCTCTTCGACGTGACATCTCAGCCCTCTCCTACAGGATAGAGAAACTAAAGAATGCAAACACAACACATCAGCATCAGCTGCTGAGTTCTGGGACAGTTCAGCAGCCTGTTCCGCATGCAGGAGCACCATGTGAACACAAGGATGAACACAGAACCACGACAGAATTGATTCAGAGCTTGCTCAAACTACCAATGAAGCTACTCTCTGAAGTGTTTAACAATAAGTTATGCTGAGTGACAATAGGAAAGTCATATTTACACTGATTCTGGCAGTAATTCTGAAGTTCCAGTAGGGAATCACAGAATGGTTTGTATTGGAAGGGACCTCTGAGATCAAAGACAACTGCTAACTGCTGGCATCTAGAGATGTGCAATGCTACAGCATTCCAAAAGACCACCATGAGTTCGTAGCATTTCCTACATTCTTAAATATTCTGAGGGCAATAATATGAAAAACTGTACTCTGAATACTCAACAAGAATTACAAAAGCATATTCTACTCCTCCTAGTCAAACAAGCTTTAAAGAAACTAGCTTACAACAAGCAAAAAGAAAGCATCAGGATGCAACATGTGGGTTCTTTTGGGTCAGGCTAACTTTACACACTGGACAGAATCGCCTTTCCACACAGCAAGATAAAAAAGTTACAGTCACAACATTATCAATCGGGCAAAGTTTGCTTTCTCAAATTAAATCAGGAAATACACTTTTCATTATAGCAAGCTGTTCAAACAGTCAGCTCACGAAATTTCATCACGTCCAATCAATAATCAACATCATTTATCTTGTAATGGATGATGACAAAAAAAAAATGTTTACTCAAGGTCTTTGTTACCAAAAAAAGGGGTACTTCCCATTTTTCATTTGTGCCTTTTCCTAAATACGTACTTCAGATTACAAGCTTCAAATCCAGTTCAAAAAAGTGGATGCTACTATCAAACAATAACAAAACTTCTGTCTTATTTACTTCTGGGAATTTCACAAGAACCACCTTGGTTTCCAAATTACAAATGCTGGAGCTAAAAGGCAGCCACTGTGGAAGCTTACATTGTTTGATTGTGTCCTACCATAAACAATGTGTATTACTACATTTGTCTCAGATATATTGCTGTAAAATAAAGATTTTGGCCATTGTAAGTATTTTCCAGGGACAAAACCCTTCAGTCACTGACTCTGAGCTACTAAGCAAGATAAAAAACACTTGAATCCTAATAAAATTAACAGTTGCCAAACTGTCACAACTACCCACAGTGATACTTCTTTACTTGCTCCCTGAAAAGTTCACTGGACTTTCAATGTTTTTCAGCACAATTCATAGGCTACAGGAACATCAAAAGGTTTAATTACCTGAATATAAACCACATATCCACTAAGTAAATGCAGCTAAGCAGATAAAAAGTTCATAAAAGCTTAAAAGAATGAAACTAGCTTCAACAGAGACAAGTAGCATACAATTGGGATAGAAAATGTATTAACCACTCCTGAAGTGAATAAATACCTGAATAAAGACCAAGCGTACCGAAAAGATAACTCACATTTAATTCTATTATCCACAGCAAAGTTATAAATAAGAGATCAAATGTAACAAATAAACAGAAAGTCCTTCTGACGTCCGATATTCCCTTCTTCTCTCTGACATCATAGGACTCAATCCTTGCCATCAGGTGTGTTGGGTTGATGGAGTGGACATCTCGCAAGGACGGGCAGGATTCCACACTGCTACTGTGAGCATTTTCTGCATCATTTGGCACCCGATTCATCCTGGGTTTGCTCAGAGTAGTCTTTTTCCAGTTTCACCATCACTAGAATGCTGATCCATATAGGAACAACTTCTAAATAAAAAAGAGATCTACGTTAGTCAGCAAAGCCCCCAAATTCCACTATGCAATTTCACCTCACTATGTCAAGTTTCTCTCTAGAGAAAGATTCAGCACATGATCACCCTCATGGCAAAGGAATGTTTTCCAGTTCCCAATCTGACCCACACCTGGTGCAGCTCTGTGCTGTTCCTGCCCTGCCACTGGTGCACAGGAGCAGAGCCAGCATCTCTCTGCCTCCCTCTCTCAGGGAACTGCAAAGTCTTCTTCAGGCTGGGCAGCCTGAGTGCCCTCACCTCTCCTCACAGGATGTGTTACCAGCACATCCAGAGCTGGCACTACCAAAAGATTAGAAGTCCATTAAAATCAAGAGGGCTACAGTACACATTCTATAAAGCAAATAAGCCACTAGTGAGCCTACAGATAACCTCAGCTGCTATCACATCTTATGCTGCCAGACAGAAAGACAACTATGCAGCTTAGTGGCAAAAGGTGAGGATGTCTCTACTGACCTCACCACTTTTTAAATGAGATTATCATGTTCACTTCTTACAAAACTCAAACTGATGGCTGTACTACAGGAGAAACTTCTTCCAGAAAAAGCTCCTAGAAGGAGTTAAGGTCACAAAAGTTTCAAGAAATGTTAATTTTATGCAAAATACTCAGAAGAATAAGCTAGAAGTGCCGCAATACAAATCACGTCAGTGGAGTTTCTGTAACACTGCGGGAGCAACTTCTTGAAATTCAAGAACAAAGCTCTGTCTCTTCCTGTGTGGGCTGACTTTCAGTACACCACAAAATGGAAACAAACCCTTCCCACTCTTCCATCCGAAGCAGCAACAGCATTCCAGCTTCCACTATGTAAGAAAACAGGCAGAGAGAGCACAGAAGGAAAACAAACAGGCATCTGTAACACAGCTCTGGACGAACAGGAGGATATAGGGACATGTGGGAAAAAGAAAGGTGGGGAAGGGAATAGTCAGTGCACACACATCGCAGCTGAGGGAAGGCAGACAAGCCAGCGTTGGCCCGCATTTAGGTCAAGTCACACACACATTCTCCAGGCAGCTTTTCTTGGGCTGCTACAAGAGAACAGCAGCTGGCCTGCTCCCTGACAGAGGAGCCCTGCTTCTGACTGTGGGAAGGAGCTGGCAGAGGCAAAGCAAGCCAGCACTGATCACCAGGTCACTCAGGCACACGGCTACAAGCTGAACCAAGCACAGGACCAAGCACATGCACAGACTGCCATCTTGCTCCAGCCTGGGAAGGGCTTTTCAAATCCAGCCAGAGTTCTTCTGGCTCTCAGTCACACATCATAGGAACAGAAAAGCTGGCAGGTCTTTTGCTGGCCATAATCTTTTAAAGAGATGTGAGCAAAGCACCCTCGGCCTGAGAAACCTCAAAGTGGGAATAGGAGATGGAGTTTCCAGTTCCATTAGGTGGAAAAAGAGTAAAGGCAGAAATCGTACTGCATTCTTTCTTGTTTCAAGATGCTTCCAAGTAAATTTAGCACAAGCATCTTCACTGCAGCCCAGCTCCCTCCCCTGTTAGCCCAGCTTTTGGTGCCAGTTTTTAGTGCCTTTTCTCAGGAAGCATCAGCCTGAGCTCTGTAACCTCTTGCTCTCTCTCATTCAAGGCATACACTGATTAGAAATTATGAACACTGCTGAGCAAGTGGAGAAACTTGGAAGTTAAACTCACACCACATTTCTGCCTTTTTCTTCTTTAAAACATACTGCTACAAGGGAAGTACTGAAAACACTTGGAAGTCATACATTAAGAACATGAACATGGGATTATTTCACACTGCTGTAGTGTATCACAGAATGGCCAGGGTTGGAAGGGACCTCAAGGATCATGAACCTCCAACCCCCTGCCACATGCAGGGCCACCAACCTCCACATTTAATACCAGACCAGGCTGCCCAGGGCCCCATCCAACCTGGCCTTGAACACCTCCACGGATGGGGCATCCACAGCCTCTTTGGGCAGCTGTTCCAGCAGCTCACCACTCTCATAGTGAAGAAACTGATGAACACCTTCAGTAAATAACTACTTTGCAAGCCGTTCTATACCTCTGTTCCAAATACCAGGCATTGATCCCTCTGCAAGTCACATTTATCAGCTAGTTTGGTAATAGCCACGTGTTATCTAAAGCAGCTGCCTATGACAGTGAAGCCATTTAGCCATTTGCTACGCGAGGAACCATTTCAGCACAGAACACAGGAAAGCTGAGAGGAAAGAAGGTCAGCTCATAACATCCTCCAGGAAACTCTGTGCCTACTGCCCAAGGATCCTGAGTCACAAGTAAAGCTCTGAAGAAAGCTCTGCCATGGGTTTCCTCCATAACAGCAGGCTCACAGCTCTATCTCACTGTGAGCTTAACAGAAGGTCAAAGCGTTTAAGAGGGAAATATTTTGCCTTGAGATAAGAATTCACATTAGGAAGTTTGTGACATACTTTCTCCTCTTTTGACTCAAGCTTGATGAAGAGCTATGAGCACATTGAGAACTATCCCATGAATTTCAGGTTGTATTTAAAGTCACTGCCATTACTGCAAATGGCACACATTGCACACGCATCAGTTTTACATCCATCTTTGAGATGCATGATTGGGATGGTGCTTTTCTACCATTCTATTATTCTAATTCTTCCATTCTACTGTACTTGCCTTAATTTATTTATATGCTTGCTATAAATTCATTTATCACACATAAGCACCAGCACAAATCTTTTTCTTTGCAAGTTAAAAACTGAAACAGGTAACAGAGCTTAACTGAGATACCAGAAATGATGTGGGGAGGAAAAAAATAAAAAGCTTACTTGAAAGGCTACCAAGATCCAACAGATCATAAGTGAAAGTGAAAGTGAAAGCATCACGAGAAGGCAATTTTAGGATAAGAAAACACTAGAAACAATAGCCTAAAAATATCAGAAGTCCACTCAATAAAAGAGAAGCAAAAAACAACCATGTGGATGCTGAAGACAAACAAACAAAACCAAAGAAACAGTGGCCGACATTCGGAAAGGAGACCTAAGATGCATCCTTTCCATTGACATGTGACATTATAGTCAGCATTCAGGAGAAGTTAGATTATCTGAAGGCCCAAAGAGAAAATCATCACTGACAAAATGAAAAGCAACTGGTTCAAATCAATATTACGTGGATTGTGTCTGAGGATCAGCAAGACCAAGCTCACGGCTGCACAGCAAACCATTCATCTGCTGCAGCTCCTCTGCTCTCCAGTTTGATGCTCATGAAATTCCTGCAAACTATAAAGCACTGCAGGATAAGGCAAACCAGCTCCACAACAGCTACTTCCATGTTGTCCTACTCCTACATCTACATACAGTTATGGATATACTTCATCTCACAATCCATGCTCTATACTGAGATCCTAACCAGTTTCTGAAGGAAAAAGAAAAAGTGTTTACATATTGTTGCACTCCACAGGTACTACACACTTTAACCAATGTAAAACTGAAAAATTCAGCTGGTGGATGCCCACAAAATTCCTAAGCCTAAGTAAAAGATACTGTGTGTAGCTTTTTGGCAATAGCCTGGATGCTCAAGGAAGCAACACAGCTACAAATAAGTCCTCAGTTGGAGGGGAGGGACAAAGCATTTCAGCACACAGGAAAACTCTGCTACCTTTGTCTCAGCATTCAGATCTAGAGTAGCTCTGCTTGTGAAGTACAAGCTCTTACCTGCCCAAGTCAAAAGATCTTTTCTTATTCAACGTACAGAATGGATACAATATACTTGAGTACAGCTTGCACAGCATACAAATGATTCTTGCACTTACAACACACATCTGATTTCACACTGTTGAACCTTGAAAATAACTTACAAGGAGGATTTTGAAAGACGCGTTACCAAGCAGACAGCTGGATGCTAGACTAAACACTAAGCAAGAAAAGTGACTACAGGCGTCCTGTTCAGAAAGGAAACTGAAACACAAAGTGTTGTTTAGCTAGCAGATTCACATTTTGTTTTACCAACTTCCTATTTACTCTCATATGGGGTTCAATTTTTGTTTTCTACGAGATGATTCCGCAGTTTAATTCTAATGCTATTTACTTAAGAACTGTACTTGAAAACTAACTTCTGATTAAAGACAACTCAAATGTTAGTTGTTTTGGTTGAAAGATGTTTCCCCAGTTTTCTTATTCTCTGATGGTGATCCAACGAAATCAATAGGGCAGCTGCACACATCCCACATGCACACTGAACAAGGTGTTTCTCAGAGCACTGGACAAAGCTGCTGAAGAGTGCAGGACAGAGTTAACAAGCTACAAGGAGAAATGGGAAGAAAAAAAAAAATCAGTCTAATTTTTGGGTCAGTAGGACATCTGAGGGAACAAAGACATCTTCCCCTGTCCCAGGAGTGAGTTTAACACATTCAGAAAGTCAAAGCAAAATGCTCCAACCTTGGACTGATTTCTCCCTGCCCAGCAAAATTCTGCCATCCCTCCCTATCATTTCACTTCTTGCTCTACAAGAGCTGAGAAAATGGCAGAGCAAAGAGCAGGTAAATTTGGTATTGGCAGTGCCTTGCTTTTAGCCCCATTGCCACTTCCACCTGCGTGCTTCCTAACAGCACATCCCAAATGCATGATGTGTGTGCGTGGGTTTGTACCCCCACACAGACACACTCAAACTAGACTTGGGAACTGGCTTGTGAAAGAACAGCTCCTCAGATTTAAACCAAAACGACTTTGAAAATACACCCCATGAGGCATTCATGAGACACTTGGAAACGTACCTGTCTGGAGTTCAGCTTTTGTTTAACCAAAGCGTGCTCTCCAACACACAACCCTATTCTGTTCAGTGAAAAATACTACAAAATGACAAATAAGAAGGATGCTTTATAACACGTTCCCAATTCAAGACTCAGATTTCGTTTCCACTCAGGATATTTAACCTGCCACATGCATTTCATCATTGCTAGCATTCACGACACCTGGAGGTGTTCAAGAGACACGTAGATGTGGTACTTTGGGACACGGTTTAATGAGTGGTAGGAGAATGGCTGGGCTAGATCATTGTAGAGATCCTCTCCACCCTTAACAATTCTATGATTAAGCACTTAGAACACATAAAGAGCAAGCACTTCAGATGTACAAGTAAGTATTTCATTTGAAACCAGTACATCCCAGCTGATAACATTCACTGACGCAATTAAATAATTAGCAAAGCTAAGTGTTGGCTTTTTTTAGAAGATGTCATCTTTTCTTTTTTCATTTGGATTATATGGACTCATTTTGCCAATGATCTGAGCTATGTCATGATGTTGAGGTTAAGACCAGTCAGCTCCCCACTGCTACATTAATGAATGTATACAGTGCTTCTGTATGTTTTATCTGCACATATATATGCCTGTAACCTACAATAGCTGTCCGCAGTAGGAAACTCACACACAGCACTGATTTCTTCAGAAAGTAGAGGGAGGTACAGAGGAAAACTGGCCTAAAAGGAAAACAGTACAAGGACAGAGAAAAGACAGTTAACCTCCAAATCTGGTCTTAGCTCTTCTCAACCTTTTCCTTCTCTCTGAAGGTGACTCTGTAGCCCACCCAGCATCAGTTCTCACTGAGAAGTCTTCTTCTAGGTATCAATAAAGTGTGTGCTTTATCAAGTCAGCATTCCTCAAAATAACAAACACAGCCCTTTAGAGAGATCAAACATCTGATGCTCACTGAAATATCAAGCTCAATACTGGGTTATTGCACAGGACACTTGTGAATGTTTGTTTGTTTTCTCTAACTGAACAACAAACTCACGCCCCTGGGCTGCTACCCATGTACTACAGGCACAAGACGAGCTCCTCCTGCACCAGCACAGAACTCTGGGACTCTTCCTGAAATACATCAGGCATTTTACACGCTGCTGAGAAACGCTCAGGATTCCATCACCTCCACAGTAATTACTGAACAAAGTGGTGCAAAAGTTTTCTCCTTGAAAACTTAACCCCTCTTCAGAGCTTCTGAGAATTAGTATTTTTAAAAACTGTTATCCATTTTAAAATACAATACGCTCAAATACAAGATTGTATATTTGAAAAATCTGATATCAATATTGAAATACAAGGGAAACTTTTCTAAGATTTTTCATTTGCAACTCCTATTCGATAGTTCTTGTGATACTTCTTTACGCTTTGAAGCATATTCATTCTGTCACTTCAATTTCAATCCCTAAAATGCTTCAGTGACACTGTTAAGAAATAATTATCTGGTTCAAGCAGCAAACACTAGCAAAGATGTGTATCTGAACCTTCAGCATGGAATCTTTCCACATAATTCACCTAGTTCTGTCTCTGCCAGGTAGACATTAACTCTTGATACGTGCAGAGATGCTGTTTGAGGGCTCCAGTTGGTGACTGAGTAGCTGACCTTAAGTGTCAAACATGACAACTATGAGCTACACATACCAGTTACTTACTGAGATTACATTTTTAAACCTTTATTTCTGTTATTATTCCAGCTGAATTTAACACAGCAAAATAGAAAAGCAGTACTAAGAAGCTGTCTTTCAATACGATTGCCAAGAGTTTCAAAATAAAAACAATTATCTTAGCTGACAGTAAAATCAGAGTATATTCAAGAAGCAATGCACCTACGACTCTTTAAAGTGACTCAGCTCTTGTTGGAAGCTGCTGGCTGACGATGTGAAATCCCAGCCTGCTGCTGCCACAAGAGCCATTTACCATCACCACCTCGCCAACCACTTCTGCAAAAGCACCGGTCACGTTTTGCTCGCTCACTTCACCCTCTGAAAGAAATCCTTTAATTCTGCCTATTAGAAATAACGCCTCACCCTACAGAACACCTCCATAATGAAGCTGCACCAGGCCTACTTACAACTCACCCAAAATCTGCTAAAAAGGATTCGAATCCTCCGCAACTAGACGTGTTCTGACAACGCTGGATTGGCTAACTCCAAGACACCAGGACTTCCATTAGCGACTAAGGCACAACGCAGCCCTCCACCCCACCGCAGAAGCCGAGGCGCCGAAGGCACAGCACACAGCTGACAGCTGCCGGCTCCCCGCGCAGCACAGCCCCATCACCGCACGGCCCCGTTCCCTCGGGCAAGGAAGGCCCCAAGGGCGGCGGCGAGCGCTGCCCACCCTCCTTCTCTCCCTCCCTCACGTAGGCGCGGGCAGCCCCCGCCCAGCGGCGGCTTCCCGCCTGGCCGACGGCTCCCCCCACTCCAAACTCTGGAAGTTTGGCCCCTCGCTGCCGGATGGCGGCACATCCTACCCGGGCGAGTCGCTCCGACCGGAGGAGATCCGGCCGCGGCCAAGCAGCGCCGCAGGCCCCGGGGACCGGGGGGCGGAGCCGGCAGCAGCAGGGCGTGACTGACCCCCGTGGCTCCGCCCCGCCGGCCGCCTTCCTGAGCGCAAGATGGAGGCGGGAGGCGCGGGAGGCCTGACTTGGGTGCCTTCCGTGTCGTTGGCTCCGGGCTCGGGTTGCGGTGCTGCCTTCAGCTCCATCTTACAGCTCGTTATTCTATGTTTGAAGGTACAGTGCTGCAGATCATCCTTTAGGAGCTCAAAATTACCTGTGCTCCGTTACCAGTTCTTCATCGCATGTGTGACGAATGGTGCCAATTTGCTTTATACTGATTCCTTGTTGTGTACCCTTGAGGTAGAGAACTTGGATCGTCGTAACTCCACTTCTTTTGTGGGCATGAATTCCTCGATCTTGTTTACTTGCAGCATTGCTTTTTTGCCTCCTGACTCCTAGAAGGATTTTTCCTCATCGATATCAATTTTATTTTGTCTTTCCACTCCTCCACCTGAGCTTTTACTCCATAGTGAAGGTTGTTGTCCGGTTCTATTGGAAATAACACCTCAAGACAAAACCAAAGCAGATCTCATCAGGATTCCATGCCCACCTGGTGACAGTGGCTAATGGCCATCCTGTAATAGCTTATCCTCTTGGTTCCACATTACAAGCACTACGTTTATGGTAGAAGTTTTCTGCTAATTCCTCATTGCATGAAGAGCCATGTATCTCTGAAGTCCTTAGGCAACCAGGTCTCAACATAAAATGACACAGGAAGGTGTCAAAAACTGTGGTGCAACACTAGTTCACCTGCATTGCTATTAGAAGATGTAATGTATTTCAAGAAAAAACAGCCTATTAACTTGCTTCAGCATGTGCATTTCAACGATAGCCTTATTTAAAGAGGAATACATCTAAATGTTAATGAACCAATCAAAACAAGAGGCAAAGCAGATTATCTGTCACTGGCCTAAATTCTACTTAAGCTTCTGCATCATGTTATAGCAGAGTTTTTGCACATACACAGATTAGGACAAGACAATCCAGACGTGATTGGAATCATTGGGAGGATATGCCAGAAACTCAATCATCCGGGCATTTAATAAATGTATTCTTCCCTTTGGGGAAACATGTTCTCTGTCCTTATGGAGACCCAAAGCTTCTCAAAGGCACATATACGTTGTGGGGTTTGTCTGCAGTTACATACAGAGCTGAAAATCTGCTCTGAAGTATATGTATATACAGCTATCTATATCTCTCAAGAGAAGGAAAGACAGACATTCAGCATGGTACTCACCCTGCTCACCCAGGCTGGCTCCGCATAGTACTATGTATCTTCAGGGAGTTCCATGCACTGCTGCAGCAACCAGAAGTCCAGGCCAGCCTGGAGCTGGAGCAGAACCGAAAACAAGAACCCTAAGCATTTGTTATAAACAACTTTACAGAGGATGATAGCTAAGGTGAATCTCTTCACCTTTGTCCAAAAGAGCTGGAACTTGCAACAAAATGTCCTGTTCACTGCTGTTGGTGGTTGATGAAAAGGGAGAGGAATCAACTCAACTGTGAGAAAAATCTTGGAAGATCTTTTTGTTACTAATCATTTTTAATCAAAGTCTGTAAACATGCAGTCAATTTCTGCCCTTTCATGGAAACACAGAGCCATAGAATATGTCAAGTTGGAAAGGATCCAAGAGGATCACCAAGTCCATCTCTATACAGGACCACCCAAAAATCAGGATATATGACTAAGATTGTTGTCCAGCCTGCCCCACCTAGAGAACCATAGGGATACCAAGGAGGTGAGAAGGGAGCTATTCAGGGACCACACAGGGAAGGGGAGGCAAGGCCCACAGGAGGAGTGATCTCTTTTAAATACAGTTTTCTTTGCTTCTGGACTCAAATTCAAATACTTGTGGCTCAGTGCAGGACCAGCAACAAGTGCTGGTCGGTGACACTTGATCTGGCTGCTCCGGTCTGCCAGGCCATGGGTGTCACACAGCAATGTCACTGTGACGTTTGAGCATTTCCCAGAGGAACCTCCCAACAGTTCTGTTGAGTTTTGCTTGCCAACTGCAGTGCAAAGACTGACTCATCACAGAAATCTTCTATGTGAAGATTTCCATCAAACCGAGACCAAAAAATAAAATAAAAATTGAGCTACCTGAATCAGAAACGTCTTCTGTTTCTCAGCCAGAGAAGGTGATTGAGTCCTCAGGCTCCCTTTCTCCTGATCCTTTGGGATAGGATAAAGGAACAATTTGGGATGCTGCTGCAGCATGGATAAAGGAAGAAGAAAATTCACAAACCTTTTCTGATGAAGAGGAAGCCAAATGCTTACCTCACATTTCTTCTGAGGAGAGCAAAGCCAGCATCTCCTCAGCCCCCACCTTTCCATAGAAAGTCTGGCAACTGGTTGAAAATGATCAATTTAAGATGCTTTAGTGGGGTTACGGTGGAAACTTTGTTGTTTAAAAAGAGGAAGAAATGTTTAAGCCCCAAGTACTGGGAAGGCAAGGACCTGGAAAAGAGTTTTGGACTGAAAATGTGAAAAACTTCATTCACCAACTTAATCTGCACGGATTCACCAGAATACACTGTGACTGCAAAAGATGTCCATGAGTTCCTGAATTTCTTACAGAGGAGGAAGCATTTGCTGCTCATAGGAAGGTTGCTCAACACAGGAACCAACTCTCACAGTATTCTGGTGGGAGGGATGGAGGTTCCAAGAAAATAAGCCTTGGTGGTAGAGGAGGAGGACAATAAATGTTCTAATCTTCATTGCTTTCTCTGGCTACTTCTGGGTATTTTAAAAGAAGCACTGCTAAGTAGCAGAAATATTTGATTTGATTGATCTGGCTAATAGACTTTTTTAATGGTCATGTTTGTCCTCAGCAATTACAGGTCTTACATGCGGTATCTCGCTGTCTTTCAGTCCCGAACTGACAGCAACTCTTTCCTCTCCTTTGCTTTTTCCAGTTACTTGTACAACTTCATGCAGCTGGTGATTGCCCAGCCTTCACGTTTGCCAAGATCTCTCTGCAAGGCCTTTCTACCCTTGAGGGAGTCTGGTTCCTTTGGGGCCCATTACTGCCCCTCAGCGCCGTGCCTCCACTGCCCTCCTAAGGAGATGTAGTTCCAGAAGGGTGCCCAGGCAAGTATTTATACTTAAGAATTGTCATTGTTTTTCATGTAAACGTAAAGAGAATGGCTTCTGAATCTCAGTAGCAGCCTGTGTTACAATTACTTGTCTCCAAAGTGTTTTGATGCAATTTGTTTCTTATGTTGTAAAAGCAAAAGCAGCAGCCCTCTGCCACTGCACACTGAAATGAATGCATATTTAAACAAGCTGTGATTGACATTTGGCTGAACAGATTAACAGCATAATTTATAAAAACACATGAAAAGGCGCTGTTAATTAGGCCTTGTGTCTGGTTATCAAGCTACAAGAAAGACATCTTGAAAGTGCAGCCAGGGTGAATAAGCAAAGCCCAGCTTTCAGCACGCTAAGGCCTGTTGCAGGCTGTGTGTAACCACTAATGTCACGAGTAAATACTCCTGCATGCACCTGACCAATTTTTTTAATGGAAAAAATGGGTATAAAAGAAATAAAAGGGATAACCATAATCAGCTGAGACTCAGGCCCCATTTACACATGCGTGCACAGAACCAACCAGCAATCTCTTTAATGGGTAAAAGGAGATCTCTGACTCCTTCTAGGTGGCCTATTGCCACCTATTCTGCTGGTGTTGTCAAAATGCTTTCTTACACAATTTTGCTGGGGAGAAAACAGTATTTGTTCTGCTTTTCCTGCTCTTTGGAGGGGATCCTAATGAGTGAAGAGCTGTTTCAGTTTCTTCTGCTTAAAGACTTCTCAAATAATTCAAGTAAATCTAAGAAAGCTTTTTTGGGGGGAAGTGTTTACTGAGCTTTGCTGAAAATCCTTGGTAATTAAAGTGCTTAGCACAATATACCGAGGTCATGTTTTCAGATCTGCTGAAATCCTGAGAACCAAAATATCTTCTTGTGCGTCCTGCACAGTATTGTTAATTTCAGATCACCTGAGTGAGATAAGTGACACCTCAATTTTTGAAGCTTATAATCAACTTCTACTCCTGGGTAAGAAAGTGAGAGATTTATGGATTTACATTCAGTAACCACTCTGGTAAATTCAGAAAGATTAAATTATATGGAAATTGGATTTGAGAGTCTCTTTTATGAACAGATAAAACCAATCAGTCTCATGATTGCAATGCTGACCGCAGAAAGCACACATTACAGTGCAGATTTGGAGAGAATGAGCTGAGTGAAGCCTGTTGATAACAAGCTAGTTCTTCCAGGCTGTTCAGTGGTATTTTCCTAGCCCTCTGTAGATCTGAGTATAGGGAAGGACAGACAACATTACACCATGTAAGGAAAAACTATGCAGTTTCTTAATAGTGCTTCACTAACAAAAGCATTCCTCTCTGTCCTAGTGCTGAAGTTTGCATGTACACAGAGAATGAAGTGCTTGCTTCTCCCTCCAGAGGCACGAAGCAGGTTGCACCTGGCTCTCAGTCAGCATTCCACTGAAATTGTCACCTTGGATCGTGTTCCCACGCACTTATTATAGGGCATTAAGGAAGGAGTGTCTGCAGTCTTCTGGAGCAACTAAGCGGAAAGAGAAGCACAAGGACAAGACTCATTGTTTACATCCTAAACCCTTCCTCTTTTAGTGTCCCTCTGCTTCTACTTAAGCTTCCATTTTCAGTCTTCAGGTCTGTTCCTTAGCAAAAAGTGCACAGTAATAATAATAATAATAGGTTTTTCATTGTAGTAAATAGACAACGATCAGAACAGGATAACATGAATGTGTTTTTCTTAACACTTTTAGTCCCAGTTTTATATTCTCTCTCCTTGTGGAAAGACAATTGGGGTTTTCTTCTCTGAGGGCTGAAGGGATTTATAGTCCATATTCAGAAGATGGTTGATAGATAGTAGCTAAAATCTAATTAAAGTCACTGGATGTAAATTTCTTTCTAAAGATCTCTTAAATGTAAGTGGGATTCCTCAGCCTTAGGAGGCAGAAAGAAGGGCTCCAAATAATGGCAAGTAAATTCACCTTAATGGTACCCTTTAGGAAGAGGATCCCCCAGTGGTTGGAAGAGAGCAAGAAGGCTTTGCCAGGGGCTGGGCCATGGCGCAGAGTCCAGGCCCATGCTGGAACTGTGGGTGCTCATCACAGTGCAGTGATTTGGGGCAGCCAACAGGTGTAAAGGCTTCACAGGGAGGGCAGGGTATTGCCAGGATCTTGGTTAATTGTTCTTACTCAGGGTAATGTTCTAATATGAAGGAAGGGCACTGCAATGGTTGTCTCTAATGTGCCTCATTATATCAAGCAGATGAATGTTGGATGGATCACTCGCTGATGTTAGGCCTTTAGGAGTTCTTGCTATGGAAAACAGCCAAAATGTGTTAGTCAGTTTGTGTAACAGAATGCCCACAATGATTCTGTAATTCAAAATGGTTTCTAAAGAGAGACACAAAGATGTACCAAGTCACTACACCCCCAAATCTCATTTGAAATCAATGGAGTAGATCTGCTTAAATGCATTTGAGGGTGTGGTGGTATTCCTGTTCTTGACTGGTTCTCAAATCTCAAGCTGCAAACCCACATCCAAAGATCCCTGGCTAGCTCTGAGGAATGCCTATGTTGGTCTGGCTGGTAAGCTCCTAATGTCTCCTTCTCCCTTAAGAAAAATGAAGTAGGTTGACTTGGGGCAATTAGATAGCAATCTAACTCTATTATCTGTCTGGGAGGCGACCAAGTATTTCTGCAGTAGGGCAGGAAGAAAATAATCTATTGATCAAGAAGTTACAAAGACTGTAGAGTTAATCTTCTCACAGAACATGCCTATTACACTTTGATGTTATGCCTTCTTCGATGATATGGCTCAGCTTAAGTGAATGAACAACCCAGTGCAGGAGCTTTAAGCTCACCCTGCAGCAAGAAAAGTGGAACCAAGAGCCAAAGTCCAGCATTTGTCAGGCATTGAGATAAAGCCCGTTCTTTTCTAAATCCGGATTTGAGATGACGCAACGGTCCTCGTGCAGGTGGTGATTGCTGCTTAATATGCAGTGCAGCAGCTGCGCAGCGCTGTTCAGCACATTTCAGAGCACTGCTCCATTAAAAGACTGACAGACCTCTTTGCAGGCTCCTCTTGATATGAAATTACATACATGCCTTCTGCCCATCTTTGTTGCCTCAAATGTTAAAAGTCCCTACATTTCTAACATGTTTATGAACCAAACTTTGCAGCCTTGTGCTTTGAAGAGAACCTCTCCTTCCCGCTACCTGATGTTAAGAGGCATCAGACCCAACACCAAGCGGTTTGCTAGAAATATTCTTATTTGAGCTCTTGCCCATCAGTAAAATAAAACAAATCCCATCTTAAAGATAAGAGCTTATTCACCTGGGAGGAAGAAAAAAATGCTTGTGCTTTAGTTTCAGACAAAAGACCACTTTGAATTTCTCTTGGCTTTAGGAAAGCGCTTTGCGCAAGCAGAGTGCTATGGGGCAGTTTCACAGGCGATGTGTCACTGTTGGCCACTCTCACTCGTGTGCTCTCTCTCTGTAAACTCTGTGTCTTTTTCCCTTCTGCCACCTTACATATTATTATTTTCTGCTAATTTACCCCCATTGATTCCTCTCTGTTTCCACCTACAGAAGGCTGGTTTCTGTACATTATTGCCTTTTTCATTCCTATTGAGTTCCTCTGCCCTACTAAAAGTTCTTCACCCACAGTTAGGGTTCACTGGATGCTTTTAGCAAGAGGGCAAATAAGCAGTTTTAAGTATTTAATGAACTTTTTACAATTTATGTCCTATAGAAACTGACAATAAGCAGAAATAAACTTCAAAATTCTTCATTTGTGCTAGCTGTATATGAAAACTATATGCAATCCATGTACACATCATTACTTACCCCAATATTAGCTATGCTTTTATGCATGAAATGCAATATATGTTCTACTCCAAATTTGCTTCTTGTCTTTTATCTGCTTTTACATATTTCTGGGCTTAACTGTCCATTGATTCCACCTAAACAAGTTCCTTTATGCACAGAAATAAATCTAGTGAAATGAATCTTGTGATTGTGCACATAAACCAAAAAAGCTTTTGGTAGTTTTGTAAAGTTTAAAAAGGGAGACGTCAAGTTTCACATTCTTGTGACTAGTCTTACTGAAACAGAAATGTTTGCATGAAAAATGAGAACTAACAATGAGAAAAACTAAAAACTGAAAAAAAAAAGTCTCAGTCTGAGGTTTCTAGTATGACTCTTTGGTAGATTTTATTCCACTAAAAGAGGAAATATGTTCTGATTACTGTACGGAAACTGCCCTGTCGGCAAGACAGGGTGTTTCACCAAACTGGACACCAACCCCAAGAATTATTTATAATGCTAACCCTGCAAAGCCCAACTCAGCTGACCAACAGAGCTAAGTGCAGTTGCAGCCTTCCCTAACCAGACTTACAGATATGGTGCTATCAGCTATCATCGCCTCTGTGGACAGTCAGTGCATCTCAGGTTTTAATCTTACGTTGTTAACAATGGAGTGTTAATAGTGTAATACTAACAAGATAGTGACCATTTCCAGGACAGTTTACATACGTGCACTGAAGTATTTTGGCCCCAAAGTGTAGTCAGTAGCATTTTCTGAATGTAAGTACACAGAACTCTGCTAAGGAAATAAAGTATATTTATAGTGCTGTAGGTTCTTGCAAGGCTGAAAATTCTGATGTTGCTTCAGCAGGTGTTTCGACCAAAGCTATTTAAACCATTTGAAAGCAGTGCCGAAACCATAGAATCATAGAATCACCAAGGTTGGAAAAGACCTAAAAGATCACCCAGTCCAACCGTTCACCTATTCCCAATAGCTCCCACTAAACCATGTCCCTCAACACAACATCCAGCCTTTCCTTGAACACCCCCAGAGTCGGTGACTCCACCACCTCCCTGGAACCATCTAGTCCTTGTTTCCTCCCTCTTCCTCCTCCTCTCTGTTTCACTTTCATAGAATCAGAATTACAAAGGTTGGAAATGACCTCTAAGATCACTAGTCCAACTGCCAACCCATCCCAGCCAGGCCCACTATCCACGGCCCTCAGTGCCACATCCACATGTCTCTTGAACAGCTGGTGAAACGGTGACTGCACCACCTCCCTGTGCAGCCTGTTCCAGTCCTTAACACTTTGTCAGATACTGTCATATATTTGATATAGAGATATTTGTCAGATAATGTCATATTTCCAAATATTGAACCTGAACCTTCCCTGGCACATCTTGAGACCTTACCTCTTGTCCTGTCATTAGTTAGGCAGAAGCAGACGACCCCCAGAGGGAGTTGTGGAGTGTAATAAGGTCTCCTCTGAACCTCCTCCAGACTGAACAAACCCAGTTCCCTCAGCATCTCCTCATCAGACTTGGGCTCCAGACCCCTCACAGCTTTGTTGCCCTACTTTGGATATGGTTTAAGGGCGTTCAGATGAAAACAACACTAATGTCATCTATCTGAACGACAGATATTTTTCTGAACTAAACATTTGTGGGGGACTGTGGGCAAGCGGAAAAGAAGACGCTAAAAATCATGCAAAGCAAAGAGGAGAGAAGCAGAGCTACGCAGGTGGAAGGAAAGCTGGGAAATCCCAATGACTGTATCTCGTACCGAATCCAAGCGCCTGCTTTTTTTTCCTCCGGCCTCCTACGAAGAACCTCAGAGCCGGTACGAGGCGGCTGGGCGGAGCTCCGGGATGCCCGGCGAGGAGCGCGGCCGTGGGGCGTGCAGCTGACCCCCCCTCCTGGGCAGCCCGCACGCTGCACCGAAACAAGCCGGTTGTTCCATCGGCCTCTGGTGAAGACCCTTTCTCTAACCCCTAACCTGACGCTCCCCTGGCATAACCTTGAAAATGAAACACTTGTAGAGCTCAGGATAATTATAATAGAAGGAAATTCACATGCAGTTAATGGAGGAGGATTATTTGGCTCAAAGCTGGCGCTTGCTGCTGTACAAAAGCATTTACAATGTGAGCTTTTTCCACAATGGGCACTGACTGCCAAAACCAAGATCTCTGCAAACCTGTGAGGTAGTGGGACTCTGCTTCACCGGATCCTGTGGGCACGCTGCCAGGGAAGGGGTGCAGAGGGTCATTCATCTTGTGCATTTTACACTGAAGGACAGAACAGTGAGTGAGGCATCAGATGAAGGGCTGTGTAGCTGAATTCATCTTGCACCAGGAGAAATACTTAACTGGAATGTTACATAAAACCTGCATAGATAATAGACCATGCTTTACCGAGTTCCTTGGCAGACAGAAGCAGGATCAGAAGAGGAGATCAAGGACACTACTGCAAAGTGGGGCTAAACAAATTAATGATCAGCTGGTCCATATAGAAACAGTAAGGAAAATACAGAAGGATGTACCCCTTAACTCCCTCAACCTCCTAATGGCAAATGCTGGAGAAATAAGGGAGAGAATCGACCTTAGGCATTGCTCTTCCGGCCAAGTATCTCTTATCATTGCTGTTGGAGACCACCATAGACTGCATGAGCCATGGCCCTGTCATTTATACTGTCTTATATTCTTAACAGCTGAGTGTGTGCAGAGAACTCAGGCACTAATGTCCTTCAAGTTAACGATAAAGTGCAAATCCTGATTGGCTGTTTATCTGCTCTCTCCAGAGTTAAAGACTTGTTGCCTTTCCCCACTTTTTGTTCAGCTCTTGTGAACCTCCTATCTTCTCAGTCTCTTGTATGCAGGGTAAAAGGAAGCCATAATGTAGTATGACTGTTTCTAAGGCTGTTGTGGTAGTAGTTATCAGCACTATGCAGTTCTTCTGGTTGAACTACCAGTATTCTATCCTAAGTTTTAAGCTACAATGCATAAAACATTATGCAGTATGCATCTACTTCAATAGAAATTAAAGCAAAGGGGAGGCCTAGAATCAGATTTTGCATACGGCTTCTAACCTGGGGTATTTTCAGAGCTACAGGAGCAAGGTAAGCATCTGTTTATGCCATTGACATTTAAGATACTTTCTCAGAAAGATGCACTTAAAGGTACATTTTACTCAAATCAGGTAGCCTCCAAAGGTGGTCTTAACTAATTTGCAGCCTGCTTACTACTTCTAATCTTTATGCTTCCATTATATTATGCAGTGGTTCTCATTTCCTGACCTCCCTCCACCCATCTTCAAACCTCTGGGTTATTGAGCAAGAGGAGTTCTGTTCTCCAGACACAGCACAGGAAGAGCTTTTGGGAATTACCCAGCTTGTTGGGCTGGTGTTCCTGGGTGGCGGAGTCAGAAGCAAGTTAAGGAAGAAGAAGACTTCCCAGAGATGTGGCTCAGTAACACCTGAGGTGACTAATTTCAGCACAAGTCAAGCTCCATACCATCGTGATGAGGAAAGTGGTGGTGCAACAACTGAGCTTATCTATGACCAGAGAGGTGCAGAAAAATAGGTATACCTCTGTCTGTAAATGCTCTCATAAACATCTGTATGCATGTGGTCCCATTCAGAAGGCAGTAAAGTGCTCCCATGCTTGCAGTCAGAAGCATGAGTCTGTGTCCCAGGCACCAGAGTACAGCCGTCAAAGGGAAGATCTTGCTGTCCAAGGCCAAATATCTTTATCAAATAGATGTTTGTTCTGAAAGAGCATCTGTGAAGAAGGACAGTAGTTGGTTTGCTTGTTTTCTTCCCAGACTCTGGGATCCTAGCCTGGATTTTTTATTATTATTATTATTTTAATGTGTTGTGCAAGTAATGGGAGTTCTGCTCTGTTTAAAGCCAGCGTTTGCCTTTAGAAAGAGATCTGAAATGAGGCACATAGCAACAAACACTAAAACAGAGGTATGTATCAGGGCCAAAATGAGCTTACTTAATGTCCCTGTGACCTAAGCCATAAGTCTAACCAGAACTTTTTCCTTCCAGTTCTTGAAGACAGAAGTTATAATATATCTAGGGCTAATTAGAGGATTATTTTAACTTCTTGAACCTGTGCTGAAGAGTGAACTCTTTCCCTTGCCTTTCAAGTTATGTGAGAATTATCTGAAAGTTGACAAGTACAGCTCACTGGGTGTGACCACAGCAATGCTGCTGCTTTTTGAAGGAGCATCAGACTCTATCAGGGGTTAAGACAACTCACTTGGAAGAGAATAGTAACTATGAAAGTGCAGGTAAGGTACAAAGTACAGAAAACGGGATGAGACTCCAAGGACTGCTACTACTGCAAAAGCAAAGTTCTGAAACAACACCTCGAGATCAGTTAGCTGATGAATACTTCACTGCCTTTTGACCTGTGTGTAGATTTCCCAGAGATTATTGTTGGGATCACTTTGATATTAAAAATGAAATCCTTACAGCATCGTGGCAACATTTATTATCTGTGCCTACTATCACCAGATTAACAGATGCATCTGGGTGACTGCTTAAGGATGATGAGTTGCCAGAGCACTGAGAGTATAGAAGAAAATCAGTGGAGAATAAATGATGATGAGAATAAACAGAATTCTTCAAGAAAAATTTCTATGTATAGATATCTTAACAAAGAGAAATTAATCTTAGCATGTTTTATCAGACAGGTGCCATACAAAATGACAATCCTTTAAAGGAGACGGCCAAGTTGGAGAAGTGTCTTCTATTAAAGTATGAGTGATAACCACTATGAAAGCAGACTAAGCTAAGCCAGCCATCTGTTGATATGACAGTGTTTTTATAGGCTGTTCTGCTTACAACCTTAAAAAAAAGAAAAAAAGAAAAAAAGCATTAAGGACTTGAAAATATTTGTTTTTACTGAACGAAATCCTGTGTACTGGGCAGCAGCATGGAGTTACGGTAAGCCTGAACTTTTCACATCTCATTCACGAGTGGTGGGATGGGATAGAAAGCTGATGTTTCAATTGTGGCTTGGTTCTACTCTATTGTATTTTTATTGTAATTATGCTGGTTTGAGAGTGAAATTACTGATGAAGTGGTGCATGATTCCCATGTCAACATAAAACCTCTACAAACAGAGATTTGGTCTCTAAAATACACACATCACAACATTGTATCCTATCATTTACATCAGACAAGACATATCCAGTGTTTTGGTTGGCCATCAGCTAGAAGGAAAAGCCAAGTTTCCAATAGCTTCACTTTCCAAACACTAAATGAGACTTCAAAAGCTGTAGAAATGCAGTACAAGACTATGCAGTCCTATACATAAAGTATCAAATCTTTCTAGAAGTAACAGCTGTGGGTGCAATTATTGTTATACAAACTTCGATATAGTTTCTGGAAATTACTTGGAATTTCTTACCAAGACTTGAAAAATCTTTTCCATCTGTTCTTTCTCTTGCTTTTTCCAGGGTGTGTTTATAGATATAAATCCACAATATATTGTGGCCACTATATATAGAGATAACATTTGAAATACACATCCCCCTATAAAGCTATGTTTAAAGTAGTCGGAACATTGATTCACCTAAAGAGGCATCCAAAGTAATATAGGATTGAGAGTGAAGACTGATAATCTTGGCTAAGTAACAGTCTGAGGGAAGGAAAATCCACTTGGTTGTTAACCTTAAAATAGTGAACATTGTCTTCCTATTCAGTGCAGATCTCAAGCCTGGGAAAGAGCTGAGATTTTTTTTCACACGGACATGCTTCAGCAAAACAGAATCCAATCCACAGAAATACCCTTCCTCAGAGAACTGATCATCTATCCCGCAAAAATTAGGAGGCTGCACATCCTGTGGGAAGAACAGGATAGTTATTACAGGTTAGTTAATCTCTAGTGAACGTGCTGACACTACGTAAAACACTCCCACTACAGCAAGTTTTCAGCTGTGGACCAGTTAAGGACGTGTTTCCTCATGCTGACGTGGTTATCTGAGAGATTAGAGACATCAGATCATTCCTTCAGCTGCTTTTCTGGAAAGAAGTGCTTATAATACTAATATGGAAGTGAAACAGTCATGTAAATGCCTGTATATTTAGGCCAAAGACTGAGGACACCTTTCCAAGGCAAAGGAAGAATTTACCACATTGCTTTTTAAGTTACAGCTTCTCAAAATATGTGTTGATCCACAGTGTTCAGCAAAGCCTAGCTTCTTTGAGATTTGGCAAAGCTTTTGTCTACAGTTAAATAAGACTACAGTTTTCTTCAGAGTTGCTATAGTTATGAGCCATCCCTAGTCCAGGGAGCCTTGGGAATAATTCATAGTATACGAATGACAAGCAGAATAAGTATCATTAGAAAGGCATGAGAAAGCATCAATAAAATGTTTTCAGTAAAGTGGGCTATTTGGTGATAAGAGTAATGAAGATATGGTGTGTGTCTGTCAAAGGTCCACACTGTCAAATGAAAATGTTTCAGCCAGAGGCAAAACCTGGTGGGCATCAGAGATGATACAGAACCCCCAGATCGATTTAAACAACGTGGAGAGTGATGTGGAAAAAGAAGTGAACAAGCCAAATGTGCCACCTTGATGGGGGCTAATAAACTAAAGCACTTGTGCTTTCAGAAGAGCTTTCCATGGGTGCCCACAAAAAAGGTCTAAACAAGAGAATGCCCCTCACATTGGCCTGTGAGAGGACAGCCTATTGAGCTTAAGATATATACTAAAGAACATCAAAACATTTCGTTCAGGAGAATGTAATGCACAAATATATGTAAGCATGTGATAAGGTCAGTGACTATGAACATGGGAAATGTTACAGTGACAGCAGGGTTTTTCCTTTAGGTTTCTAAATAAGGGGTTTAGAGTTCTGTATGTGGACTACATGCCTGCTACTTTCATGAAGTCTAATTAACCAGCCACTTGTAAGCTTTAACCCTTTCTACGTGAGCTATGCTTCAGCCCATCATTTGCTGTGGGAGAAACCAAAACATCACAGTGTGGGCAAAAGATCTTGTTACACTGATTATACATAAAATAAATGTATTTGTCTTCCAGTGGTCAAAGTGGAGCTTGAAACTTGATACTGCTTGTGGTTGAAAAATATTACTGAGAGGAAGTTTAGTCACAAAGGAAGGCTATGTGTTCACTGGGTTGGTACAAAGTGTATGTACAATGGAGTGTCCATTATAACCCATCCCTTAGCATGTTAAAAGTACTGAAGCATTAAATGCATTTATATTTCTTACCTTCATAAAATGTAAAACATTTAGATGCTACTAGGAATTACTTAGCCATTTTGCTGAGTGATTTTTCCTAATGATTTTTTTTCTCTACAAAAAATACGTTCCATTACTGAAATACTATAAGGGTTTCATAAAAAAGGGTTATTAAACATTACGTAGTTGTGCTACAAGTTCTGCTCTGGATGTAATGCCTCCTATTTTATGATATTGGCCCATGACATTAGAGGTAGATTTTGGTAGTATGGCAGTCTAAGTTGAACCTTCCTCCAATATTGCATTCTGTTGCTGTGTGACAGCAGCAGAGGGGCAGCTGGACAAAACTGTGTCTGATATGGAAGTGAGTATGGAATGAAGACGTTATTAAATTCCTCCATGTGGAAATAATTACACCCGTTGACATTCATCAATACTAGTTGTACTTTTATGGAGACCAGACAGTGGATGTGAGCACAGTGAGGTGGGAAGTAGAACGTTTCAGTGGTGGTGACAGTGACATGAAAGGCAAGCCACATTCTGGACAGCCATGCACGACCCTCACATCACAAAATGAAGAGCATCTTGATCAGCTCATCTGTGTGACTCCATGGATTATGACCAGGGAATTGCGTACAGAGCTGCATATTGGCTTCAATGCACTGGAAATGATGGTGGCAATGCAGGAATACCACAAAATTTGCATTGGGTGGCTCCCATGAATGCTCATACAAGAGCAGAAAGAACACTGTATACATGTTTGTCAGAACATGTTAAATCAGTAGGAGGCTGAAGGTAAGAGTTTTCTTGATTGCATCATTACTGGTGAAGAAACATGGTGTCACCACAATGAGCTGGAGTCAGAGGGTGATTCGTGGAGGGGCAACGTGTGAATTCCCCATAGTAGAAGTTGTTCAAGATGCAGCCCTCAGTGGGTAAAGTGATGCACGCTGCCTTTTGGGACAGGGAAGGGATGATCCCTCTGGATATCCTGGAACCCAGACAAACTATCAGCTCTGACTGCTACATCGTGATGCTGACTCTGCTGAAGGCTTCCAGAGTCAGGACAGAGGAGAAGAGAGACAGCCTTTCTCTTGCAACGTGATAACACCAGGCCCCATGACAATTTGAAGATTGTAGAGCACATCCCCAATCTTAGCTGCACTGTCCCACCATACCAAGTGAATAATCCAGATATGGGGCCTTTTGACTTCCCTCTGTTCAACCCAATGAAGGACAGACTGCATGGGCAGCATTTTCCTAGCCGTGGTACTGTCAGAGCAGCTGTGAAATAGTGTGTCACCTCTGCTGATGCAGCTTTTACTAGTATGATATGCAGGCTCTTGTTCATCTCTGTCAAAAGCACATAGCTAATAGTGATGAGCATGTTGAAAAATAGCTTTTTGTAACAGAGAGTTTGCTCTATCTATCAAACAGTGTTATTTTGCTCTTTGTATCCGTTGTAGTTTCCATGGAAATAAACAGGAGGCATTACCTTCAGAGCAACCTACGTAGAATCATTCTGATATCGCGGGAAACCTTGTACAAAAGAATATTTTTATATAATGAAATGCAGAAATAATAATGGTCTTTAGTGGGTTTATAGACACAAAGTTGTATAACTGACTGCTAAAATATCTGCTAAGTTTGTTTGACAGATAGCAGCAGCCCAGGGAGCTGCTCCCTCATGTAGACATAAATCAGTTCAGTAGACACCTGCAGGGGGCTTTTCTGAAATAACTCACTGGGGAGAGGAGCATGTTGAAGGATGGGGTGGGAAGACAGGCAGCAGCAGAATCATCACTAAATTTTAATCAGGTGGTGGGTAAAAGCTGTAAAATTGCTGATCATTAGAGATAATTTCTACCCCAGTCCATGCAATAATTTGTTCTAATTAAAATAGGCAGCTTCACTTCCCTTGGAGTCAGCAATATGAATACTAAAGCCAGAATATTGTACTGGATTTTAGCACAAATTGAAAGGAAATTTACTTCACTGAAGTAAAATTTTGTAGTAAAGCACAGCCAAAATGTAAATCCCCAAAAAATAAAGACATTGAATAATTGATTATTGTTAACTTCAAAAATCTATATTATGTATCTTCACATTGTGTGCTCAGGAGACTGGCAACAGAGCTTTGTGATTTTTAACTATCGTTTGCTAAGGGAGCTATTTGCTCAGATTCCATGAAATTAAGTTTCAAAGCCAACAGCCTAACAAAAGAGGCTTGCTAAGAGGGAATTTAATAGTGAGTTCAAGAGCTTGCTTGTGCAGTCCTCTAATCAGTGGCATGATGTAGAGTGTTTGTCATGCAGTGAATTTGCCATCTTTTCTTTGCTGCCAGAAGGCACTTCCTTTATTCATCTTATAGCAGCTAAAACCCCATAATTTGGAAAAATAAGTACTGTCACTGCAAAGCACCATCGATGCCAATATTGAGATTTAGATTTGAGGCACACCACTTTGAACGGAATAGATAACCAAGGAGAAAGAACAGCAAAATTAGGTGGATTCATAGCCTCTAACCACCAGAAATGAAAAGACCAAACAGCACAATGCAGTGGATGGTGATGGACTTAATTGTGAACTTCAATTTGGGCTTCTTTCTGGTGATCATGGAACAGCCTACCTCAAATTATGAGTGTAGAAATGGGAAAGAAAAAGTGTTTCCCTTCTTGTCCAGGTGCACTGTCTGAGCCTGTGAAGAGGGAGCCTGCACTGAGAGAGGTCACTGAAAATGATGGCTGCGCCGTTGCTGCACCCCGTGAAGCCCCATTCTGGAGGAGACACAGCTGAAAAATGCTCTTTTTAATTCTGCATAGATATTTCTTTAAAGAGGGTGCAGTGACATGCAGGATCCACACAGAGTCCTTGCCACATAAAAAATGAAAGCTTTCTAAGAAGAGTCTTTCTTTTACTTTCTTATAAAGTCCTCTGGTAGCCTATGGTTGGGGTGGCCATTCCCTAGGCATGTCATGCTTAGTGGATTTGTTTATGGTTCTCCCTGCATGGTTATGTGTGTCCAAGCCTCCCCACCGTTCAGAACTCAGTGGTTTTTAACTCAAATAACCTGAAATCTGGCAGCAAGGGACATGAATCAGATCTGCATTGTGCCAACCACGAGTCCCTTTGCATCAGATCTCTGAAGGCTTCTGCATAAGCCAGCAGGGGCTGAGGTGGAGATGGCAGCAGGGCTGAGGGGATGCTTATGCCAGCGCTTCTGGAAATTATCTGTTGGTGCTCAATGAATAGAGTTTGCAGGAAGCTTTGTAATGCTCCTTCAATACCTCAGAGCTAGTCTCCTGTTGTTACATTTTGGTCATGCTATCCACATGCAGGATCCCAAGATACAGATATACACATATTTATATGCGTTTGCACATCTATCTGCAGACACACATAGACACATATATGAACAAAACAAAGCATACTTGGGATATACTAAGTATTATCGTTCTGCATTCTTTTCTTGCACAATATTTCTAAATAGAAGTCTGAAGGAAAGCCCACTTTGTGATAAAAGCAGAGCAAAGGGGAAAGCAAGGCAAATCGTGAGCAGCTGTCTGGGCTAGAGGAATTATTCCCATGAAACCAAGAACTAGTCGAAAAGGCTGTAGAAGGCCCAATTTACTTTCCTTGGTGAAGACAGTGTGGAGAAAGGGAGATCAAAGGATCTATTACCTCACTCTGCTAAATATGTAGTCATAGAAAATGGCCACATAGATCACGTCATTGGGAACAAAGAGCAAAACATCTCCTTTTGCATAGCAGAATGAAAAGTAAAATTCCTAGCCTTTAATTTAAATCTTTGTTTTATGGGCTTTGGTCATAAACGCAGACACCCTAATGGTTACTATGATTCTCCTTTTGGGAGCAGGGGGAGCATGTATTTTGAGAATTTCAAGGCTAATCTTAGAAATGCTTCTTGTCTCATTGACCAGTGAGGCTGCCATTTAGTTGTGTTTGTTGTTTTCATAGAAGCTAAAAATAATTTAATTGCTTTGTGTTAGCAAGAAATGCTTGGTTTTTCTTCTGTGCTGCCATGTGGCATAGTCTGGGATGTGGGTTTTTAATAGCCCAAGTCGTTTGTGCTGTGTCCCCACAGTATCATCAGCACCACATGCTCCAGTGTGCCCTGATGTTTGTAGAAGGAAATAAAACCTCCAGGCACTGCAGCCTTTCTTTTAATAACTCTTCCACCTGTTGGATCCAAGTCAAAGCTAGACTATGCAGGTTTCTAGTGCTACATAATGCACACTAAGCTTAAAAACAGCAGGGTTTGCTCTTGGGTGCTTTTGATGCTTGCAGTATACTTTTGAGCTTTTATTTTTAATTCATATTTCAATACTCATCACGCTGAACCTCAGAAGTACCACCTTTAGCTATTTTTAAAAGAAAAAAGACACTTTGGTAGAGGAGAAGACTTTCATTGTCTGAATTTAAACAGGTTTATGGACAAAAGGAACTTTGTAACCCGGCCACTGAGTTGTTGCTCACTGAAAATCACAAGAAAGAAATCAAATGAGTTGATGGCTCACACTGCCCTCTAAATTTTTTGTAGCTGAAATGGTATGTTTGATGGTGCAGGTCTCTGATCAGCAAAACTGAGAAAGAAAGGCAGGGATGTGAAGGAAAGAGAACTCATCCTGCAGTCATATATTACCTGGCATTTTATTCTAGTTAGTACGAATCATCATATGACACTACGTCAAAGTTTGGAGATAAGGCAGTATGTAAGTGGTCTTACTTTTCAATCTTACTTTTCAGTTTGTACAATTCTGGCCTCCAATTTTTTGAAGGGGCAGATTTCAGCCCAGGAAGGGAACAGGGCAAGGTGGCAAAGCCACTTGTGTTACTCAGCTTACTATCGTGACGGTCTCTGGTGGCAGTACACTGTGTGAAAATACTTCTTCAAAAAGAAACGCAGCTAATGATTAATTACAAAGCAAATCCTTTCAGTTATTATGGATAAATTGGACTTAAAGAGTTTCTGAGCAGGGAACATTTATGCAGATGAATCTGTAGTCTTCTCCCCTCTCACTATGCACCCTCTTCCCCTCCAGCTCACAGTAAAATTCCTCTTGCAGAAAAGGATTTTTTACCATCTGGGACTCTTCAGAAAGTCTTTGCCTTTCTTTTCAAGAGTTGTGTTTGCTAATGCTCTTGGGTGTCCATCACTCTCCAGATGAATACACAGCAAGGCTTTTGTTATGGTTGGTCCAACCATGTGAAATTTGTTTGCGTCAATGTTAAATTCCTTTCAGATTTTTCAATCTGAGAGAGTTGGAGTGGTGTCTTTCCAAGGGGCATTTTAAATCCTATTCCACTGCATCTATTTTGTTTTAACATGCATTTAATTTACTTAATCGACTTTCATGAGTTTCCTCTCAAAAATGTCTATATCTCCCAATCCTTAAATGAAAATGGCAATTATACCAAATGATTGTCAGAAAACATAATCCAATCTCTATCTTGCCCAAATGACAGAAAGAGTAATCCAATGTCTATCTCCTGTGAATACAGTAAGGCATAGACTGATGTGAGGATGCTCAAGGACACAGAGAAGATTTTGTCTTCTTTTTTGTCCATCACCACTATCTGTTCCCATTGAGGAGACAGAATTACGGAGTTCTGCTTCCAACTTTATGGCCACACCAACTGTGCTAAGAAATAAATGTGTGGATGTTTAGCAAGCCGTCCCACTGAGCTCCCATTGTTTTCACTGCAAAGCGGTCATTTGTTGTGCTCCATTCCAGTACTTTAAAAGCTCATCTAATTACATTCTTAATCAAATCACATACCTCTTTTGGATTGATCTTTTACCAGCATCTATGCTGAGAGTTCTCCTTACTCATACAAGTTCTTCTCCAGGGTTTTTTGGTATGCGTGCAGTGACTGGCAGCAGGCAGAGAACTGGTGAGTTACAGAACAGCAAGAAGAATCAGTCTGCTAGGTTAAGATGTGAGCTGTGGATCTGACCAGGGACTGAATTTATGAGTGACTGTTAGCATGTGTCTATGAACTGGGGTGTAAAAGACACCATAGCCAGCTCGTTGATGCCACTTGACAATCAAAACTATTTTAATTACATGGGAGTATTTGTCTTTACAGCCATAGGAAATCTGTGATAAAGCACCAACTGAAAAGCCAGCATAAAAACACTATCAGTATATCCAAATGGGTGTCAGATTTTGACAAGAGCATGAAGTAGTTTTTCAAACCTGTTTTTTTTTTTTTTAATATTTAATTTACTTTGGTGTCCTAAAGAATAGGAGGACCAAAAAACAAAACTGATAAATTTGAGAGCAGCCCCTACGGTATAATCTATATCACTCTGCCCCAAGTAGAAATGGGCAGACGCTGTCTGAGCAGGGACAAACAGACCCTGAGGGTGCAACCTGGGTGACTCCTTGTGAGCCCCTCAAGACCTGAAGAGTGTCAGTGTCAGCAGGGGAAGAGGGCAGCAATCACACGTCCTGCAGGTAGCCCCAGAAGCAAGAGTTCACCCGCTCAGTCCATCAAAGAAGGGTGGTACAAAGGCATGACATGGTCTCTGAGCTGTCCTAAAACCTTGACTCACCCTTCAGAAATCAGGCCACTTCTGAGGTTTAGGCAACAAGAAGAGGGGTTCCACAGTATTCCTTACATTCTTCATCACCTTCCAGCTAAGTTCACAGCTACATCATGTTTTCTAAGAAGAGGGGAAGATGACAGAGTAAAGATATTGCTAGATACCCCAAGTTTTTCTACAGATAGTTTTGTGGATACCATCTTTCACCCCTTGCCTATAAGTCAATCCTTTTCATTAAATCAAATACAGCTTTGGCTGTATTTGTAACTGCTTTCTCAAAATCCTCAGCTTGATACAAGAACATGCTACTGAAGACCTTGAGAAGGTGTGAAGTAATGTCAGGTGATCAGTACTTGCTCTGCTCTCTCAAGAAACCAGTGTTTCTTGTGAGTGGACTGCTTACCTTTGCAGCAGGCTGGATTCCTTCCTGTAATGGGACACATTTGTAGGAGAAGTCTCCCTTCAGCTCTCTGAGCTGGAAGTTGATGTCTTTACAAAGTTCATCGCAGTGTTTTGTTTTGTTACTTGGATGTTGAAGCTCTGGGCGTGAGGACTGTGACCAACAGCCCAAGGGATTCCCCGGGCTGCAGCCACACAGCAACCATTTGTTTTCTTTCGACAGCCTGCGGGGTCCCTGAAGGCAGCTCAAATCCACCAGTTGACTACAAGCTACAAACCACAATTTCTATTCACTGTTTTAGAGCATGTACCTGACAGGAATATAAGCACTGGATGCCTTAGCTGTGCTTTCCCAGTTGTTTCCTTGTATTTCATGCTGCTTTATTTTTTGAAAGGAATTTTCCCCAGGGAATTTTGGCATCCCCAGAGCTGATGGAAGCAGGTTCAATCACAAACTTCTTCTCTGAGGACACATGAAGGGAGTGGTGTTGAGAAGAGGTGTTTCCTATTCTTTTCAAGAAACTTAAACAATTAGGGGTCTGCAGAAAGTACTTTGTCCCATCCCAGTATTGTCAAGAAAGTTTGTGTGAACCAGGTTAGGAAATTGTAGAAACATTTCTCTTTGAAGCTATGTGTGAGGTGACTGTTTTTGTGCCTCTGAGGCACTTCCTGAAAAGCACAGATAGATGGCATTGATAGATAAATTTGAGCTGGATGCAGACAATGTCTCTACATTGTTTAGTGAAAAATAGCATACCCCATCAGCCTCCGTAGTCATCCTAGGATGTTCCAGCAGAGCAAGTCTGAGAAGAGTTCTAGTGGAAGTCCATTACCATGTGACTGCTAAAAGGTTCCTCCTTTCTGCAGAACAAGAAGGATAAGTCTTGAATGTACTAAGAGAGTCAGAAAACTCTTACGGAGACACATTCTTGCAGGGTGAGCGGATGCATGCTGCAAATGAAGGACACTCCCCTAAGTTTTGGATAGATTCAAACCTTGATGAAGAGATCAAAAAAATAACTCCATACACACCACATATGAAGGTGGTTTGTAAAGCCAAACATTTATGAATGTGGCCAGACACCATGGATCCTGCCACATCTGATGTCTGACCTCTTAATTTCTGTAAAAGGCTGAGAGGTTTCCATAGGCTGCCTGGTAGACAGTCATCTAAATTCAGCAGTCCAAGACCTGGGTTAGCAGCTGTTTGCTGGCTCTACCAAAGGCTCTACTTAACCTACATGACCAGCCTGGAAGGGTAGTTATTATTGCACTGTGGTGACTTGAAAGATAGCTTTCCATTTTGCTTTCAGTAGTGTGTGTTGTCTTTTACCCTAAAACTCTTACCAAATGGCTAAAGGGATCTAAAGACATCTGAATATCTCAAATGAATTCTGAGTGTCCCACATTCAATCTGTTGCATATTATAGTTAAGTCCTACCAAGGTAAATAAAAGATATACTCTACAAACAGACAGAGAGGCAAAATGTGAAATTGCCCTTACTGAGTGATTAAGTATGTCAATTTCAGCAGTAAAGGAAAAGTCAGTTGCTTATTGCTCCACAATTTGTCATAAACAGGTAGGTCTGAAAGCCATTTTCTAGCAGTGCACAGCTACAAACACAATATTATTTCTAGAAACCACCCATGGCCTCAGTGCTGAAAGATGCAGAGGGGCCTCAGAATGAGGAACGTCGAGTTGTTGTGTTCCAGACTGCGGTTTCCTTACACCTTTCCATTTTGGCATCATTTTGAAAAAGCACTCTCCATTTTTAATATTTAAATGTTAGCTGATGCACCAAGCATATTCTTGGGAAATGGCATAGCAGCAATTCCAATAGGCATAGCTGAAAGAGGGGAATGGAACATGGCTGTATATCTCATGACAAATGGGGCCATAAGCTACATGAGCCAAGAAGTCCATTTTCCAGCTGCTTAGAGAGTAAGTCTTACTCCTTGCTTTGAACTATAAAGGTGCTGGTTAAAATTAGATGATTCATGTTGATTCAGAGATGATTTTTTTAAAAGAAAAAAAAAAAAAAAAAGCCTCTCTGACCAAATTCTTCAGTGGGCAGGGAAGCCTTCTTTGTTAAAAACAAAAGAAAAAAAAAAACAAAACAAAACAGAAAAAAAAAACCCCAACACATTCACATGCGCTTAAAAGTTACTGTTTTTCCCCTGGAAAATGTGGTTTCTCTAATTGAGGGTTGTAAAAAAGAAAAAAAACCTTTTCAAGCATCCCACTCGATTAGTCATTGCAGGATGGGTCAGTCTTATCATGTGATGTCCAGTAATGATGATGCAATAAAACACATGCTGTCCAAATTTTGTGCCACCAGTCAGCAGCAAAACTATTCAAATCAATCCTCGGTCCTTTTCTAGAAATTCCAACACATGCCATCTTCTCCCGCTTCTGTGTTTAATAGTTTCCATCTTTTGCAAAAAAACTGAATACACAGTAATTTCTTCTTCACGAGCACATGACAAGAATGAGCTCCAGACCACTGGCAACCCAACTGAGCTGAAATCCAGCTTGCTTATAGAGGGCCACTCCACCTTGCTGAAAAAAGAGGTGAGAAAAAAAAGAACTGCAGATGTTGATTGCAGTCTGGCAATCTTTACTGTCTGGCAACAACTATGGTCCATAAAATCCCCTACTGAGGCAATATCAACCCACTTAGACAAGATACTGTATTAACCCTGGAAGTTTTTACCCAAGGAAAAAATGAAGATCACAAAGTGTTATTAATTTTGATTTCTTTTCGTGTATTTCTGATCTAAGGTATTGCGCTGGACTGTTAAAAGCTGATTTATTTAAATGTATTTCTGATAAGGAACTCTCTGTGATAGAGAGTATGTCTTCAAGTGAATAGTTCATATCAGGTTTGAGGGAAAACTTAATAAAAATGTTACAACCCTAGATTTTGTTGCCATAAATTGCGATTATGTGAGCATCCCATGAAAAATTACCAGAATGCAATCAGAATGACCAGCATCAAGTACACACTTCCTATAAATCAGATTGCGTAAGTGATAAGGTCTGATTTTTGTGTTGAGTCTGGTTTTACTCAAAATAGTGGCAGTATTTCTACTAAAACAGGAAGCCTTGAAGTTATTTGCAATGAAACTTCATCTGCTGCTGCTGCTGCTGCCAACAATAAATCTACAGCAACACTATCATCTTATTTGCCTTTAAGAAACACCTTCTTGAGATACATGTCTCGCGAAGCTAGGGATGACTTTTCTGTCTTCTAAGTACAACTCTATAATATCTTTCTTCTAAAGCAGTTTTGGATATATAAGTAAACTGTAATGGGATTTTCCATATTGGGAAAATATGTTCCATTTGCAATTGCGCTTCAAAATCTGCAGACGTGCTTTTTGTAGCTAAGTAAATGGTCCCAAAGATATACTTTCTTTGTGTGTGGAATCAATGCCTGAAGAATGATAAGTGAGGTTTTCAAAATACAACCTCAGTCGTTGTGAAAAGACAGGACACAACAGCAGCGGCCATGCAGCTACAGAGATAACAGCTGCAAGGTCAACAAGTGCATCCCTGAGTAAATCTCTAGAAAGGCATGTCACTATTAACACCACTAGTTTGATTGGCTGCCATCATATATGCACGTTAGAGAAAGCAGCTGAGCTGCACAAGTGACTGTGGCAGGGCTGAATGCTCCCAGAACTTACCGTCTGTGCTTGAGGAGCAGTATTTTGTTGCTGTGAGCAGTGATGGTGACTGTGTAAGGCTGAGATGTCAGCAGCTTGCTGGAAGACAGCTTTTACCCTCCATTATCTGATGAAGCAAGTGTATGATTTGTGGAACTGGGTCAGGAATACAAGATATTTTAATGGTCTCTAAGCTCCAGCCCAGGGGCAGGGACTGGGAGTTAGACTGGATGAGGCCTGAAGAAAAATCCAGTAGGGCCTGAGAGGGATTAAATCTTTGGAGATTGGGGCAATATAGTGTTGCTAAGTGACACAAGGAAACAGACTTCTGGTGGGGTTTCATTGTAGTAGCTGAGGAAGCATGGTTTACAATAGACTAACAGTGAGGCTTGTTTAAGGACTGAGGGCTTGTGAAGGAAAGCACTGAAACCATTGCCTTTCACAGAATGTCATCTCTCCAAACTGGTCAAGCTTTGCCAGAACCCAATATCTAAAAAGGCCTCAGCAATGTTTGCAGTGAACTGGCTGTGTTGCCTTTTGTACCCTTGGCCTGCTGCTGTCCTTTCTCAAACACCACAATGTAGAGCAGCTGATGTGTGACAGCTGTGTCTGGCCTGGGCTCAGCCCTGAGGATCTTTGAGAGGCTTAATCAGACTCAGACAAGGCAAAGGCAACCAATAGTGTATTTTTTCTTTTGACCAATACCTCAAAACAGAGAATGTCCTTTAGTCCCTGCAAACACATGTTCCCACATCCTCTCAAAAGAGGCTTCTTATCCGCTTAGTGATGCGTGATGCTCAGCATGGCAAGTCAGAGCAACTGCGCAGGAAACAGGAGAGCAGAAAACAAGAAGGTGCTTACCTGAGCTAGGAATGGCAGGTGCAAATGGTTTTTGGAAGAGGAGAAGCAGGATCCAAGATCTGTCAAACGAAATCTGAAAGAGAGTGGAACAACTGAGGTAACTTCTTGCAGTCAGAAGGGAACATGCAGTCTGTATGCATTCATGCAAATGTGCGAGGGTTAAAAACTCCATAATATTACAATCTATAACATTTACTGGAGCCATCAAAAATATGATGTTTAATTTGGGAAGAGAACATGTATTCCGAATCACTTTAGTTTTTTATTTAGATATTAAAAAAAAAAAAGACTGTCTAACCTCATTAGATATTTTACCTCGTGAGCTTACCCAGGTGAATGTATGAAAACAATACAGAACAAGAGATTAAACATTCTGCTTTGAAAAAAACATTAGCATGAGATTTTTGGAACAAAGTGGTGAAGAATTAAAATGCTCTATGTTGTAGTGGTGTCCTTTTACTAGCATACTGTGTATGTAAGCAAAACCTAGTATACATGCAGCCTGTCAGGTTTAGTTTTCTGATTACAAGACTAAATGCAAAGAAGGAATAATTCTTGAGTCATTTCTTTTGCCACTGTGTCAAAATGATTAAATTCTCAAGTTCAGAACACACCATATTAGTGTATGGAGTCCACACTGGCAATGCTAGCTTTACGTATTTCTCTGTGACATTCAGTAATTTTTTAACTTTCTTGTCGGCAACATTATAAACTCAAAAAACTTTTTGGAGAAATCCTGGAATCTAGAAACATTCTATAGGGTAATTTGGCAGAAAACAGTAGTGCAGCATGAAATTGCTTTTCCAGGCTTAAAAATAGCCAGTGTTAACAAGTCTCTAATCTTGAATAGATCTGTCACTAGTGCAATGTAGTCATAAAATGGAATACTAAACACTTGCATTCTGATGTTTCCATTTCTTAATATTTAAAAGTGCTTGCCAAACATAAGGAAACTTAAATTCCAGAGATGCTCTGATACTGTGTCAATGAGGAGTCAATCATTTTTCAATAGATGATGTCCAGGAACAATTCCTGCCAAAATCCCAGCGGGAGGTTCAGAAGGCATATTTTGTATAAGTAAAGGCCAATTTATCTTATATAGCACTTCAGATTGATTCAGTTTTCCAGTGCCTGACATGTGCTTTGAAGTAGCCACGGCTGTCTCATCTTGCTTTCTGTATTTCTTGTGTTGGATTACTGACCTTCATTCACCTCCAGTTCTAAGTTGCAGGGCTTGCTAGTGGTTGAGCTTGGCAATTTATTATGTTGATCATACATCTCTTTCTTCTGTGTACTGAAAATCAGCAAGGATTCCTGAAGTCCATTGGGCAGGAAGGGATCTTTGGAAGTACCTGGTTCATCCTCTTGCTCAAAGGGTCACGGCTGAGTTCAGCCACATTGCATGTCTCATGAGACTTTGTCTGGGTGGGTTTTGAAATCCTCCAAGGTACTGACTTCTTCTTGGTAACCTCCCCCTACAGGTTTGCACTGAGGTACCATGCCAGGTGACCCTACCAGCTTGCTTTGCTTGAAGAGCCAATCTAGACAGTGCCATACAAACATTTGGGCCACATCTGAAACATTCAGAAACTTTCTTTACCTTTGGGTCATGCCTTCCCCATGTCTTACACCATTGTAACTTTTCATTCTCCAGGGGAAAGTTGTCTTGCAGAGGGTAAGAGGAGATCTACAGACTCTCCCTTTTGACCTGAGGAGTTATGCTTAAAGATAGGAAGGGCATTGGAGGGTGCAAGCACACCATGGTCACAATAGTAGCATACGCTATGTGAACCGGAGGGCGAACAAGATTTCAGAGAGACAAAACTAAACAGAACTTCTATCATTCATTTGCTAAAAGTGACTTGTACTTGTGTTTTTCAATCTTAGAGCTGTAGACTTGGACAAGCAATGTAGGAAACCTTTTTTTCCCAGAATTTTAACCAAGCCGGATGAATTTCTGGGAGACTGCTCAAGTGGCTGACACTGATGGGAAAGATAATCAGTTGTAGGGTGAATGCTTTTCTACACTGACTCAGACATTGCTCAGTTAATGTTATGTCCAGTACTTGCAAGATCTCGACACAACTCTTGTGGCTTTTACCCTTTGGTTTACTTCCTTTGATATCAATTCCTGGTAGACCCAAAGTGGAAAAAGGAGAAGAGTGGCACGCATAGCCAGTAGCAAGTGATATGGTCCCTCACAGCCAAACCAGTGGTCTACAATAAAATAAAGGAAAGAAATATAAACTAGCCATGAATAAATTTAATCTGAAAAGTAGAAGTTGTCTAACTATTAGGAAAGGGAGATCTTGCAACATTCTTTTCACAGGAGCAGCAGGAGGTAAAATAATGTGATTGTTTTAAGATGGAGCAACCCTGGGCTTGTGAAAGAGAAATGTTGTAATAAAAGAATAACTGTGGCAGCATGGATCTGGCCCCAGTGATCAAAGAAATGATCCTTGATCTGTTGAAAAGGTGTGTTTAAGAAATTCACACAGGGAGAAACAAATGCATTTTTCTGTATTCTGGAGGTGTGCTATATACTAAATGCCTGTAATACAAATGAGTGTGTAATGAGTGTCTATTCATATCTTCAACTGCAGAGTACTTCGTCAAGGAGTGCAGACTCTGTTTTCTTAATTCAGCTTGTGGTTAATAAAGCCCTGGGAACATTTTCCTTGCCCAATTAAATATCAGTTTTAACAAAATGATTGAAGAGAAATGTCATGTTTCTGGGTTATTTGTGTTTTACAAAGAAAATCTTTCACAACAGATGTGTTTCTGTTATCCCCTATTGGGTGAAAAACTCTTAGGCTTTGGGGTTTTTAAGCTGTTTATACCGCAACAGCTAGCAGCATCTAAGACATGTCTAGTGGTTTCATTTGGGGTTATACAACACACAAATGTAAATGTTAAAAATGGGACTGCTAAACACCTTTCCCACTGCTGGCGCTGACCACTTCAAGATACAGTGCAACAACCTCCCCGTATTTTGGTGTGAGCGTTCAACAAAACCTCCTTTACATCTTGCTGACCTCCCACTGAGAGGTGGTCTTCAGCAGCCACTGAACTAAAGACCTGTTAAACATCACTGAACTGAAGTTATGCTGCTTACTGCCAGGATATGCCATTGGGAATCCAGTGTACTTCTAATCTAAAATACCAGTACAGATTGTCCTTCTATAGCTGACTAACTGGATACTGTTTACCACGGCTGCTAATTATCTTTCTCAGCTCTTAGTTGTCTGCCAAATCAACTTGCTTCTCTCACAGACCTTGCGGACAAAGCAAAAGTAATAGGTGCCATATATCTTAACCATGTTTCATATAACAGTAATTAATAAGTTAGGGACACATAGTCAAGATGAAATGAATATTCTACAAAGTTACTGGAAAACCGTTATCAAGCGTGAAGTCAGAGGGATGCACTGAGTAGGGCTTTTCATGATCTGAGTTGGCTACTATACAACGTTTTCATTAATGACATAATGATAGAATGAAGTGTTGTATTAAATTTGCAAATTACACCAAGTTGGGAAGGAAAACAAGATTAGTATCCAAAGAAATCTTGCCAAATTAGAGTTATATTTCAGAAACAAAATACTATTCAACAGGGACAAGTGTGGGGTATGCAGACACTGAGGAGTAATAACTGGCTGGGTAGCACATCAGTAGGAAAGAAACTACAAGCTTAACCTGAGTCAACAGTGTTGTAGAGCTGCAAGAAAAGCAGAAACTGGTCTGCATAAACAAGAGGATGACCTTTAAGACACATGGATGGAAAAACCCAACCATTGTGCTATAACACAACCTCAGTTGAAGTTTTGTCTAGCTAGAAAACAGCTGTCAAAGAGCAACTGAGTCTGCTTGTGTTTCTCCTTAAAAAAGGGATGACTAAGCACCATCACTGCAAGTTTCTAAGTCATGAAATCCAATGGCAAAAGGAATAATCATTTTTCTATATCCATATGGCAAGACAAACAACTGTGGGCTAAACATCATCAAGGACACTCCTTGGAGCATGGGGAACAAAGCCTGGGGCAGATGATGATGAGAGGAGACAGTGAGGGTTTCAACTTTGGAGGAGACTGGTTAAACACTGATGGGGAACGACACAAATGGAGCTGACCCCCCTCTGGTGTGGCAGAAGCAGACTAGATGGCCTCCTGGAGTACCATTCAACCCTGCGAGCTGGAATTCACCGAACTGCTAAAACAACACTGGGAAATGGATGAGTTCAAAACTTTTAAAAATGAGCCCATACCACTTCAAAGACATTACTGCTTCACAACCCTTTTTCATGCCTGCCTGGAAAACACTGGGCAGTTGTCCTGTGGGGAGATGAGGCTGTACGAGACCACTTGAAAGCATTGCCAGAAAGCAAAGTTTAATGCTTACAGTTCAGTGGCAGCAGTAAAAAGTTTTTGTGTCAGTTTCTGGTTTTGTCTCTTCTCTTCATTGCAAACATTTATCCCACATTTTATTTTTCAGCATTTGACATTAATATATGGAGAGATCCAATAATGAGAAGATATGGTGCAGTTTTTTTTTTTCTTTTAATGTCTCAGCACATGGAGAATAAGATAGCTATGTCAAAAAAGCCCAGAAGTACCCACATATCAGATCATTAGATAACTTCAGAGGCTGCCATCAAGCATGACTGTCACATAGAATCTGTTTTCAGTGTGGTTAAGATCCTTTTGGGTTCCATAAAAGCTTCTCCTGCTTAGGTGACCATAGGATCCACAGGATCAGTTGTGCTATCTCATTTTTTCATCAGACTATGGAAAAAATGAGATAGCACAACTGATCCTGTGGATCTTATGGTCACCTAATTCAGATATTCAGGGATCCATAGCTAGAATCAGCCCCAGCGGAGCTTCAACAGCTGGAGCTGGTGTTCCCAAAGGCTTTGTTAGGCTGGGCTCTCTCCTGGTGTAAAAGGACTGAGAGGTTATTGCTGAAGTTGTCAAAATACTTGAAGATATAACAGGTTTATAGAGCTGCATAAGCAGGATTTTACGTAAGATTTCTGGGCTGAAAAGGCATGCAAACCCCTGGAATGCTTTCATTGCAACCAGATGGTACACAAGACGGGGGAAACATCGAATGGGAAATGGTTAAGAAAAGGAGGTCAAATATCAACCACTGAGGTGGTAACATCTGGATGTTTAGTAAGCCTATGTAAGAAGAAACTAAGAGGTCTTAGAGGGAGTGCTTCGTTTTCAAGTTAAAGAAGTGCATAGATGATGGAAAAACTCATTCACTTCTTGCAATAACAAAATCAAGCAAGATTTTGTTGTCTGAATAGCAGTTCTTTTGATGATCAGCACCTTCTATATTTGAATGTTGAAATTTTCCATCTGTTTGATGATTAAAAGGTTGAGGCTGTTGAGTCTGTAGGCTCAATAACAGACTGTGTCTCTTAGACATTACTGTGATGTTCTTTTCTTTTTCTCCTGCTTCTTTTTAGAGCTGCAAAAGCAGGAAACATGTGAGGTGTCAGAGCTTAATGCACTGACAGGTGATGATTGAAAAAATAATTCATTTCAGAGATTTCTGATTTTCGAAAGTACGAGGTGATGCGAATAATTCTGATTCCCCTTAGCCCCATCTTATATTGCTGTTGATAGTAGTAATGTCTCGACTTCCTTCACTCAGTACTTGGAACTTGAAAACATTTTCGCCAATTACACAGCAATTACTACCGATTTTGTTCTCTTCAAGGTATGCTTCAAATGATTTCATCAGTGTGAAGTTCAACCATGATTAATTCGAGCGTCAGACCAACAAGAAAATGGAAACATGATGATTAGAAGTGCGTAGTCTTCCAGGCACATCTGGCACTTTTCTATTTTACGTAACCTTTTGGACTCAGCAGTACAATTTCTCTGGGGATCTCTCTCTGTATGGAAGATAGTTTGGTTTTATTTTTGGTTTTTTTCTTTTTTTTTTTTTTTTTTAGTTTGAAATAATAAAAACCTTTGTAAAGAATATTATCTTCGTTTTACAAAAGGAATGCTAAACTGGTGATCGCTTCTAATATTTCTAATATCTGTAATGGTAATTTGGAAAGAGGAGCTACAGTAAGCCAGTTCTCTGAAGTCCCAAGCAGTATTCTGTTTCCAACTTCCTATTGAGCTCAATAGTAAATTAACAGTCTAAATAATTGTTCTTCACTTTTGGGGGGAGGTAAATTCCCCGCACTATTAAACAACCACACTCTAAGTAACAGAAAGATTACTGAAAACCTGCTTTTATGTTAACATATAAAACCATCTGCACATTGCGTGCTGCTAATTATTTGGATAGCGGTAACGCTATCAGAAAATGAGTTCCTTAGTCACAATCTCTTAAAATAACACCCTTCTCCCACCAAAAGTAAGTGGACTGTTCAGAGAAAGAAATATGTCTGAGGAACAATTTTAATGCTTCTCTTGTATATGCTACATTTATCAATCGCTAACTGAAAGTTTCTATCCTCCAGACAGAAGTGAGTAAAAAGAGACAGAATGAGACAGAATGATATAAAGAGGCAAATTTATCTAAGTAACTGGGGAGAGAAGGTTCAAGGGATGAAACATTTTGTTGTCTTGAAGTCAGTTTGAAGCAGTTTTTGAAACCTTTTATGCTTTAATAACATGGCTGGGGGAGAGAGGAGTTTTCACCTAGAATAAAACTGGAAGAATGATTCACCACATGTCTGCAGCTGTTCCTTGATCCCAGTTAAGTTTGACACCACTAACACCTATGAGTCAGCACAGGCTCCTTGGGGCAGGCTTTGCCTGCCCTGTTTTGAGCTTGTTATGGTAGGATCTTTACCGAAGGCTGGAAATTGTCTTCCAGCATTGCCTGTCTCAGTGTTTCCTACCCACTATCAAATACCACCAATTTCCACTAAGAGCAAGGATCTATTACTATATCTCATGATTTCCACAATATGGTTGTAATACTCAGTCTATACTTTGCCTTGACACTCTTTTATCATCTCTCTTTATCCAAGATAATGGATGTTCCCATAAGGACAGTGACATGAGGTTGAAGATGAACATCTGGACTGGTCAACATAGCCTAAAAGCAGGCAACTAGAATAAACAGCATAAACTGCAGCCGAGACACTGGAAGGATATTTGTGCCATGCTTGAGAATCCCTCACTCTTGTATTTTAATATGTTCTGTATTTAGGTTTAGAAAATATTTCTTCTTAATAGAGATGATGGAATTCTGGGATTTGTCAAAATGGAAAACAAAGGAACTCTTTCAATATATGAAGCCATATTTTTCACATCTTGCAATTTGCCTTTCACTGTTTTGCTGAGTTCCAAGATTGCTCAGACCCTGTGAGCTGGTTCAACTTTCTATCTTGACTTGGCCTACAGCACCCTAAGCAACTGTTACAACATTTAAGTTTTTGGCTTATGAGTAGGTTTCTTTCTTCTGGAGCCATTTTAAAAAAAAATGTGACAAGCAAATGGAAATGGGAATACTGGGAGCATATTTGATAGATGTGCTCACTATGTTTATCCAGAATTAGAATATTTTACAGTATTCCTTGTGATTTCTTTTAGTCCTATACCTAAACCGAGTTGACAGGACTTTTTTCTTAGTAGTTATTATGTTTAGTATCAGAGGGGTCTGGAGTAGGACAAAGCTTCCGAATGACTGTTTCACTAAGCAATCTTCTATGTGCTACAGTAGGATATAAGGCTGGATATTCTGCAAAGAGAAATCATTAGTGAGTGCATTTTTCTACAGTTTGAGGAATCAGCCACCATTGCCCATCAGAAATATTTTAAGTACACAGCATGCAGGCTGCTTCTTGAAAGATAGACATTACCAAACAATATTAACAAATAATTCAGCAAATGTGGAAACAAGATTTCCTGACAGTCACAGCAAGTGAGCAACAGGTCTGGAATGGAAGACAGATTTTTATATGAAAGCAAGTGTGGATGTCTTTCCAGATTTCACTTCAAAGTATTAATCACAAGAAATGTTGGACAACATTAGTGGATAGTGTAGATAAGAAAAATGAAATATTTTCAGGTAAATCCCCATGTCTTTGCACTTTTTCAGTGTAACAAATTGAAAACTAAACTAAGACCAGTTTTTGGTATACGTGCTCAGAGCTCAGTATGGATAAGGCACTTGGAAGACATTCAATGGATGGTCAAACAACTCTGCCAAGCTCTTCAGAGTAGTTTTCCATGTCACTCAGTCTAAGTAAGCAATCTCCGCAGTGGTATTACCTAGACAGACAACGATTAAGGGGTTAATTAACATCCATGTCAATCAAATACTGTCATCATTGCTGTTTCTGGTGCAGAGTAATGTTTTTATTCCTAACCTATTTGCTTCAGACTAAATACTGAGATATATTCGTGCATGCTTACCTCTGCCACTTCTTCTGAAGTGGAAGGCAATACGGGATTCAGGTCGCAGTCATTTATGGAAAGCTAGGTCTTTCCAAGGAACATCATACCCACATGTCTGAAATTAAAATAGTAATCTGGTAAATGCTGAATAGAGTTTTCTCATATTGGATTTTGTTCATAAAGTTGTTAATGGGATTGGAACTTATTTATTTTGGTCTCTATCTCTTCTTGTGCCATGCGGTTTATGGTCATGGTCAGAGTCAAATTCCTATTCACTGATAGATGATATTGTTTTCTTTTGGAGAAAGGGAGATATCAACTGACATTTGGCTTTCTTGCTTTTCTGAATGTATACAGCAATTCTGTTGCAGCTGACTTCTAGATGTGCGCTAATTTTTTACTCTCTCTTTATTTGATTTATTAGTGACTGGCCAAAAGCAGAGTTTCTGGAATGGATTATTTATTTTTAAAATACATGTCAGGAAGCAGCAGCAGAAAATCAAACATGTTTATGAAATACTTATATGGAAACTTTGTATTGGTCTTTATTGCTTTTAATTGCCTACAGAATTTATGACCTCAAAGGCTGACACTGAACGCATCTTGCCTGATATTACACTGTCCTTAAACTTGTACTCAAAAAGGAGGGAAAAGTGCACTGGTTCCAATAATCATGCTCTCTTTCATATTCAACAACTCAAAGGTTTGTTTTAAAATGACAGTTACATTTTTGTTTTAAAAATGTGCAAAGGAATCATTTCCATTTAGTTTGCTCGCCATTTGTACCCTTTGCTCAGAATCCCTCACAATCCCTCAGAAATCAAACTCTTAAAGCTCCTTGCTGAAATATGATCTCAGGAGAAAAACTAGAGTAAAAAATTCAGAAAAAAAACATTCCTGCACTGCAGTCTGGGATTTTCAGCTTTCCTCAAGCCTGTCTGGCTATCTATCCGTTCCTCTAGACCTTCCAGATTGGGTACAAAAACATTTCTACTGGTTTTACACTGAGATTCACCTTTGAATCATAACCTGTAACTTGGGATCTCTTACCAGTAGTGTTGCCTTTGGGTCATTTCATATCAACTGAGGAGAAGCATAGGTTGAAAGCTGTAGCTGTTCATTTCCTTCTTATAAGGAGCAGAAGCTTAGTGCAATAAATATTTCCAGACTGCTACTATTCTTAATGTATTTTGACAGCTTCCATGATTAAAGAGAAGACCAATGGCCCAGCTGTACTTCAGATCCTAGTTTGCATTGGAGTCTCACTTTGGATTGTACACTTCTACATGAGAGAAACTCTTTCTGATTACATTTGTGTTTAATTTCTCGGTCAAGACCAAACTCTTTTCACCAGTGTACAAATACTTCCCTGCAGGCTAGCCTTTCTCCCTGGAAATACTAAGAACACATCCCACTTGTGCTTTGGATTTCTTAAATGTGGAATTTGAAGTTCCGTTTTCTGTTAATCAAGGCTGGATGATTAGGATAACTCAAAGGGGATCATGAGGCTTTCATAATCTCAGAAGAATGGGAGAGAAGAGAGAGAACAGTTTGCAGTAGCATTACCTTAGAGCACACTGAGATGTTACTTTGGGATGAGATCTTATAACCTTTAAGGCAACTCTGCCAGTGCTGTATTTACTGTTCTCTAAGGTTGCAGTTTGTTGTAATTTATTTGCAGGAAGTTTTGGGAGCTTCCACATTAAAATGTTGGTTTTGTTACAACAACAAGCCTCGTGTGGCTGTTAAATCTGTAGGAAAAATGTTCAACAAACTTGCTTGTTTTGAAAGGATATGTAAAAATAAAATATTATTGAAGGACTATTTAGGGGGAGGAATTTAGAAATATTTCTGCCAAGAATGACTTTTGGAAGTTGATGGCAAGGTCAGTATTGGAAGCTTTTATTCTGTAACTCCCTTAACAAGATCTTTTCAGTACATACAATGATACCGTATAATTAGCCATTCACTCTGATGTTCCTGAATTTGGTTGTAAGACTCCATAAAGGAGGGGAAAAAATTGCCAAAAAAATGGTATGAGAGAGCTAGAGATGAAATATTTACTCCATCAGAGGTTCTGGTGTTTTAAAAATAAATGGCCTTTTAAATGACACACAAGAATTTCCCTCCAGATTGTTCTTGTGAAATGCAGTGGCTTTGTCTCTGTCGTGGTTTGAGTTGGAAGCTCTTTGTTTTCGTTCTCATCCAGTTATTACTTTAGTTGCAACTTAATGGCAGTTTAGATTCCTTCTGTGGAAACGAGAATAAATGCTCTATCTTCAGTGTAAAGAAAAAAAAACCCAACCACAATCAGGTTTTAAGAAAAGACATTCGGCTATAGTTCATATTAGCAGTCAGCTGACCTGTAACTACTCTTTCCTCCGGAGTGGGCCAGCAAAAGGACTGTATTTTTTCAGTCAGTAAGTCTCCTTTGAGATCTGTTGATAGGTACAGTCTTTCAAAGCAACTCCAGAGGGCTAAGAGAACACGAAGTGCTGTGCTAGCCCTCTGTGGCCAGTAGATGACAGGAAAAGAGTGATACTTGCAAGGTGTAATTAGAAAGTGCAAGAAGTTAGGTTGTTTAGTATTTCCCTTTCCTTTCAAAATGGTGTGTTAATTATTTCCCTACTGGAAAGGCCATACTGTTTACACATCTGCAAGGACCAGTAGAATTCTTCCCATCCTGTATGGACATTCTCCACACAGGCCTTTTAAAAGGATGCTAACTACACACATACTTTATTGCAAATCCATACATAACTATGTGCAGCACAGTACAAAGTTGCATGAAGTTTGTTGTTCTTGTATGGAGAGGCTTCAATCCTCATCCGAAAACTTCATTATTTATTTTAAATACAAGAAGGGTTCAGAGGAAACCCAAGTGTGAGATGAAGGCACTGATGAGAAGCTCTTAGTTTCTTGCCTTCTGGTGATGGCTGAGCTGTGCTGGACTGCAAGATTAGGGCTAGATATGCATTGTACAATATGGCAATTCACATCTGGAAACTTCTTAGGTTGTTGGAGGAAGTGAAAAATAAATTTGAGGAGAATTCTTGGCCTCCCTAATTACAAACCCAGGTACTGTACTTAGTTCAGAGGTGGGTGAACACTCCAGCTAAACCAAAATACTTTCATATTAAATTATTGGTTATGAATTCAGAATGGGAATTTACATCAGCCACTGAAGTTATGCTTGGAGAAAACGTTGAGTTTAAACCTAAAATTTGCCTGATTTTTCCAAGTCTCTTCTCTCTCCATTCCTGGGAATTATATCTCTCTGGATCTCTTTTCTTTCCTTCTTTGGCTATCCATCAATTTTGATAGTCTGAGTAATAAGTTAATAGCAACTCCTACAACTTGGATTTCAAACAGTGCTCTCAGTTGAGGAAAATGCACAGAAATACTGAGAAGTAGAGAAGTTCATGCTTCTGTATCAACTCAATAGTATTTTTTCTTTAACTGCTATTGTCATTGAAGAAATAATTCATTTTCTCCAGACTAAGCCACAAACTATTCTGTCTTACTGGATCAGAAATTGGAGTATTGCTACAGAAAATTGAAATTTCAGTTCTAGAGAATGTTGCTCAATGAAAAGAAGTCAAGTGAATTGAAGTTATTTTCTTCTGCGATCTGAAGAGGGTCGACTGATGACCTCATTTTGTGATGGAATTAATTTTGTCATCTTCCTACCACCCATTTACACACACTTAAGGGAACCTGTGAAAGGAACCGAGGTGCAGGATTCAACAGGTCAAACTTGATAAACCTTTTTACTGTGAGTCAAAGAAAGGGTGGCAGAGAGCAACATTTGGCACTCAAATACCTTTGGAGTTAGGAAGAAGAATGTGTTCCCCAGGATTTTGAGCACTGGGAACTCTTGTTACATACTAGAAGCAGAAGGAGTGTGAACATTCGGGGCACCTGGTACCACAGATCCAAGAACTGGTGATATCGTGGCTGAGCTGAGCACAGAGAGGGAAGATAATTGCTGTCCTCCATTTCCAAGGTCTGGCTTCAGAGTGGAGAGGTCTAGTTTTCTCCCTTCCCAGGGAAGTGCCAGGAAGTAATGGCTGAGAATTGTAGCAGGGAAAGTTCCATCCTTGGAGATGCATTTTTTAGGAATGCTCAAGACACAACTGGGCATGGTCCTGAGCAATGTGACCTCTCTTTGAAGTTAGTCTTTTGCTGGGAAAGGATGGACTTGAGAGAACCAGTGGTTCCTTTCAGCTTTAAATATCCTATGGGTCAAGGTCTTGCTTGGAGAAAACCATAAACATATGGCAAAAGAAGAGAAATGGCTCCAAAATGGTTCCAAAAAAAAAAAAAAAAAAAAATATAAAAAAAAAATTTTCTTCAGATCCTCAGGTTATATACATTTTCCATTGTATTCTCTCATGAGTATATTTTGCAACATACAGCAAGAAAGCAGTTATTGTCTGAAAGGATTTAGTTTGAATTCTTAAGTCAGTGGCAAGCTTTGCAGTACTCAGTGTTAAGAAGCTGAAAGCTGTTGCTGTCTTAGCAGAATAGCTTGAGAAGGTAAGTTCTCTTCCAATTGCTAATGATATTGCGGGTTTCATTTTCATTTAATTTCATTAAACTCTTGCTAGTTTCATCTAGCAAGAGCTTTTAAGAGAAAGCTCTTGCTAGAAGACATTCACTGTATCTGTAATGATGATATTATAATAAGTTTAAATGAGTGTAATTTTCTAAAATCCTCAAAAATGTTCTATCATATTTTCTCCTTGCAAACTTCTTCCAAAGTAACTCCTTACTTCCTTTGCACATTCTAACTCTGGGAAAAAAAAAGTAGTTGTAGGGAAGCAGGAGGAATAAAGCCATTCGTAAGTGAAGTAAAGTGATGAACTTCTTAAAGATTAATGTATTTTGAAAAGAAGACAGGTAGATCCCTTCCTAAATGCTGTATAAACAAAAATTCCACTTCTTTTAGATCTCATGCTAACATACGGCTTTACAAATGCCATCTGAGTCCTCTGCTAGATACTCAAATATGCATTATCAGCTTTCTAAATTTGAAGTCCCACCTAGAAAAAAAGATCACACTCAATAAAATGATGGTATAAATGTAGAATAAAAGGCCTGGCTTTATGAAGGAGTCCATGACTTTTTATACTGCTTAGTTTTAAAATTCCTCAATAACTGTGGTTAAAATGTTTTAAGTGCTAAATTGCAAGTTAGCTTCCCAAACTAATTCAAGAGGATGGTAGAGTCAATTGCAAACCAAAGTTTGCATCTTTTCCTTGAGAGACTGGTCCAAAGCCAGCTGAAGCTAACTGGAGTCTTTCCAGAGAATTTGCTTTGAGCTTTGGAAGAGAAATAATATGTAAGTGCTTATGGCTTTTTAATCTCCTTTTGATCCCAAGCAGGATAAGCAAAGAAAGTGGAAGCCCATGAGCGGATACAAACATCTGACTGTTGGGTCTGAGAAGCAGAAGTGACACATGTAAATACTCTATTTCACTGCTATGGCAAATGGTCCACACTGTCTGCAGCCTCTTTCTTACTGGAGGTTCAGCTGCAGATCATACAAATGGATTGGATCCTCCTCCAGGAGAGCAAAATCCTTCCTCAGATCTGTCCCAAGGCTTCTAGAAGACCCTCACCCCTCTAATTAATATGCCTGCAGGAGATACCTGCAATGCATCTGGGCTTTAGCTTTTTACTGGTAGCTCTAGGTGTCTGCATACTAAATTCGACCTTTTTGCTTGGCATGATACTGGCATCACAGGTCAATCAGCCAGTTTTGCAATCCTTTTCTCTTTTCATTAAAGCAGTGCCATAACAGACAGGAAAGGAGGAGGAGGCCAAGCAGCTATGGAAAGTTAAAGCAGGATAAAAGCTCTGGAGAAGCTTTCTCATTCATCCTGCCACTGCTGGAAATGAGGAGGAGAGGCAAAGCAGGGTTTGTGGCTGGCAGGAGGCACCACCCTCACCCACAGCCCAGACACTGCAGGCCTCACCCCTTGCTCAGCCCATTGCAGTTGTACAGCATTTTGCATCTGCAAAGAGCAAGGTCATGCCAGTATAGCTGACAAGGGCTGAACTAGATGAAGAATGTCCTGCCCAAACTGCTATGCATGCTAACCACTATGGTCCCGCAATCAATAACGTTTTAAAAATGCTTTACATTTTTCAATGTCTTTTTCGGGGCTAGAGGCTACCAGATCCCTAGGATTTCAGGAAAAAAAAAAATAATGAAACAACAGAAAAATCGCTCTGAAATGTTGGACATCTGCATTCTATAACAGCAAAAATGCAACTTAAAAACTGCTCTCCTGTCTGCCCTAGCTCCGATTAATAATGCACAGATCTGTAGCAATGGGAGTTTCCCAACAGATTTCTGGGGATGCATTTAGATCAAGTTCAGTGGCAGTCTTGGCAGTAGATGATCTGACATATTTCAATAACTGGTGAAATTGTCTGCTGTGAAATGATTAGCTACGCATCGAAACACACCGCTTCATCTTGCTTCATTCATTGGAAACACTTGCAGAACCCAAACCCGAGCCCTCCCTGCTGTCTGATGTTGAGCTAACTGCTGATTGCCTTGCATGACAAACTTCTCCCCTCTTGCCTAAAGCAAAACTGCTGACTTGGCTCCTTTTCCCCCTCTTCATTCTTCAGTTTTAACCAAAAGCAAGTCTTTCAGGGTCCCCAGCGTGTGCCATTACTGAGATGTCAATATAGTACCACCCAGTTTGTATGCACAATCTCTGATGTTGAATGTGACTCCTAGGACATTCTGAATTTTTATTGTTTTGTTACAGTACTTAACTTTTTTTTTTTGTACCTCAGCTGTAATGCAATGAACATTTAGGGTAGATTTTCTTCCTCAATCCCCAGACCTCCTTATTCCTAACAAGTTCAGACCTTTACAGACTTATGCTGGTGGCAGACCTGGACAACAGCTGGGAGTGCAAAACACTGTATACAATGAAAAAGATGTGAAAAAAGTGAAAATACAAATGATGTTTCAAAAATCTGCTCTTTTGTTGTTGTTATTGTTTTTAGCTGCTGGAGAGGTAGGGGTGTTAGAACTAAATATAGTCCAGCTTTGCCATAGATAAGAGGCTAAGATGTAGGACTGACATAGAATCATAGAATTGTGCAGTTTGGAAAAAGCTTCAGGATCATCACATCCAACAGTCTGATATGGAAAAGTGGAGCCATCCCTTTCCTGGGGCTGGAAAGCTGGCCATAGCCAAGCTGCTCTTTGGGCAAACACCTCTCCTGGATTTCCTGCCCTGGGGTAAAATATCAGATCTAGATAAAAATATTTTTCTGCAGAAAAATATCAATTCTAATAAGAAGAGTTCTGCTAAGATTTTTAGGCTGGAAATTTCATGCAACAAACTTTGACAAATCTGATTTTAATGCTTTTTCAAGTGCATGTAAACTTATTAGAACTTTGATATAATTCACTAGTCAAACACGTAGTGTTCAATAAGCAGCTCTCATCAAATAAAACAGTCCTTAAACAGTGCTGACTCACTCTTTGCACAAATTGATTTTAAAAACCTTCAGAAGCATTCAAACATGCCCTGTATTTCCCCATCAGAAACTTCAAAACAGACTGAAATAGGCATTTAGTATTGCTGCAACATGACAAATGTCCTCATCTGGGCACATTCCAGACTTCTCTGTGCAGAGGCTGGTCCTTGACAGTGCTTCCTTGCTTAAGTATCAGCTACCTGTCAGTCACAGACTTTGGAGCTGACTTTCCAGGAAGACAAAAGCATTCTCCACACCAGAGAAAATCTACAATAATCAACACTGGGCGCATGGACAGAGGAATGCTGTCTGGGCAAAATACAAAAGGCAGCAATAAAACATCCTGCTGCTGTGAAACTTTCCCATCCAGCCTCATGGAAGCCAGCCTAAAGCCAGAGAAGTCAGTCTGTGAAAGAGGTGGAAAAAATCACAAAGTGAGAAGATCTATGAGAGGAATTTGGGTTCGCCCTCTGGAGCAGTGTGATAGATGTTAGCTCTGCACATGGCTGGGGAAAAATGTCCTTAAGATTCCATAGTGTTTCTGAGAAAATGATGCAGAGCTTGCATGGTGCAAGCAGGGGCCATAAGCTGCCACACTTCCTCCCTTTTATTGTCTCTGTAGCCCACAGGGCTGCACCATAACCTGGTACAAGGGAAGCAGCATGTCTGTGGGGATTGATCTCTCAAAACAAAATTTAATCGTAACATCTTCTAGGAGGAACTACACAGCTCCACATGGTCACCTCCTTGTCCTCCCTATAGGAAGTTTGGACCTCTTGTAGCATCTTCCTGACGCCAAGGGCATAGCAAAGCTCACCTTACCAGGCAAGTCCAGAAACTGTAAACTCCCTCTGGGGCACTTTGTCTGCAGTAGCTTGCAGGCGTTCCTGATTGTGAGTTGCAAACAAGTATATATCAGTAAGCTCACATACTTTAATATTAGGTGGCTTAAGCTGCACTCTTTTCATCTGGGAGCATTTTTTCTTAATGTTTGAATGGCTAGGGCTGGCAAAACAGCCTTAATGGATGATATTTGGCACTTCATGTGTTTTCCATGCAAAGTGAGCCAATAAGCCCAAGGAGGCTGAGGCTGGCCAAATCCTACTTGTTGTTCAGACTTGATGTGTGCCAAGGAAGCTCCACGAGTGGCTTCACACAAAGGTGAGAAGGCGGCAGGGGGGAAAGGAAACCTTGGCTGCCCATTTCACCTCTCCTCAAATGGCTCCCATCATCCAGGAGAAAAACTGCACAGGAAACCTCTCCCTGTGTCCGCAGCCTGGCTGATGGGAAACCTATCTACTCCAGAGCAATATGTGATGGTCCTTTATTTGGATGCATTTTCTCTCCCACTCCCTCACCGCTGGTGATGAAAACCCCCAAATTTGTCCCTGAGGAAGAGTACCTGAGTGTATGGAAAAGGACAACTGTCTGCTGTGGAAAGGGCAGCAGATTGGGCTGTGGTTACTGACCTTGTCTGCGGCTGAGGGCTCCACTGATGGAGGAGCCTCCATCCAGCCCTCAGCGATGCTCCTGCCTTCCAGAGGTGGCTGGCAGATGTTGCTGATGTCTTTGGCTGCCCTGTGTGTTCCTCGTTCAGGCCCTGAAGAAAAGAAAAAAAAAAGAAAGAATTAGACTTACATTTAAAAAAAAAAAAAACAAAACAGTTTGGAAAATATGTTGCTTAAAATCAACCTCCATTTAAAAAAATTAGTTCAAGATGTTGTCACTTCCCGAGCCAGGAGACTTTGGGAGTACAATGCAGGAAGCCCGCTCAGCCCTGGCTGTCCCTTCAGACAGGGACAAGTTATTGTGGCGTGGGTGAGATAAAAAAGGCCTTGAGCACCCAGACAAAATTTTCCTTTGGCTGTTTGTTGTGTATGCGTAACCCTGTCTGTGCTTTGTGCTGGCCAGGGGATGGAAAAGAGGTTTGTGGTCCTTTTTTTGCCACATCTCTGTGAGTTCACCTGTTTTGGACAAAATATAAGCAATGCTATATACCCAGTAGCATATATGCCATGGTAAAACCTCTTTCTGCCATGTCACCAGTGGAAACTGATGGAAGAGAGCAGCTGCAGACCCCTTCACTGCCTTGGCGTGCCCTCAGCTCGGGGCTGGGCGAGCTCAAAGCCAGCCTCTGCTATAACAGCAGCAAGTGTAGCCCTGTTGCAGCAGTGGCAAAGCAGTGCTGCAAAAGAGGTGAGCATGGCACTATGTTAGAGGCTCCAGTTGTTTGAAAGCATGGCAAAAGATAGCCAGGAAAGTCAGTGGAGAAAGGCAGCAACATGGTGCAAAGAACAGATCAAACTGTAGGGACATTAGGTAGAGATGCTAGCAGGATGCTGATGACAAGTAATGCAAGGGAACAGTGAACATGAGAGATAGGAGTAAATAAAACTCTTAAGTAAGCAAGTATACTGCACTGTGTATGTGTTAAATTGAGCATGACATGCACATGCTAAGAGCACTGAGGCACAAGGACGCCTATTTGTTATTTGTTATTACAAAATATATCTTGCAGCACAACAGTGCAATCACATTCATGATTTATTTTAGAAGGGAGAGAAGAAAGGAGGAATAGCTTTTTTTTTCTTCTTTCTTTCTTACCATTTCAAGACCAGATCCAAGTCTCTCTAAAGTCAACGGGCGTCTTTCCAGTGCTTTCATTGGGTTTCAGCACACATCCTGATTACAGTAGAACAAACTGGTATTATTATACAGGCAGAGAAATTGTCTGTCACCTTTAATTAGCAGCATGTTTCAGTGCTAGCGAGAGACATAAGTCATATCTGGGAATTGATATATTGCTTAATAACACTCTGTCAACACTGGGAGGTATGTGGTTTTGGAAGGCTCCCTAGAACTGAACATCCCAATGAGAGGGGAAATGTAACCTGGCATTGGCAGAACATAAGGTGCTGCTTCAAAACAGCCCTTCTTTTCCCTTCTGCTTCTTTCTTCTCTTTTTCCTCATTTCCTTAGCCTGTCCGACCTTTCCTTTTATCAAAAGTTTATTATTGCAGTGAGCCAATACTCTGTGTGTACAACACATGCTCCAAGGTGAATTCTTTGAGAACAAAAAATTTAATCTTTCTCCCTTTTTTAGCATTGCTAAATGCTACAAGACTCTTCTCAGTGTCTTGTAAGTTAAAATATATGGTTTTGCAGTACAAAGTAAAGGCTCTTATGACACAGGCAAAGAAATGCAAGTCCCATTCTCAAAACATTTTTTAGCAGATATACCACCTGTTGATTTACTTGAGAACCCTCAAAATTTAATACGAAATTACACTTGTCTAAATTTCTAAGTAAAACATACAGAATTATTTATCCTTTATTCAATCTGTATACATTTCTGCAGAATAAGAAAAACGTAGTTTGAAAACTCTAAAGAGTATTCTAAAAAATCTTTTTACATTTAGAATAGTATAGCATTAAAGATGGATCTTACAAGATTCACTAAGGATTGCATTTCCTACTTTTAGTGTTCTCAGCCAATATATTTTCTGGAACTGAATATCAGAATCAGAGAATCACAGAATCACAGGGGTTGGAAGAGACCTCTGGAGATCATCTAGTCCAGTCACCTGCTAAAGCAGGTTCCCTACAGTAGTTTGCATAGGAAAGCATCCAGGTTGGTTTTGAGTATCTCCAGAAATGTCTCCACGAGCAGTCTAGGCAGCTTGTTTCAGTGCTTTGTAACCCTTAAAGTAAAGAATTTCTTCCTCTTGCTCAGATATTTCCTTTATTCCCATTTATGCCCACTGCCCCTTGTTCTGTCTCTGGGCACTGTTAAAAATAGCCTGGCCCATCCTCTTGACATTCACCAATTAGGTATTTATAAGCATTGATAAAATCTCCCCTTGGTCATCTCTTCTCCAGGCTGAGCAGTTCCACATCTCTCAGCCCTTCCCCATGAAGGTGCTCCAGGCCCCCCATCATCTCTCTCCAGTTGCTCCCTGTCCTTCTTGAACTGAGGAGCCCAAAATGGGACACTAGAGCACACTGGACACAGCACACTAGAGAAGTTCAGTTTCAAGTTAATTTGTTCAGAGGTGAGCATTTAAGGAACTTCAGTCCTTGAAATTGTCTTACTAAGTGATTATACACGAATTTAAAAAACTAAATTTTGAGAGCTGAGTAACATCTCTTTGGCTTCACTTAATATCCAAAAAAAAAAAGTTGGCTGTATGCTAACCTTAAGATATGTATCTATCTATACATAGTTAACATTTAATTTTGCAAAGTGATTTGAATATATGGGTTTTGGTAGAAAAGGAAACACTTAAACATCACTTCTCTGACTGAAGCAAAAACCATTTTCATTTGAAGGAGTATTTGCTTCATATTTAAGTGAATAAAATGCCTGGCTACAGAGTAAGCAGTTTTAATTTCATTTCTGGTAATCATGATAATAATATCCCAAAAAATCAGTTATATGATAAAGAATGATGAAAATAAAAGATCTAGGAAATGAATCACCACACAGTGTAAGATGTGTTTCACTATCCCATGGGAAAATTATAACAAGTCTTGTTAAAATATGCAGTATGAGGCAATAATACTTGCACTCCTACAAAAAAAAAATGGCCTAAATCTGGGAATTTGGGGCATCCAGGGCTCTTTGAGAGTAAATGGAAAACAGAAAGAAGACTCATGATCCACAGCAGATTTCAACAAATCTACTTGTGTTGCAGCTAGATGAAGGAATTCATTTTTAGTAAGTTAAGGTTATAAAGAGGCATTTATTTATTTTCAATACAGAGATACGAAACGAGTCAAGAAGTTTTCAACCCAAACGCCTACTTGTTTGCATAGGTTTTCTCTAAGAGAAATAAATTTATAATTTTGTGCTTTAGATACGTCTTCAAATTATATATTTTTTTTCCTGATTAAAACCAAAAAGAATTTCTAATCAATTATGCACTTCTTTACCTGTGTCTGCTTTGCCCTCTCTTTCATAGGCACATCTGTGTAGAGCATCTCTCTCCAAAATAGAAAAAAATTCCATTCAACATTTCTTCCTAAATTGAAAACAGAGGCAAACAAGGTCATAAAAGAAGAGGTTAAGCGTAATTTCTAGCACTACAAATTCATTTAAGACATAAATGGCAAAGTACTTTGGTTTCTTAATGCTTACTATGGATGTAAAACTGGTAGTAATGAGTCTAAAATGCTGTGAAGTTGAAGGTTAATGATTAGGGTTAGGAATTGGAATTTAGATGTTAGAAATGGGGTATAACACAGGCAAGAACTGAGCTAGCTCTGAAGAAATAAGGGTTGGGAGTAAGACTTGCTGAGTTTATGCCAGAGAAATGTTCCTTTGAACAAGTCATTCCACGAAATCTATTGCATGTATGCCAGCAGTCAGCAGCTTTTACAAAGGCACAGCATCACAGTGGGAAATCTTCCTGCTTGTCCCACGCAGTCTGGTGCCAATAACTGAGCATAAGCAAATACACCACGTTTCAGATCCCCAGTTCAGACGGAGAGGTGTCATGCCCAGGTGCCACAAAATAAAATGAGACAAAAGGCGTTTACATGGGGACTTAGAGCTTACTCTGAAGCTACCTGGAGGAGGGCCTCAGGTTAGCCCTTGGCCTTGAATTTGGAAGTGTCCATTCCCAGTGCTTTGCTTGTGGTTAGGGTTTTGGGTTTTTTTGTTTGTTTGTTTGTTTTTTAGTTCATTCACATTAAACAGTGTGTCATGACTTTCTGGTGTCAGAACAGGCTTTTCTCAGTGGGTTTTCTCAATAAACCTATTCTGGTTCAGACCTTCTCCTGACACCCTTAAAAATATCCCTGTGGCCTGTAATGAGGTTCTCTTCAGATAATTACTCTGATTAAAAGAGATTAGTCAGGTTATTAGCAATGTATCCCACAAGCTACCTCAAGGAGGGGTGCACACCTACAATACATGCACTGCACCATGGAAGGCCAAGCATTGACTCTTCCATTTGTGGTAGAGACTATTTTTGGGGTGCTCCAGATGCACAGAGGTGAGAACTCTTAGGTTTGAGCACCTAATGGGACACTTTGGTTCTGTGAGTGAAGTTGATGGGTACCAAAAAAGCTGAGCAAAAGTAAAGAAAATCAGGTTTGTGCAGAGGGTCAGCTCACACAGCTCCCAGGCCTTGACCTTGTGAGAAACACGGGATGGCAGAAGGCAGAAGCTTGCTTCCACTTTCTTTTTCACTAGCTTTACTCACAGTGAGTGCCACCTCTGCATGTGCTTGTTAGGGGATGCTGAGTTCCTGCAGCCTCCTGCCAAGAGTTCATTAATTACAAGAACAGCAGTGCTGCCTGCGCGCTGTGCCAGCGTGAGGCCTGCGGACCTTTGATGGCGTGTGTTTATGCAACTGCAGGCAGCTCTGGCGTCTGCTGTGCCTCACAGGGCGACAAGGCAATGACAGTCAATTTGGGGGCACGCTCGTCTACCACTCCTGTGAAAACGTCCTGCTTTCATCACGCCACGGAGGAGCCAATGTCAGTGCTCAGCATCATGAGCTCACCAATGTCACGTTCCACGTCTCCCAGGGAGGCTGTGTGGGCAGAGCAGCAAAGTTTAGGGGACTGGCATTTTGTCTCAGAAGGAACTGACCACTGTTTAGGTCAGTGAAATATTGAGGTAAAACATTGCAGATTACAAAGCAGGGGAACTATCTAATCTGGCCATCAGAGCTCTCCTGTGTCTCTAGCCCAGAGGAGTAGGCTGCCTGGATCTCACAGAGAACGAAAGGTAGACAAGAGTCAGCTGCTCCCTCGCTGCCCATTGACGTGGTTACCCTTGGTGCTGGGGACTGACACTGGTTTGCGCCACGCAAGGACCAGGTGCGCAGTTTTTTGGGCTTCTTGATGGCTGTGAGTCATTCACCTTCCAACTGAAAAATAACCTCATTTTAAGGCGGTTTAAACATGTAAAATTAGGGCTTAGTTTCTTGCTAGCACTGAACTCAGCCAAGGCAGCTATCTGTAATTTTAGAATGTCTCGAGAAGATTTATAGATCTCATGAAAACACTCTTTTCCATCTCCCTGGTGATTTTGCCTTCCACTTGCTTTTTAACTTCAGTCCATCTTTAGATCCAGTGGAAACAACACCAAAGCTAAACACAGAATGAGAATGAGCTCACAGCACCTGCAAAGACTTCTTGTCTGGAGATGCCGTGTTTAACTTAGGAAGAACCCTACCAGTGCAGTGGGAGTTCAAATGAAAAGCTTTCTGTATTGAATGTAAAATGTATTTTAGGGGTGTATACGGTGATACAAAGCACCACATTCGCTGATATTCTTGCCAGGATGCATTACAAAGGAACATGAAAATAAAAATGAGTTTCATGAACAGATGACAAACTTTTTTTAGATGTAAGACTCAAACAGAGCTTTGTGTTAAAAGGAAAATGGAATAATAAGATTGGCTAAACTTTGTATAGTGATTATAACAGTGTATGAAGCTTCTAAACATGGTGTGAAAACCACTGTGTATAAAAGCAGTAATCTTATCAACAGTTCTTATGTAAATAACCATACTAATAATGATCAGTGTTTTCACATTTCGCAGTTATATGTGCTATCCTTACATATATATTGTACATAAACAAAATATGCATGCATTACCTACATATTTGCATAATATACTGCTAAGGTTGAGGGGTGAGGTGGTCACAACTGTCCTCTGCAAAAAGTTCAATAATAGGAACTTTTTTTGGTAAATAGGACTTCATTTTTTCTGAATCTGTTTCTGAATTCCATTTTCTACAGAGCTATTCAGCACACAGCACAGCCTTAAAAGTACCCAGAAATAGTTCTTCCATTTCTCCTTGAACAGCCTTAGCAGCTGTGCATTTCTCTTTACTGTGGATGGGAATATGAGCGTCACACTTTTAACAGGTATCTTGTAATTAAAGTTTATTGCTTCGATTGCCGAGTGGCAGAAAGGAGGTGACACAACCTGTTGACTTCACAAGTACTTTATAGGCACTCATTTGCTAGTATGAAAATATTAGCTGCTTACTCAGATGGATACTGTAGCAGCTGCAATATAGTTTAACCCGCACAACAATACACCCAGCAGACGTTAATGGGAATTAACACAACGTGCTTGCGTTGCCAGGAGCAGGCTGATGCAATCCTCAGTTCAGCTGGAAAAAACTATCACGGGAAGTCTGGCAAAGTAAAGTCACAGTGCTACAGAAAGTGGCAAATCCCCTATATTTTGTGGAGAGCAGGGTGCTACTGAGACAGCACATGCATTTCTGGCTCATTCGTGTGCTTCTTGTGACAAGGAATTCACAAGGAACAGCACAGTTAGTATCCAGAACAGTTGCTCCAAACTCATCTCTCCAAGCAAATGTTCCCATTCAGTTTCTTCCAGTATCTTGAATCATGGGCTGTTTATTTTTCTGGTGAATGTCCTTCACCCAAGCAGTGCAGAGAATGTACATGCCGACCTGCAAACATTATTCCTTCATAGGAAATACTTTGTTTTGACCCCAATTCCTTACTGAAACCCACCATACAGAATAACCCAAACAATGGGGCTGCCTGAAGCCAAAAGAAGGTATATCAGCTGAACCCAATCTCTTTCAAGTCAGAGATGAACTATGTGGGTCAGCCCACAAGCAATACATTAATTCTGAAAATATGTAACTGATATTGGGAAGAAAGAAAAAGGCAACAACTATAAAATATTGGTTTTTGCCAGAAAGAGGAAAGCAAATTACTGACCAATGCACAAAGAATGACCTCTCTTAAAAGCTTTAAGATTGTGATTTTCTTTTTTTTTTTTTTGGGGGGGGGGGAGGGTAAGGAAGTTTTCTCACATGTTTTCATTTTGGCATTAAAGAAAACATTCATAGCTTGTGATCATTTTCTCTCATGTTTCTAAATTGTTTTCTTCTTATTTTAGCCTTTGAGAAAAAAGGACTTGACCCACGTCATATATCCCCTAGGATGTGAAAATTCAAGGTCTATGGCAGCATGAATATAGGTCAAGTGGTCACAATTTCCCAAAGAATAAGAAGAATGAGGACCAGCACTGATAAAATGTGAAAGAAGAACAAGATCCTGTGCTGTATTTTCGAAAGTATCATACGTCTCAATGATAATATCTCCTGCCTGAAAAAAACTTTCTCTGGTGTGCTGACTGGCCAACTCTGCACAACAACAGCTCGCATGCATGCATTATCCCATGGCAAAGCACCTTAAAGGACAGCCATACTGGGAGAGAAATCCATCAAGCATGGCAAAAGCAAGTTTAATGTCAAGAAACACGATGGCCACTTTTTCACCTTCTTCTTAGGTAAGAAAGTTGCATATGAAACAAAACTTAATTGTCTTCCTGTACCTACAATAATTTTTTTTCTGCTAGAAAGCTACTGACTGTTAGGAATTTGTACCAGGGATGAACAAGGATCTCCCTGCTCCAGAGAAATGTGGATTAAATAAAGACTCCCCTTTTAATTACTAGTGTAGAAGAGGCCTAATCCCTTTCTTTCTTGATCTCCTTTTGAAAGAATAGTTTAACAGCAGTATATTTCAGATTATTTGTGGCATGAAAAGAGTAACAAATGAACACTAGATGTGGCTCAGTTATTAATTCCTACATGGAGTGATTCAGTTGACATGCTTCACCATCCATAAAGATGTCCTCTGTAATTCTGCCTTGGAGGAAAACTATGTCAGCTCCCAAATACAAACTTACTGCTGTTTCTTTTTCCTCAGGTTGTGGCCATGGCAATGCTGTAGACAATAGATCACCCCATTAGTCATCCTTTCTCCTTGCCAGAGCTATAATTCACAAGATCATGCAGCAAGAAGGACTAGGGACTCTAGCAGTGCACCACTAAATCATGAGCACCACATCCAGAAGGTTTTTAAATGCACTCAGGGATGGTGACTTTACCACTTCTATGGGGAGTCTGTAAGGAAGTTTTTTCCTGATATCCAACCTGAACTTCCCCTGGCACAACTTGAGGCCTCGTCCTGTCACCAGTCACCAGTGAGAATAGACCAGCCCCACTCTCACTGCAATCACATTTTAGGTATTTGAGGAGATACTTGTGCCTCTGGGACCTTTTGCCTACTCTGATGTTTCCAAACTATAACCAAAAGTCATGGTGTTTCACCTTATGCATAGTTTAATCATGTAGGAATACCTCTTTTGTCAGAGATGGAAAGTATGGGAAGCACACAAATATACCATGAAATGCATGGTATATGTTTTTTTGGTTGTTTGTTTGTTTGTTTCATGGATGCCATGAAATTCACAATATGGTACAGACAAATATACCTTGAATACTGGTTTTCTGCAATCTACGCTGAAAATAAATGACCAAGAACATCACTGTTTCATATAGAATCATAGAATCATAGAATGGCCTGGGTTGAAAAGGAGCACAATGCTCATCCAGTTCCAAACCCCTGCTATGCGCAGGGTCGCCAACCAGCAGCCCAGGCTGCCCAGAGCCACATCCAGCCTGGCCTTGAATGCCTCCAGGGATGGGGCATCCACAGCCTCCTTGGGCAACCTGTTCCAGTGCCTCACCACCCTCTGGGTGAAAATCATATACTTAAAAATATCATGAATGAAGGGTGAAGTCTGAGGTGGGCCAATGCTTTCTCCAATCAATAGCCTGTTGGAGACCAGTTCTATGTAGCTGTGATTGGTAGATCCAGACCTACATTGGTTGTGTAAGCAACCAATGAGTCTATTGGTGGGTAAATGGTGGGTAAATGGTGAATATGAAGCTGGTATTAACAATCTAGGCACTATAAAAATGGATGTCCTCTTTACAGGAGGCTGGCATTGACTGACCTTCCATTTTGGAAGTTAAATTTCATGCTCTGCCATGTCAACACAGAAACTGAAACACTACAGGAGATGAAAAGCTGGGAGTCAGTGTGATGCAGTTAAAGGCGTTGAAGGATGGAAATAGGAATTAAAGTTTACTCGCCAGGAGTAAGAATAAAGGTTGCTTGTCAGATATTTTCTAAAGAGGAAGGCTGTTAATAGTACTGATGTGAGTAATGAATTGGATGCCAATTGGCCAACTGACTGCAAAGAAAAAACTGCCTCTATTTGCATCCCCATCCACCTGTAAGGTGGCTTCACAGGACTGAAGATTTTGCTCTTCATACATCCACCAGAAACAATCTGGTAATTTTGGTGTAGTGAAATTGCTAAAGGGAGTATTCATGTACAAAAGAACTTGCTTTTTTTTTTTTTTTTTTTTTTTCCAATTATGAAGAGAGTACAAAAGCAATGCACTTGGTAACTAATCAGTTTGTAAAATTTGTTCAGTCAGTGCTGAAAGCTGCCAGACTATTTCTATCTCAGAATTTTGACGTGAAGAATGAGTCTAAGCATGGATCTCATAGGTCAGCAGGAAGCATGAGGCTAGAGATTAATTCCCCTGAGTGCCTCCTATTCAGAGAGCTTTTAGGGAAAAGATGGTCTTCAAGTAGCAAGGATTTCAGATGATACAGAATTTGTAAGTTAAACCTCTGTTTTGAGTCATATTTGAAAATAAACCAGGACTCAATGCACTTTGAGACTATGCTTTCCTCTTTGCAAAAGGCTCCAGAAGGCAAATGAATGTTGGAACAAGACATCCTGAAGTAATTAGCTACAGCAGTACTAATTGAATTCCTGTACTGTGCTGTATCTAGCAACATTCCAGACTGGAAGTAACAAATTCCTACATAATTGCAAGGATTGCCACATCAAAAAAGAAAGGCCATGTCTTTTTAGCCAATCCACATTGGAAATGTTTTGGAAATGCAGGTGTTATTTGGCTTTATTCTTTTTTTTAACAATCCCTTCGCCTTCCTCTCTCTCTCTCTCTCTCTCTCTTTCTCTCTTTCTCTTTCTCTCTTCCTTCCTTCCTTCCTTCCTTCCTTCCTTCCTTCCTTCCTTCCTTCCTTCCTTCCTGCCTCCCTTCCTTCCCTTCCTTCCCTTCCTTCCCTTCCTTCCCTTCCTTCCCTTCCTTCCCTTCCTTATTTTGATTTTATGTCTCATCCCAAATATTTTTCTTTGAAATCCTATTGCACAACAGGGAGCTTCAATGTGATGGCCTTTAGCATGAAGTGAGTGTTGCTTGCAGCACTTGAGTACAACACTTCTGTACACACCCTTAGGCTCAGGTGGCCCAAAGTTCATTGTAGCACTTGAAGCACCTGATCAAACACACACCACATATGTCTTTCTCTTCTAAAGCCCTTTGACAGCCATGTTTCAAGCAGCTGCTGTAGAAATAAAGAAGGAAGTTGTGTTTGGCCACCCTTGCTTGGTGTTTTTGGCTGGCCTGCACACAACTTGCCGCGGAGACATTATCCAACATTTCCTCCTGCTCTTAAAAAAGATCCTCCAGAGAGGGCAATTTCATTAGTGAGCAACACATTTGACATCATACATACACAATATTTGCACCAACCTTTGAAGTGCAACAGTGCTTGGTTTCCTGTGGCTTAGTTTTGTGATTGCCTGTTTCGCAATTGCAGCTCCAGTGCCTTGTATGGTGGGAAAGGCAGCAGGTGCATGAGAGCTTGTCCTGCCTTGTTTCATTCTGGACTTCTCCCTCTGATTATTTCTCATAATGTTTCCCAAAGGGGCCATGAGCCATCTGTCCTTTTCATCCACATCTGTAAGAGTGAAACTGTTGGAAAAAATAATCCTAAGGGCAACACCATTTTGGCAGCATGAGCAAGCACAAGGTGGAAATTAAATGGAAGGGAGTTAGGCGCTTTTCATGTCCAAATTCAGCAGCTCAGTTAAGAAACTTTTCTTGGAAAGAAAAGAACAGGGTCATACGGGATGATGGTTAATTTCCACTGGCTAGATATGATTCCACACTCAGTCTACCCACTTCAGCTACTTCAAGTACATCCTTGAAGTGAGCCCAAAAGGTCAAAATCATGTTGGTGTGGATCCCACCCAAAGCCTCCATCCTTCTTTGGGGCACCCAAAAACCTTGTATTGGTTGCCACAGGGGCATTATGCACTGACTAAAGAAATGAGCATGTTAGCAAACCCCATGGGTTCTCTGCCAGGCTGTCTGTGTCTTTCAGGAATTTTCATTGCCTAACGAGAAATGCTGATGTTTTTTAACTTTTACATTTAGAATTGGTTTCCTTTGTCATTTCTACAAGCCCATAAAACAGACTAAGAAGAGACAGGCAAAGACTGTTCTCTGTCTTTTTTCCGTCACCCTCATCTTTTCTTTAGGGAACGGTTGACTGGGATACCAGTTTGTTAGGATACTTTAATTTACCCTATTTTTACTTCTTCGTTTCTTTTCTAATTGCTCCTTTTCTCCCATTCTCATTTAGACAGAAGATGTTCCTTACACAGTCCTGAATGGAATTTTCATTCTAGGCTGTCTCTGCAGGCAGAAAATAGGGAAAAACATCAGTTTTGGTAAGATTTGTCCCATGACAGGGACACTGTTGTTTAATGGCTGTTCTTTGTTCAAGCAAGCCCATTTGACAAAAACAAACAAAACAAACAAACAAACAAACAATTCCCCCCCCCCCAAAACAAAACAAAACAAAACAAAACTAGCACAGCTGCTCTGCTGGCATAAAACATTATTTGTTTTGATAATTTGCCCAGTGCTGAGTTTACAGACAAGTAAACAAACTTCATCACTTTGAGAGGACAAGATATGTAGTAAGAAGTAGTATCTTTCATTAGGTTGGTTGGTGTGGTTGGAAAAACAAGCAAACACTCGGCAAGAGCCTACCTTCAAACCCACAGCAGAAGCAGCATCTTCCAAAGCTGAATGCCAGTTGGGTCTATTTATTCAGAGTTCAGTTCAGGTATTTTTATTAAAGGTTTGTGAAAGTATTCTTAATGTCAAGTGTTACTGATACAAATTGATGATTTACTCATCTGAGAATGTCCACCTGTATCCCAGAGAACTGATCAGCAAAGAAACATCCATTTTATCCAGTGGGATTAAAATTCAGCTGGATAAAAATTATTTTGTCAGTTAGAAATATAGCATTGTCACCCATCTCCTTTGTTAATGGCATCTGGTGGCATGTAGCTACCAAAGTCTAGGATGTGTAGTAACAACACAAATCTAAAAAATATTCCAAAATTTGAACCTCATTTCATTTAGGTATTGCTTCTTATGTGTTAAATGCAAAGCTGAGCAGCATCTGAAGGCAGAAAGTAAAACTAAAAAGCCCTACAAAGGTCTTGTGGCAGGCACAGCATTATCATCATGTGTGCAGAGCCATGTATGCTTCACTTTGAGATCTTCTAAGAAATTGCTGAATATTTCTAGCTTATTCTGTTCAAAATTAAGGCGCTTTTCCATCAAAATTTTCTTCAACTGTCATCCATCCAAACAGTCTCGAAAGCACCTGATTTCCTCTAAATTCTCCATTCGCCATTTGGAAAGTAGTTCTGAAGCTGAAAAACTTAGACTTCTTTATAGATACTGTTTTTGTTTTACTATAAGTCTTTGGATCTTTTTGCATACTATTTCTTTAACTCATAAGTCACTTTTGTTGCCAGTAACTGTTTTACAACACTTTTATAGAAAGACATTTGGAAGAAAGTTTTTGTTTTTCTGTCCCTCTCTGAAGCAACTGCTTAAGAGGGAGCTACAGTCACATGTACCACATGTACAGGTTTCTGCTCACATAGCAAAAGATACTGCTTTCATAAAGCAGATGCAATGCATAACAAAACTCCTACACTTCCCTTGAAGAACTGTGGGGTCTTTGCAGAATTTAAACATCTACAGCTTGTCCAGAGCCCCAGCCTCAGATGGTGAATGGCACTGTAGTGCTTGGTAGTGATTTGGGATGCAATCAACAGACTCTCTGCTGTCATCCATCATGACTTCTGGTACTTTCATCACCTGTGGTCTTACTAGTGCAATCTGCTACCAGCACCAAGAATATCTATAGCTACACAAGTGTGGGCTAATACGCACTGAGTAGAGGATATTGCAGTGATAAGCAAGGGCTGCTAGCTGGCACTAGGAGGGTAATAAAAAAGACAAACATAAACTAGGCACCCTGTGGTAAATTGCCTCATTAGGTTAGCAGAAGCATTTCTCAAATAAAGATAATAACCAGCCAGAACAACCACAGTGATAATTAGTGTTGAAACAGAAGAGAGGCAGGGCTTCACGCACACCTTTGCATACCCACAGGGAAGTGGAGAAGACCTACCAGCCCAGTGAGCAGAAGGGGTAATGACCCTGTGAGACCACTGCTTGTCCTGGGAAGTGTGGGGGCAAAGAGGGGACACTGGGTAGAAGGTTGAGGAGCACTGCCCAGTGAGAGGCAGACGTCATAAGAGTGTGTTTGCTTTCTCCAGTGAAAATGATCGAGTCTCTGGGCTGGTCTGAAAGATATTTTTAGTGCTCTGGGTGAAACACAACCCTCCTTTCAGCATGACACTGATGCTGGCCACTCAGCTATGCTGTTTCAGGAACATCAGAGCTATTAATCAGAGGTGAGCAAGCTTGTGAGAAAGTCCAAGGTGCAGGGTGAGTCCCACAGGGCTGTGTGGGCCCTGGCGTGCCAGGCCTAAAGCTAGCACAGTCAGGAAGACAGAAAGCAGGCCTAGAGCTGAGTATTTTGCAGGGTGGGAAGAGGGTTAAGACTGAAGATAGTTCTCCTGGAGAGAGGTGGTGAAAAGAGTAACTACCTTGCCCTCTGAGATGCTTGGAGGCAGCACCTGGGAGGCCGATACATTCCTGCTGCTCCATGCTCATGCCTGAAGAATGCACACCGCTGGGCCGCCTGTCCTCACCTCGAATGAAACAGAATTGTAGCACAAATGAATTGTGCTTTAGTTCATTTACCACGCAGCTTTGGGCTCTCTGCTGAAAGAGCTACATCAAACTTCATGAATTTTTGCTGAAGAGCATGTTAAATCAGTGTGCACTGATCACGTTTGGAATGTACCCCAGCGGTTTCATAGCAACATCATTTCCTACATCTCATCTGCTATTTTCTTGGGGTGATAACTTTCAGAAGAAACTGCAGGTCACTAAGAATGTCGGATGAGGGTAGATGAGCCAATGCCAAAATGTCTACTTCAATTTCAGGAGGGACAATAAAATACAGAGGCTCAGTTACAGGCCCGGATGTTCTCCCTGGTGGCTCACAGGTACTGCTGCCTGGATCGCAACCTTTCTTCCTCCTCTTTAAAAACAGTAAATGCTCAGATGTGTCTAAAAAGCCTTAACAATTCAGTTAGTTTGAGTATCTAATTGCAGACGTAGAGATTGAATCTGTAAGTGTCCAGGCCCGTGCTGTACACATGGTCTCCTGGAATGGTAACTGAAGGAGACCTTGGTATCTTCACACTCAGGGGCCTCCATCTTCTTGACTGGTGTCTGGGGGCTTCTTCTGAAATCTTTATGTCCCATAGGTAGGTAGCAGGCAACTAGCTGAAGATTCCATTACAGTTCTCTGCCATGTGAGCTTGCTTAAGCGCTGCTTTGTGACACATTCGATGCAGGAGCAGTGCTGAGGCCTCTCATCTGTCTGGGTTTTGGGGTGCTGGCAACTGCCGATGAGCTAAGGCAGCTTTCACCACTGGTCACTCAGTGTTGTTCAGAGTGCTTTGTTTACATTCTGTTATGGCTCACTTTGGCTATGGATTCTCAAAAGAGCCTGTTGGCATGCGCTGGTAAATGGCAGCATTTTCACAGAGTGCAGCGTGGCTTAAGGCAGCAAAATCTGGCCGTTATACTAGAGTTAAGCTAACTGTTAAAATAGGAGCTGCACCAAATGCCCAGATCTCCTCCTCAAACTCAAACGAAACCTGTTTTGAGGTTCAGGAATGTTTGGTTAACTTTAAATAAAGCAATGTTGTGTTTCTACACATCCTGCTTTCAGCTGAGCTTCCAAGCAGAAATACAAAAATATGGCAGGCAGCTCTATATTTGCACTATTTCTGGCCCAGCTGAAACCAGGAAGCACTGGAAATCTCACAAAAACAGCTTTGCCTGACAGGCTATCCAGCTCTGAGGTTCTCATACTGTTGCTGAGTATAATGTATCTCATGTAATCTCACATTATTATCTCTTTCAGCATTTATTTCCCACCAGGATAATTTTGATAAATAAATTGCCCAGACTATTGGATACATGCAAGCCTCATTTTTACTTTACTGTGGCAGGAGAGCATATGCCCACTTTAACATCATTTTATGTTCATTCCTACTGAGTCATTGGTATAGTCACATAAAGACAAAATGTCTCTTGTGGTACATGATAACAAACTGCAACAAATGATAACAAACCAGGTCCTAGGACATAGTGCTTCATATTTGGCTAATTTAAAATAAGTAATCCCCAAACCTGTTATTTGGCATTTCTTTGACTGCTCTCTTCATTGAATTCGCAAAGTATAAGGACAAAGACAACCACATTGTTTTAGGGGGACATGCTTAGCCATACAAAATCGCCCTGGATGCCACTGCAAGATTTTTATAACATATCTGTGTAATAGACTTCAATTCATGTTTAAAGGAACATTTAATGGTATTGCTAGAAAATATATCACCATCAGCAAAACGTAATAGAAGCAATGATTACTCAGCTATCTGCTCTACCACAACAAAGTAATTCCAAACAATACAGTACCACTGCTTCATGTTTGCAAGCCAGATTTATTGTATTTTCCAGACTCCAGCAAGAAACACACATTAAGAAATACATATTAATCACTGCCCTAATGAAAACAATATGCAGTTAGCATTTAGGTTGTCACATACAAAAGATAAGTACAGACTAAATTAATCCTAAATTCAAGGAACCCCACACCTTTTTTTTTTCTTTCAGCTAAATGGTCATATCTGAGAGAAAAATGTTAATTAATAACCTAAATTTTAGAGTATATGCTTTTGTTAGGCATAGGGCTAAATAAAATTCCATTCTGACCACAGCTGTGAAAGGAAAATAACCACTGAACCACTTGCTTATGTACTAAAAGCTATGAGCATACAAAGCAATACAAGCCTGGCCAGCATCTCTCTTCCAGATAGTGGAAGCCTTTGGTTTTGGTCATGCTATGATACTACTGGCCAGTAAATTATGTATCCTATTTATGTAAGACTTCCTATCACTGTCAAATTTGATCATTTCTGTTCACTAAAAGGTACCCTGGAAAAGCAAACTATCTGTGGCTGGGGAGGAGTCCAACAGCCACTAAGGAAGCGACAGAACTTGATAGCTTTGCCAAAACCACACCAAACCTCCCAGTATCACTGTTTTCAGCCAGACGAATAAACTGCTACCTGATATCTGTAAGAGAACAGTGATCTGGCTTTAAATATGTTTGCAAATAATAAATAAAATGTAGAAGTATAAGCTAACTAATTTCATTTGGTAAAAGCTCAAAACCCTACCACCATTCCACAGCTTTGAGGACCTGACGGTACAGGTCAAATGCAGATTTAGTTTGAATATTTTTTTTAGAAGCAAAATATGTGCATTACTTGCCCTTTTTTGGTTATTTATTTCCCTTACTGAAACTTTTTATTCTGCCCATGAGAAAAAGATGTCAAGATGACAAGGTTTGAAATGCTAACTAAACAACAAATATGGCAGGCATCAATGGAGTAGGTGCAAAAGAAAGCAAGATTGTCATTTTTGCTTAGATCTCAGTGCCTTCCAACCAGCCCGTATACAAGGCATCTCAAACCTCTTTCTCCCTTGATTCCTCCTCCCATCTTCCCATATCTGTCACACAACTTGGTCTTTCACAATATCTGGATTGCCAGGCACTATCTGAATAGTGATTTAGCCTTTACTAATTATATATCAAGAGCAGGTTTCTATCTCACATCTACCTGGAAGTATATTGGTGTTTCCATACTCTTGGAGCAAAGAAAGACTTTTGAAGATAGTTACAAAACATTACAGCCTTTTAGAGTGCAGTACCTCTCAATCTCTTTGCATAGGTTAAAATTAGTATTGCCTTGAAATGAGAGTGCTAAAGTAAAATATGGCAAGAAAAAATGTCTCATTGCACCCTATTAGAATATTTCACTCAAAGTATAGCAAATGCAAGAAAACTTTGGCTTACTTTTTTGAGGTGTCCCTCTCTCTCCTTACTTTCAGGCCCTTCTCCCAAGAAACATAAAAGATTTTGCATGTTGGCTAGCACTACATGAATAGAACTACTTCTGTTTCTTTGCAGAAAGGAAAAAAAAATCAGCTCAAACATTAGACTTTTGTGTTTCTGAAGGGCAGTAAGAAAAAAAAAAAAACAAAAGCAAAGCAAAACAAAACCAAATGAATGAATTTCCATACTTTTGATGCACACTGTCTAACACAGAATATTTTTTGGTCAGGGATGAGATCTTGTGCAGGACATTTCCACTCAAGTCTCCAGAAGTAACAACAACGAAATCTAGCTTTTCCTACATTATATTACCATTGTTGCAGTCTGCTTATGCTTTGTTTTCTTGAGAAAATAAATAATGAAACCTTTGCAAAAAGGAAAATCAGCCACAGTTTAAATAAATAGTGTTTATAAATATTATCTTAGTGGTAACTATATAGTACTTCAACTGCATCACTGAACAGATTAATGTGATGAAAGAGATCTTTTGTGTTACATACTTTACTCAGTTAAATGTTTATGTTCTCTTTCAAGAGAAAACTTACAATTCCCAAAAGAGCAACAATAAGCTTGAAAAATCAGGTTAGACGTCAGCAGTCGACTATTAATAACTATTCTCCTGGCTAATATTTGTTTGCCCGGGGCAGCCAGTGTCCATAATCAGCATTCATCTTTCATCTTCCTTGGCTGGGCTGTCTGGCAGGTGCTGGGTGGGGTGAACACCGAGGGGTCGGCAATACCCAGCTTTAGATCAAAAAAGCGAGTGGAGGTTGTCACACTGTAGTTCTTCGTATAGGTTTCCTGTACTGGGTAACAGTCCTTGACTGTGTAAACGCCAACCCAAGATTCCACTGAAACAAAGCAGAAATTGACTACTTTAGATGACAAGCATGAAGGAATGTGTTATACTGACATCGGAGCGGCCGTCCCTCAGGCAAAACCTATAGGCTGGGACTATCCATATTTCTTTGTGGGGCCCTATCTTTCTGAAAGCCTTAATGAAGAACTGAGAAGTTGTTTAGCAGAAGACCTGGTGAAATTTTGGAAGATCAAACATCACTTGCAGTGGAAAATGTTGTCTTTTTGTTATCCTGCAGGTCAACATTAGCTCTAGGTTCCTATGCAGTCTGCTTACCATGGCAGCATTCCCTATTAGAAGATACAAGACAACACCAAGAAGTGCCACAAACTGGTACTGATTTAGAAACCATGGTGATCTTAATCCTGAACATCTTAGTGTCAAGCACGTTTTGAATTGTGATACAATCTTGGCACTGGTGTGTTGCCTTTCATGTGCACCTCTTCCGAAAGAATGTCACTACTAATTAGTTCCAAATTTAGTTGTTTTGCAAAAATCTGTTTTCTTCTCATCTTTCATGCTACTTTCATGTCAGCATTTATTCTCCTCAACAGTGAAGCACTGTAATGCTCAGGGATTTGTCTTCTCAGGAGGTGAATGCCTTCAACTTGGGTAGTGTAGGGACATGCCACCTTATACTCTGGTCTTAACAAGTTGAAAGGTGTGATTACTGAAAACTTGTCCATTTCACATCGTTGGACCTGGACACAATCTTAGACAGTAGAGTTCCCACAGCTGCATGAATGAGACATCCAGTTTCTTCCTGTGCATATTCCTGCACTCACCTACACAACTAGTTGTTTGTCATCTGCTGTGATGGAGACTTTACACCAGAAATGACATTTCTACTGGGTCACTCTTTACTGCTGGACTATACTTAATGCTGATCTCTTCCATGTATGTGATGGAGCATGTCATTTTTTTTAACTTCTGTTTAATTCCACAAAATGCTTATCTCAAGAGTCATTCTGTCACTCTCTTCTACCCTCGTCCTCTGTTATCACCACTACTATTTCTGACATTAGTACAATCAAAGCAGTTTCTGTTGAACACCATTCGCTTTTAAAACCTCAGTTTTAAACGTATTTGATTAATGCATCCCTTCTGTGATCTCTCTTTATTCCTTCCATCATACACCACTTTATCCAATTACTTCATGTGCTTCAGATCTCTTTATAGCAAAAAGTCATGAGGTTACAACATGCTTCCTCTGAGTACCATCTGTACAAAATTTTTTCCAGTCTCAAGGAAGCTTATTTTCTCTCACTCAGCAGCAATCAAACACTTATTTTCTGTTCCTTCAGTATTGTTTCATATGCTGTACCACAACAGCATTATTGGAAACAGAAAAGCTCCGAGATGAAATGCACGTACAGTAACTAAAAAAAAAAGGGTGGCAAACCAAGCAGTATTTGAACACACCTCTCCAGGACATCGTAATGTACCAAGAATGTCTTAATCTGAGTGAGTTTGCTTTTTAGTATCCACAAACGGAGGATTCTTTTCCTCAGCAAGTCTTTTATCAGCATTTTGAATGAAAAAATAAAGCAACATATAATGCTACCAAGGTATTCTGCATGGCCACTGAAACCTTCACAACTTTAACAGCATTGTACTTTCTGGAATCCATCAAGTATTATCTGAAAGGTGAATGAGTAGACAAACTTAAGGCTATTTTTTCAGAATGATTATATACAGAAAAGCACTGGAAATTTAAAATACTACAGGATAAAAATCGCACATCATTAACTGAAGGTATCAGGATACTAAGTTCCATAAAAGTTCACAAAATACTGGATCTGAAAAACAAAATTCTTGGAGTGAATGATAAATTGTTACTTCTAGAATACCAGAAGATACATCGACCTAGTTACAGAGGTCTAATGATCTTACCCTTCATTTCATTTCTACTTTTATTCAAAAAATATATATTTTCCTCTGGCTAAATGCTCAGATTCCCAATCAGCTCATATATTTGGTGGCTGTAACCTTAAGTACGGCAGTAGGTGAATAATGCCATAAATTTCATGGGGTTTTAAAATTATTTTTATAGTTGTCTGGGTCATCACTAAACCACAGACAAAACTGAAGCCAGTGTGCTAATAAACTGCTTTGCATCCAAAATCTAACATACTGTACCTTGGAAAATTCAGCCTACTTTCTTTATGATGCAGGTGTTCACCTGCCAAATGCAGAACTAAGCCTTTGGAGCAGATGTTCCTTACTAGTGCTGTGGATAACAAAACTTTGATGTGTGCTAACATGTCCATCACTGCACAGCCATGTATTCTATGTGTGTAGGACAACTGCTTTGTTTCTGTTATATCTTTAAGAAAAGACACACTAGCTTGTGTTCCCAATTATGAAGTCTGCTCCAAAAGTTTTCCCTTCCATTTTATTATGTTGGCCCATAACGTCAGAAGCAGATGTTGGTGGCATGGCAGTAGAGATTGAAAAACTTCTCACTAATATTCCGTTACATTTTGTTGCCCTGTGTAAATGAATTCCTCCATGTGGAAAAAATGGCACCCATTGACATTCGCTGGCACTTGTTGACCACTTATGAAGAGCACACAATGGATGTCAGCACAGTGAGGTGGTGGTGCATTTCAGCAGTGACAACAGTGACAGGGGGTCACCTCCACTGGTGCAGATTTTTACACGCATGGCATGCAGGCTCTCACGCAGTGTTAGTTAAAATGCATAGCTAATGGTGGCGACTACACTGAAAAACAAGTGTTTTGTAGCTGAGAGTTTGCTTTATCAAACAGTACTGTTGTGCTCTTTGTATCTATTGCAGTTGTCATGGAAATAAATAGGAGGCATTACTTTCTGAGTGACCTACATATATTACTGTTATTCTATAGATCAATTTTGCATCCAGGCTGCAGGATTCAGGCAAAAAATGAGGGTGTTCTATGCCAAAATCTGAATGATGCAGAATAAAATACAAATAAATCCCTCAGGCGTATTTGATCCTGCTGAGATACAAAATATTTTCTTAATAAAATGCACTGATAATAAAACAATACGCTGTACAGGGGAGATATTTATTGTGCCTTCCTGCAAACTTTATGGAAACGTGGAAGGCTGAGGTGAAACATGAACAATTTTATTTCTCCCCAGTTAGCAGATGATCATTATTAAGATTAAACAAAAGCATGCACATACATTTCCTGGCTGGTTTTCTGTCAGACCATTCCTGTACCATAATTTGATCTCCGGGTCCCCCGATGTAGTACTGATCTTCAAATGTTGAATTGGCAGGGATATCATATGGATCCCACGGCTCAGTCAGAGCAATCTTCGAGCAGAGCTTTGTGACTTGCTCAATCTGAAACATCACTGCATCTTTATACAGCAGTATATACTCAAAGAATCTGAAACAAACAAAAACAACGATTAATGTTGATAGCCTTCTATACTAAACAAGGAGCACTGTCAATTAACTACACTTGCCCTTGATTTCTCAGTCTAAGACCATTTTCTCTTGCTTTTGACTCTGCCAAACTTTGAAAAAGGCTAACTAGTTCGGCTGAAACTTCCCATGCTGAAAGTTTGTCTCAGCTGACTCTTTCCAAAATAAATAAATCAGGCTCAACTGGCTCAGCCATTTCTGAGAACAACAGAACAACTTTTCTGAGAACAACCAAAAGAAAAACATGTTATTATTACTAGTTTTGTTTTGTTTTTTAATAACTTTCATTAAAAAGCTCTAGTGCCTCCATGTTTTGGAGAAAAATCTTGAGAGTTGGCAGGGGAGAAGTTTTTACAACAAGTTGCCCGTACTGGCTAAGTTATAAGCCTTTTGCAAAACCTTTGTTGTTTGCATAAACTGAATAGATTCAAAACTCCGTGAATGTAGCAGAGCCCTTTCTCTGAGCTGATTAGATGTGGTATTTGCCACTGTCCAAGATGCTCCCCCATGGAAAATCCATGTAGTGTAGTGAGACATGCTGGTGAAGCAAGAATAGATGGTCCCAAATGCAGGTCTGAGGAGCTTTCCCTCCTACTAGCAAAATTTATCTCAGCAATTTACCAGATCCAAGGAAGTAGTGACAGCAGAAAGCAGAAGACCAAGAAGAAATTAAAAAAAGAGGCAGACATAAGAAAAGGTGTGGAGATCGGTGAAATGGAGAGGCCAGAAGGTTAGATCAATAAAATGGATAGTTAATAAGGATTTAAAACTGATCTTCTGTACTTAGACTAAGAGCTGACAAAGCTCTACTTTCAGGGTAGATAAGAAACCTCTTCATGGACATTTTCATGTAGTTCATACTTACAGATGTTGCTTCCACCACAAATGCTATGACTCTACCTGTGAGAAGGAGGTGATAACATCCCGACAGAGTTGAAATTATTGCAAGTATCAACTGATATTGAACATACAGCCAAAAATTCCAGGGGCCTAACTTCTCTGGTATGCTTAGCATTATCAATCACATGACATGTTGTTCAAAGCACAATTTAGAGCAATTTAGAGCTCTGCACCTTTGGCAAAGGAATGCTGGGATCCAAACTCTAAACTGCCCAGAACTGTGAATTCATAATTAGGGGTATCCTGTGAATTTCTCAGCTCAAGTATTTGGCTACAGTATGCTGTCATTCGGTGACTCTAAAGAAAAGAGAGGGACAGCATTAACTGCCTAGCACAGCTTCACCTTGCTCATCTGTAATAGTGTGTTCTTCCATTTGCAATTCCTTGTCCCCATCTTTTTAGATGGATTTAATACATAACACAGAGTTGACATCAAAACAATAAGAATGTTAATTGCTGTACCATATAACCATTTAAGATAAGAGTTACTTCACCCACTCCTGACACAAAATCACTCGAAGGCTGCAATATGGGAAGTGCATAAGAGAATCACAGAATCATAGAATGGTTTAGTTTGGAAAGGACCTTCAAGATCATGTAGTTGCAACCCCCCTGCTATAGGCAGGGACACCTTCCACTAGACCAGGTTGCTCAAAGCCCAATTCCAGCCTGGCCTTGAATGCTTCCAGGGAAGGGGCATCTATAACCTCACTGGGCAACCTGCTCCAGTGTCTCACCACCCTTAGAGTAAAGAATTTCTTTCTAATATGTTGTCTAAATCTACACTCTTCCAGTTTAAAGCCATTCCCCCTTGTCTTGTCACTACATGCCCTTATAAAAAGTCCCTCCCCAGCTTTCCTGTAGGTAATGAAATGTTCCTTCAGGTAATGAAAGGCCACTATAAGGTATCCCTGGAGCCTTCTCTTGTCCAGGCTGAGAGCCCCAGCTCTCTCAGCCTGTCTGTGTAGGGGAGGTGCTCCAGCCTCTGATCATCTTCAACAGTGCTGAAAAGCATCTTAGCAACATTCTGAAGCATCGTTTCTTACGATACATGCAGGATCACTTATGCAGCTGTGTGTGGAAACATGGGCAAGCTAAATGGCATTAGCCAATCTGAAAGCAATGAAGAAAATAAGCGAACCAAGTTGACATGAGATAAGCTGGGGCATACAGCTTATGCCCAACTCTGCACATGAAAAGCAGCTTATTCAGCTTTCTGTGAGGAAGTAAGTCAGCAGGCACATTAACAAGATTCACACAGAGGCTGATTGTTTATTAGCTTCCTTGTGGTAAACCATTCTTCTGCCTAAATCTTAATAAAATATTCCTGTTTTTGTGATAACCATGACAGAAAGCTCATACGAGCCTAAGCTCATCTGCCATCATCTTAGTCAAAGTTGCAGATACGTGATGATCTACTGATGAATCACTTGGTTCCTCATATATATCCAAGCCTGTTTTCAAATAACCACATCTGTAACTTTTGCCTCATACTCAGACCAGAGAATAGTCACAAGAAAACCAACATACACTTACTGTTGTTTGTAATCAGGCTCTAATGTCTCAACCACTGTTCAGCTGGCTGCCCAGCCACTCTCAAGAAAGCAGAATAAGGCTGATGAGACTAACAATATCTGAGACACCCGAGTGATAATAGAGTTGTTTCGTGAAACAACAAAAATGTATACATTAATTAAGTGGTATAAACTATTGGGAATAAAATGTATACGCTTTCATTTCTTTTTTTTCCTTTAAGTCCTCAATTAAAACTTATTTCCCACAGCAATTTTATGTGCATTTTTAACAATACTTTTTTCATTATTTCTGTTTCTCTATTGTTTCTTTCGTAAGTAGTTTCATGGAAGTATCTTATGTTCTATATATTAAAACCCAAGAGTTGACATCCTTGCGTGAGGGACACGTGCCACCACCTTTACTCAAACGAAACAGGAGTTCAAAGCTCAGTCTAACAAATGCATAACATTGAATTTCTAGCACATAAATAGCCACTGTGACTTCAGTAAGATCATCTAAATGATTGCAGAAGCTCATAATCCAGAGAAGTCTGCTTTCTTGACTTTGCCCTCTACATGCAGATGGCAACGTCTGCATTTCGAAACAACAACAATGAAAACTAGAATTTGAAAAATGCAAACAAATGCAGCTCATCACCAAACATCTCTGTAGCATACATTCTGCAGAGCAAGAGGCTCCACCACCCACATTTCTGCTTCCTGGAGAGGCAGAGGGAACAACTGTGGCACAAATACCAAAGATATGATTTGACGCACTACTGGCATGAATAGCGGAGCACGGACAAGATGGGAACCACAGAATGTGGCTTTACTCGTGTGAATAAGGATAAGCAGGTGAACTTATCTGTACTGTCACTAATCAACTTAGATGTACCTCCCATCTAAATTTTAAATAGAATTGCTCCATGTGTGTGTCCTGAAAATAGTGAGCACAGAAACACAAGTTTGCACAGGATCTAAGTTTAACTGCACATGAAAAGTGAAGGGTTAAGCTGTTGTTTTATAAAGGGAACCATTCACCAGCCAAAGTTAATAGTAAAATGTGTGTGGATATAAAAATTACAATCTAGCATATTTTAAAATAAAATATTTAAAAATCATTTCCTCTTTTTTTCTGTAACAGCCAAGTCCTAAGTGTACTGCCTCTATTTGCTTTAGGTGCCTGAGATTTCACTGGCTGCTTGAAGGAAAATAACCTGAACTCCTGAAAATAAGGCTTGGCAAAGAAACAGAGGAGGAAATTATTTTTAATTAGGTTTTTTTTTTGTTTTTTTTTTTTTTTTTTCCCTAAAGAAGTAACATATTTGTAGCCTGTGCCCACTCCTTATTTTATTTTTGTAACAATTTCATTCCTTAAACTTTAATTTCAAGAAAGCCATAACCCCCTCACATGGCACAATCCGGCAGATTTGCAGAAGTTACTTGGATAAGTTACTTTATTTGTCCAACTGAGACTATTTCCTTTCTTTCCTGTCCTATTCTGTACCACTCTGTCCCACGCCTCACACCCTTTGCACACTATGCGCCTAATGGGACTCTCGCTGTTCTTAACACTCTCTTTGTCTGGGCCTGAAAATGGATAAATTCCAAGACGTTAAGACATACACGTTTCTTGCTCCTATACATTAAATAATTTCTTAACATTGGACCACATCTTATGCAAACAATCCCACTGACTTTGCTAAAAGTAGGTTGGATACACACTGTGCTCAGTATCCTGCTCTCCTGACTTGAGGAAAGTCCTTTTCCAGGGAACAGACCAGTGAACTTATCTAATAACTTGTATCTTGAATGGATCATCGAACTGCACGTTATGAATGCAATCCAACACAACAAATTCACTTTTTAATTGAATACTTAAATACTTACTACTAGTAAGAAAAAAGTCACGAGACTCAAAACCGTGCTGCTTCGCTTCGTGTGCTGCCACAAAGGTGCTGTGGCAGCTGATGTGGCTGTGGCTACATCAGGCAGCATTCAGTCCAACACATCCTCACCAGTCCCATCATCACTTCTCCACCTGCATAGCTGTCTCCCAGTTGCCAAGCCTAGAAAGAAGGAGCAGCCAAGCGGCCTTTGTATGAGCTAGGGGAACAGAAGTGCTGGCAGCAGCAAGGCCAAAGCCTATGGGATGCGCGGAACACTTCAGACAGGGTTACTTGCTAAAGAGAAACAAAATAGAGGTTTGAGGTTGAGATGGGGTGAAAGAAATTCCTTGTGCTTAAAATTTGGCTGATGTCACTTTGCTCTGCGGCTTTGGACAAGTAACTTAACAGTATGGGAGCCCTGAGATTCCGTTCTTGTTATTTGTTTTTGATTGCCGTAACGCTAAGGAGTCACTAATCAGAGATCAAGAACCACTTGTGCTAGGCTTTGTATTAACAAAGAACAAAAACACAACTCCTGCCCCCAAAACAACAGAAGAATGGCTCTCATAAATCAGACTTTCCTTTCTTGCAAAGACATGTGGTCTCATGTGTCCAGGATTTTAACCTGCTGACTCAGTTCTCCCAGCTGCAGCCATTGTATCCCAAGAACTTCCACTCACATTAGTCAGAACTTCAGAGTACTCAGTAATTATTATAAAGCAATTGGAAAAAATGAAAGCAAAATGTTATGTATTATTTCTATTGGAACTATTGTATTGCTCAGCAGGGAACAGCATTTGATATTTAAGGTATCAAGTCGAGCTTTCTGCAATTACTTCAAAGCTAACTTTGCCTTATTGTTTGAGATTAACCGAAAGCTTGGAACATCTGTCTGCCATTGTAGTATTATTTCATTCTTTGCCAGCTCTATTTGTAAAAGGGCATTATTAAACACTGTGAAAGAAGTCAGAAATATTTCTAACTAGAGGAAATTCTACTAAAACCACTCTAAACAAATCCTTTCTTCTTCAGTACACACACTGGTACCTTTGTAATTTTAGAGTTATCTTATACTCTTTTGATAACATAGCCCATAAAATGATCCTATCAATACCAGACTTGATATTGAGGAAAGATGCAGCAAGTGAATGGAGACACCCACTAGAAAGATGACTATAAAAACTCATCTTCTCTCCTTCTCAGATTAAGAACATTTTCAAGGGAGCAAAGCTGCTAAGCAGACATTCAGACAGTTGATAAACACTCTTCAGGTCAGGAACATTCATCTGCTTCTGGAAAGCTCTGGATATCTCATTTCAAAACTGAGAAGCATTCGTTTCTCAGTATATTTCTGGGAACTCCTTTCCTCTTTCCCATGAAGTTTCGGTAATTTCAGACTTGTGTTTTTCTTTTGGTGTATCAGACCTCAAGAACAACAGTAATTTACCATATTTGATCTCACATGTTTGGCAGTGATGCTGGACTATGGTATATTGTACAAATATAGTATTGTGCAAATACATGTGACAGCAAATGTAATCTGATACTGTGTAGAAGCAGTATTTTTTAGGCTGACTTAAATCGTTCTCAGATTGTAAAAGCCCTTTTTTAATTTTCCAGATGACCAAGCCCTCTGTATCAGGTGTCCAACTAGCATGGTATGTGAGGAACTCTGACAACATTACCAGTTTCTGAAACAGAGAGAATCAGGCAGGTTAAACCCTATTAATTTTGAAGTTCATTTAGTGGGAAAGTCGTAAAAATAGGAAACAGAAGCTGGAAAGTCAGAGCTTCATTAACTGAAAGATTACATATTTCATTGACTTTAATTAAAAAACTCAGTAAAAATGATGCAATATCTTATTCTTTTAATTGTTTTTGGTTTTTTTCCCCATAAATTAGATTAGCTACTTGGCAAATAGTAAGGGAAATTAAGTTATTCAGCAAAAAGTGTTCTTCCCCTGGCTGTCTCTTTTTGGCTATTTGACGTTCTGTAATAAACAACCTGGTCCATCGAGTGGCAGCCTCGAGTACCACGCATTCCAACCTAAGTCAAAATCCAGGAAAACAATGAAGTATTGTGCTTAAGGGAGCTGTGTTTTGTTAAAATATGCTAAAATATGCACCGTCCTTAATGGAAAGGACTTCTACATTTCTGTAAGTAATGGTATGTTTGTGAACTGGAGCCCCTCAGTAAACAGCATAGCTCAAAACATTAGGATTGAAAGATGCAGTCAGAATACCATAATGCTTTTCAATGAATCAGTGGAATCACCTCCTAGGGAATACTGTATATCCCAGCAGAGCTGTATAATATCAAAATATAGTTGAGGTCAAAGATTATTTTCTTGTTCTGGGTTTGTAAAGAGGCTAGTGAAGACTTGCTGCACTGAGCAAGTCAATGATAATAAAGTTTACTTGGCAGTCACAGCAGAGCTTAGAGAAGAACCAAAAAGAACGAGCAAGGCCAGGACTCCCATCTCAATAAGTATTAAAGACCTCAGAAAGCACAGAATGGCAAGGAGGGAAATGACAGGTACATTACTGTTTATTTATTTATTATGCTTTTCATTTCCATTGCATTATACACAGAAGGGAGGTAAATAATTCAATTGAAGGAACAGATGCTAAGAACTGAGACGTAAAATGTTCTTTTGAACATGCAACTATATTAAGGCACTCCCTGAGCTTGGAAAAACATAAAATACAAAAAAAAAGTAAGCAGAATTTTAACATGTGGAGATAGCCAGAAAAATCATGCTTACAATAATTTAGAGTAATTCCCAAAAGAAAAAGGATACGGAAAAGACATACCTGTGTTCCTGTTCTGAATTTTACCTGCAATTGTGAGATTTATCTGGAGTTATTACACTTTCTTCTGAATCAGGCTTAGAGATGACAGCATATTAATCTGGATTTTAGCTCTGCCCCTATATGATAGTATCTATTCTACACATAAGAAAGACATAACAGAATAAGGTCCAGAATCACAAATAAATTAACTTAAACAATCTCCCCCTTAAAGACATTTATTTTTGAATAAAGGAATAATGAAAAATAAACATCATCTTTGCAGCTGGAATGGGCATGTATATGTATATGTATCTTAACTTCCACAAACAAACAGAAAAGGATCCTCAGATGTTATGAACAGGGAACACATGAAATCCAAGAGAGCTATGCTACTCCGCACTTAGATTGTAAATTCCATCACCCACATACTTGGCCAGTTAGCTGCTCTTCAGTATGAACTCCTGGATAAAAATAATAAAGAAGTTTGAAGAACAGATTGCCCTTTTCAACAGATAGTGAGTAGGTCTCTCTGCTGATAGAGCAAACTCTTACTTCATGGTGGAACATTCCCTGGAAAAACTTGTGAGGATGTTCACTTGTACCAGATTACTTCCCCAAGATGTAATGATTTCCATCTTCCATCTGCAATGATTTCCTTAAAAGGGATGATTCAGGCCTTTCAGATATCTGTCCAACGTAAAAAAAAATAAAAATAAAAACACTAGATCTATTTTCAAGGGATTTTGGAAGTCAGGCCAGCTAGGATAATCAGACAACACAGTTTGAAAGTTAAGTACACTTTAGCTTTCTAACATCTTTATCCAAAGATCTGAGTATAGTTTATTTTTAAATAAGAATTAGTGGAAGATGGAGATTCACTTCACTGAAAATAAATGCAACCTGAAGTTCTGGCACTGCACTTCATTCTCCCTCCCCACCTCCAACGTAAAAATAACTTCTTTGTTTCATCCATAATTCTTTGTGCAGGTCTTTTTCCTTCAACAACTCTAAATAAAAAAAAACAGTTTGCTGAGCACATAAATTAGTGACTGGATTTGAATACAAAGAGTTGTGTGCCTGAAAAGTCCAGGTGAAGTTAACTGATGTGTGGGAAATAAAAGAATCATGGCAAAGAAAGAAATGCCTGCATGAGAGAAAACACAGAATTAGAGATAACTATTAATTGCTCCATGGCTATAATGCAAATGACATTTTGAACACGTATCTGACGACCTGTGGTACAATAAATGGCGATGATTTAGAAAGGTTAGTTTATAGTGCTGGGTCAATCAGAAGTACCTTCACTTCAGACACTGAAGGACAACATGCCTTAACAGATTTAAGGCTGGGGAATGACACGCAGATGTAAGCAGGAAGACAGCAGAGTGCAGCCCTGATTATAAGGAACATATTGTGATTAGAAAGTTAAAAGCAGAGGATTGAAACTCTCGACTATTTGTTGAGTAGTGTCTTGCATTTACCCATTCTTCTGCCCACATCTCCATAAGCACATAATGACTTTAGTTCTTTCCCATTATATAATGAAGAAACTTCCAATCCACAAAATGCTTTATTGTGGGAAAGGAAAATAGCTAAAAGCTTTCAGTGTCAATACTGAGAAGCCATTTAAAATGGAAATACCTCCCTCCTCCAAAACAGATCCATCCTAGGCCTGGTTTCAGTCATTACTGGCTTTTTTCATGAAAACTGTACTTCACCAATGAAACAGTTAGAAAGAGTCTCAAGTAGATTAAAGAAGATCAGATTCATCCAGATCATCTTGATCAGCTGGAATGTACACAAAAAATTATGATCAGCATCACCATGTGCAAGCTGTTAAAAAGGACGAGGACTAGATAAATTCACAAAGATAAAGTGGAATAACTGCTTGGTCAGTAGCTTTGAACAAGAGCATCTGTGAGTCCTGTAGATGACGGACTAAAGATAAATCAGGATACAGACCTGTTGCCAAAAAGTAAATCTCATTCTTAGACCTATTAACAGCAGCATCAGATGCAAGACATGGGAGGACATTTATTAGCCCTGATGAGGTCAGAGTGGTAATGCTCCTTGTTTTGGATGCCATGTAAGGGAACAGATAAACAGACTGGATAGAGTCCAGAGAACAGCAGGAACAATGTGATGTTTAAAGAAGATGACCTGTGAAAAACCTGGGCTTGTTTAGTCTGTAAAACCAAGATTACAGTATGACACGGTAAGCTTGCTCAGTACATAATGTGAAGTTTAGAGAGTTGAGATACTCTGTATGCACAGGTGTTGCAAAGAACAGGTTTCTGTGTCTTCCTAAGTTGCAAATTTTATGAGAAGTGTTAAGAAAAGCAGGGGTCACAGACATTCTGAATGAGGCTTTCCTTCTCCAGTAAGGAGGAACAGGTTTTATGGCAACTCAGAGACCTTCTCAGCCTTATATGTAGCTGATTTTAGAACACTGATGGCTGCTTCCTTCTTCTGGTAACAGGCGAGTTTCATCACTAAGTTCTGATATTGTCAGTTGTATGACTGACTTGGATCCTGCTGCCTACCCAGAAGTACTGAAAAAACTTAGGTGAAAATTTTCTGAGTCTTCCCAAAAGCAGTGGTAGTGACTGCCCATCCTCTCTGCTGGGTTTCTGCAGAGGATAGAGTTTCCACTCTTATTTCACAGTGAGCCTGGGGATAGAATGCCAGAATGGTTTGATTTGGAAAGGACCTTTAAAGATCATCTAAATGAATCCCCCTGCAATGGTAGGGATACCTCCCAGTAGATTAGGTTCCCCTGGGCCTCTTTCAGCCTGGCCTTGAACACTCCCAAGGACGGGGCATCCACAGTTTCTCTGGGCAAACTGATGATCCCCATCACAAAGAAGATGCACAGGCAGTGGAAGTAGAGACAGGTATGATATGGATTTGATGGGCGGACTTTTGATGGACAAAGAACTGGCTGCAGCACTGAACCCAGAGAGTGGTGGGCAATGACTCAATGTCTGGACTGAGATCAGTGATGAGTGGAGTGCACTTCAGCAAGTTTGCGGATGACACAAAGCTGTGGAATGCAGGCAACAAGCCCAAGGGACAGGATGCCATCCAGAGGGACTGAGACAGGCTTGAGCAGCAGACCCAGGAGAACCTCATGAGGTTCAACAAATCCAAGTAAAGGTCTTGCGCCTGGTTCATAGCAATCCCCACTACCTATACAAGCTGGGAGAAGAAAGGATAGAACACAGTCCTGACAAAAAGGACCTGGCGGCACTGGTGGATGGCAAGCTGGACATGAGCCAGCAGTGTGCCCATGCAGACAAAAAACCAACCATATCCATATGAAAAGAAGCATGGCCAGCAGGTCGAGGAATCCTGCCTCTCTACTCTGCGCTGATGAGGCCTCACTTGGAGTACTGCATCCAGATGTGGAGTCTTCAGCACAAGAGAGTCGTAGACCTGTTGGAGAGCGTCCAGAGGAGGTCCACAAAAGTGATCCAAGGAATGGAACACCTCCCCTGCAAGAACGGGCTAAGATAGCTGAAGTGGTTCAGCCTGGAGAAGAAAAGGCTCTGAGGTAATTTGATAGCGGCATTTCAGTACCTAAACAGGGGCTATAAGAAAGGAGACAAACTCTTTAGCTGGTTATGTGGTGATAGGACAAGGTGAAATGGTTTCAAACTTAAGGAGGGTAGATTTAGGTTTGATATAAGGAAAAAGTATTTTATAGTGAGGGTGGTGAGGCACTGGAACAGTTTGCCCAGAGACGTGGTGGAAGCCCCATCCCTGGAGACATCCAAAGCCAGGCTGCAGCAGCCTCTCAGCAATCTAATCTTACTGTGAATGTCCCTGTTCATCAGAGCGGAGTTGGACTAGATGATAAAGCCCCTTCCAACTGTAAGGACTGTATGATTGAGAGACTGTATGTATGACAGAGAGACTGTATGATCTCTCTGCGCTTTTACAATTAATCCTGACTTCACCATCTCATTGTTTCCAGTGACTGGATGAGTCAAAAGACCTGCACAAACTGTCTAAAATCAGGTCTGAGGAGACAAGATTCAAGTGGTGCATGCTTAGAATTCAGAAGGAATAATGAAAAGTCCAAACTACTTGTTAAAACTCATCATCACAGAACTGTCGGTTTACTTATTTATTACTGTTATTGGTTTATTTTATTGTTCTCTATTGAGTTATTGTGCTTCTCATTATTACAGCTGCAATTTCTCTACCTTACGTGAGGAGCTTCCAGCAGTTATCACATGTTTTACTTGTAGGGAGACCGTAAGCAATATCCATGATGCACTGCAAGAAACAAAAAAGGAACTGGTGGCCACAAAGCACTCAGAGGTAGACGCATGGAACAGCTTGATTTGATTTGTTTTATCCTATCAATCTTAAGCTTCCTCTGAACAATATCTTAAGGAAGTGGTACTTAAGGACAACAGAAGGGAAATTACAGGAGTGAGAATCAGTGGCGGGTTCATCCGAAAAAAACACAACAGAACAACATAATGATCTACCTTTACACATAATGCTGAAAATGACAACCTACCAAGGTGCTCTACGCAGACAGGGCTCAGGATGTTCTAAAATCAACTGGATTGCAAATATATAAATATTTAATAGATGAACATGCATTCCAAAACCCTTCTCTTCAAACTGTTGAGTACTTGCTTGAGGGTACCATCAGCACACTGACAGAAAATTTGCAGATTATCAGTCAGTTCATCATAGAAACAACAATTCCAGAAGACAAAGCAATCAGCTAAAGTAAGAGCAGCTAAGAACACATTCTTATTTTTAAGAAAGTCTATAGCCATTTTAATTGTATTAAAAACCTGCCATATTTATTTTTCATTCAGGGGCAGTTCTAAGAACCAATAGCAAGAAGGACAAGACCTGTAAATAATATCGGTATAAATATACAGCGCTGGCACTGCTGAAAGTTTTCCATGACTCAGGGAAAGGTCACTAGACATATTGAACATGTTTAGACTACTCATGCTGAGTAAAACATGACAGAAATAGGTTTACCATTTAGTATCTGACACGAATACACACTGAAGTCTTTAGCAAACAGGTACATCTGCCTCATTTTGGGGTGTTTTCCCAACACACAGCCCAGCGTCATGTGTATTATATCATACTGGCATGGAGCCACAGTTTTCTTTGAGCTATATAAAAACAAGCTTCCTTTACCATTACTACAGTTTTAATAAATACTATTATAAAATAACTCCTGTTTTAAAAATACAAATAACTGTGTTCTCCGTATGGTGTTAGCACTGTTGATGGACCTGGGGAGAGACAGACCTCCTTCAGCAGCAACCAGAGAAGCAGAAGATGAGGATGCAGAAGGCTTTCTATGCCAACAAAGCCCAGTGTTGGTATTGTCTGCCCTCAGCCTTCTAAACTGCAGGCATATCACAAGGCAGAATGAATGTGGTGGTATCCAGTCTGCTAAGATTAGCTGCAACAAGCTTCATTTCTACATAAACAGCTCAGCTAATAATGACTTACACAAAATTTTGGCTATGTATTTGATACTTGTTCAGATATTACACACAATTCTCAGCAAACATCACATGTATACTGTTCTCCTGCTTTCTTAAGATTTTAAATGACATTTGCTAAAATGCAAAAGCTATCTATGGATTTTCACAGTCCAAACCGCACTCAAATCTTCTGGAGGATAAATCACCAAGAGCAGACTGCTTATAACTGCAGCTATAAACTGCAATCAGCAGATCATTCATTAGGCCAATGAGGAACGAGAATTTTGGAAATCTGAAGAATACTTCCATGGTAAAAGAAATAACCCAGAAGACACTGAACATACTGAACGATGTAGTTACTACTGCTACAGCACATAAGCATCTCAGTTACAATGCCTACCCTGCAGAGACATAGGTGCTTTTCTAAGTGACTTTTTCCACTCTTTGAGAAGAAGGACATTCAGCAAACCAAGCTGTGTTTCAGACAAATGTTAGGATTCCAAACAGCAATAAATGTTGAGATCCTCCCAGCTGACCAACTACAAATACATTCTCTAAGGCTCAGCTGAGCAGACACAGCACCAACACCTGGTGGTGCCTCCATTAGCAGCTTGTGCCTTCCTTCCACTGTGTGTCTCTTGGACCTTGCTTGACTACACAGTGGGTACCCTGAATGTGATGAATTACATCCAATTCTGCCTCCACCTCTGTGTAATTGTTTTCTACCCCAAAAACTAGATTACTTTACAGTAAGGACTTACAAACTTAAAATACCTTGTGGAAGAGGTATATTTGCAAAAACCTCTACTCTTAAAAGTTCTGTAGCAAATCAGAACTGTGAGAAAATCCAAAGAATACACAGAAATCTATAGAGAATCACAATCTAGATGCTTACACTTGGGTTTGGAGACAGGTGGCCCAGGAGAGCAAGTTAATAAAATGGCAAATCCTTCCTTTTCTGCTATGCTGAGGTAGTTTGATGTTGCATTTTCACTCTTCAAGAAAAATAAACTTAAGGCTGACTCCTCTCTCCTGCCCTTGCCCCTTTTTGTTGTCTCCTACAATCTTTTCCTCTGTAAAAAGTAGAGTAGCCACCACACCTCCACACTTTATCAAGCACCTTACCCAATCTTCACTCTTTCCTGAGAAAGGCAAGGTAACAAACTGGTCTCACTTTGCAGATTCTACTGTGTTTATGTGTACAGGTATTTGACATGATAAATAGAGACTTCTTAGTCCCCTGATGCCACCACTGACAAGAATAAAGATATGAGATTCCTGTACAGAAGATGCAGGCCAAGAAATCTGGATCTCATAAAGCGGTGATACATTAATTTGAGAACTAATTGTAGTAAGAATTCCTCATCCTGTATGGAACTCCCTTTTCCAAATAATAAACATCCTCTGAGAATTACCATAACTGCATAGCATGAATAAACTTTCCAGTGCTGGCTGCCTAGCAGTATGGTAGAATCATAAGTTTCCTGGCAAAAAAAGAAGTATCTGAATATGATAAAACCACAGTTGCAAATGGTTGTAGGAGATACTGAAAGAATAAAAAATGAGACCTTACTTTGCTGCACTCATTGCATCAACTCTGTGAACCATACAACTGTTTAGAAGTCTTTAGCACTGCCAACAAAGCTCTGAAAACTACTGGATAACCTAGCCATTCCCTCTCAGAAGCATTCCTTTCTGAAACAACAAGGTATCCATGCAGACAGACTACTTAAAGAGAACAGGCTGCCCACAGAAGCTGTGGATGCCCCAGCCCTGGCTATATTCAAGACCAGGTTGGATGAGGCCCTGGGCAACGTGGTGTAGGGGGAGACAGGGAGTTGGAATTGGATGAGTTTTAAGGTCCATTTCAACCCAAACCATTCTGTAATTGTATGATCCTGTGAAACTCCCAGCTCTTGAGGCGCTATAACAATATAAACCTAGCACCAACCTTCCTGGGCAGGGTTTCACCAAAACTCCTGCCAAAAAATAGCAAATGCAAATGCAAGTGCACCACATGTTTAGGAGCACTCTCACCTGCTGAGCCACCTGATTTTCAGATGAAGTAGCAACCTTACCCTGAACTCCCATAAAGAAATGACAGGAGGACAACAAACTGCTTGTTAAGCATGGCAGTACCAGATCTAACAGATATGGGCAACATCAGATGAAACCCTGCTCGAAGGGTCTCACAGCATTTCTGCTCTACAACTGGTCCCAGTCACTGAATAAGAACAGAGCAGGACAAAAGCAGAGGTTTTTCTCCTTTATCCCACTGCTAAATAGTACCATTCTGCAGTACTGGTTTGAGGGAACTTTCCTTTTTTACCTCATTAAAGCCTCAGTACAAGAAAGACATTGAGATTTTGGAAAGGGTCCAGAGGAGGGCGACTAAGATGATCAGGGGGCTGGAGCACCTCCCCTATGAGGACAGGCTGAGGGAGTTGGGCTTGTTCAGCCTGGAGAAGAGAAGCTGTGGGGTGACCTCATTGCAGCCTATCAATACCTGAAGGGAACCTACACCCACGAGGGGAGTAAACTCTTCAAAAGGGCTGACAACAGCAGGACTAGGGGAAATGGATCCAAGTTGAAGGAGGGAAGATTTAGGTTGGATGTTAGGGGGAAGTTCTATACAAGGAGAGTGGTTAGGCCCTGGAACGGGCTGCCCAGGGAGGTTGTGGATGCCCCGTCCTTGGATGTGTTTAAGGCCAGGTTGGACGGGGTCCTGGGCAACCTGATCTGAATGTGTGTGTTTGGTGGCCCTGCTAGGCAGGGGGGTTGGAACTACATGATCCTTGAGGTCCCTTCCAACCCGGGTGATTCTGTGATTCTGTGATTCTGTAAAGCCTTAAGGAAAATTAATTCTTAAAAAAAAAGAAAAAAAATCAATTAGAAAACAGTTTGTTTGCAATAGGCAACTGAGGGGATTTGTTACAGATACCATACAACTTTCACTTCTTTAATGTTAACTTTATGGAAGATGTTGACAGTGTGTTTTGAACATGTACTCAAAAACATGAAATAATACTTGGCAGTAGCTATAAAGATGCAGATTCCCAGAAGCATTTTAGTACACAAGAAGTCAACCAACAAGCAAAGCCATTTCTGGATGCATCGCTTCTGAACTATTCAAGTGACCTAAAGGTCACTTCTGCAGAGCTTTATCACAGTGGATTTTGTTGTTGTTCGTTTTTTAATGGGGTAAAGAAACAAGGTTCATCATAAGTAGCCTCAATATGTGACACTGCAGTGCATGTTGCAATTCTGGTCTTGTGCCTCGTTTTGCCTTCAGTCACAATGTCACAGTGTCCTCTGGATACATAATACATGTAGAAAATAAAATATCCAGTAAGCATGCAAGGTTACCTTCCAGCTCAGAAGGACAATGAAGTTTAATGAACTTAAGGACTATTTCACATTAAAACACAGTTTCAACTGCAGCAAAGCTAGATGGAAATTGTTGCACTGGGTTAGAAGTTCCAAAGATCCAAAAGCAGGCAGCAATCAAGGTGATTACCACTCTTCCATAGTTCTAAAACCTTGGTGTTCTTATGTATCCTGTGGCCTTTAGATGGCTCTTTGGGGACATAGGAGTTGGGGCAAACTTTTCTATTAAGTTTGGAAACACATTTTTATTTAAAGACATATCCAGAAAGCTCCAGATTTAGACTGGTTTGGTATCTGAGTATATCCACAGCATCAAATAATCCAGATTGTCTTAACTGCTAAAGTCTCCAAGTTTTTTTGACAAATTATTATCAAAAGATTACTAAATTCTGAGTTGTTCCATATGCAAGAGAAGCATGCTATACACATCTAGTGTGCATCCACACACCTTTATGGTGACTTTTGCATTACTTTTCCAATACAGTAGTGTCAGAAAACGATCACAGCAGCATGGAACTATTGAGCTGGGAGTCCCTCTGGGCTGGATTTGGCTCACAAAACACATTCTAGACCATGCTAGAACGTGAGGGTAAATTTCATTTCATGAAAGGGATAAAATAGGCTTTCATGGAATGAACAGCTATGTAGATCCTGAGGCATGTGAAATCTTAATAGTCAGTGATTGAAAAATTGTAATGACTACAGTATGAGTACTGTACAAAACGAAAGTGCCTGCCAAATTCATGTTCTGATGCCAGAAATTCAGAAAGTCATGAGAATTAGAAAACAAAATCTAAAATAGCAGAAATATGCCCATTGCTAAGCTACAGGAGCAAGTCTTGCTGACCATATGAACACAGCTAATAAAATTATCAGAGTAAAAACAAGAATTGCAAAAATTACCATTACCTTGTTTACTTTCTGTGGCACAAGGGATGCGTCTTTTAATAATCAAGAGAGACACAAAGCCAGATATGTGCACATAACCTTCAAAAAGTGATTAAATTGATTCTCAAATAAATGTTTGTCAAGGATCTACATTTACAAAAACATGAAAACACGTTCAGATGGAAACAACTGATTCTTTCTCAGTACCATTTGTCACAACTTATTTTTTTGGACAAGGACAGTTGTGCTGCTGTTGGAAACCCCTAATTTGCTCCTGCGTATGGAAGTATAACAGGTACCAACTCTGGCAGGCAATACGCTGCTGTACACAAGGATTGTCTCACATGTTGAGCCTTCTGTTCTTTCATGCATGGGAAAGAACTCCTGGCAGAAAACCCTGTCCTTGACCTGTGGCTCTCAGATATCAGAAAGCAACCACACTACTGGGAAAACAGCCGTGGGAGGACAAAGTTTCCTATGGAACCTAAACTCTGCTCTCAACATACATGCATCTCCCTCAGGACCTTAAAAATGGGCAGTAAACAAAAACAACTGAAATAAACAGGTCTGCTTGGCAGTGGCGAGGAGAGGTTTCACTGCCCAGTGTTATGCTCAGGTTATGCAATGCTGTGCAGGCATAATGCTCCTCATTCTAGGAGAGCCAGAATGTTGCACAATGTGGCTCTGTTCCATGAGGACTTCACACCTCCCCAGCACGCCAGGCACTATACCATACCTTAAATACACCCCGAAGAAAAATTAGGTCCCCTTCAAGTAAAGAAGAGCAACAGGTAAAAATACCTTGAGAGAGAGAACTTGGCAAGCTGCAGGCATGTGATTCCTTGCAAATCAAGCTGAAGGTCATCTGAAGAAGGCTGCGGAGTTGAGCAGCATGAGGGTGAGAGGCTAGAGAGAAGATTCTCTCCTCAGATCCTTACATTGATTTGATGCTGAAGAACCTGGCTTGAAAAGAGAACCCTGTCCTTAATGTAAGAATAAAAAAACTATCAGGCCCCAAGCATTAATTATAGTTAGAGCTCAGAATTTCTAACCTGTTTTCTATCGTGTTCATCACTATATTGCCAACAGTCCCTTTCTAACACTGAATCAGCTCCTAAACGCACACATCGATTCACACACCCCTTATTCCTGATCTTTCCTACAACTGGGAAGTGTGACACATTTTTCTTTGCTCACACTCCTTTAAATTCAACCTTCCTGCATATCACATGAGAGAGAAGTGTGTTCAACACTTTTCCTGGATGACTGAGTATTATTCGCGATGCCGCTGTGCTTTCTGTGATTGAATTGTCATATCCTGTGAAACTGAATGATCAGCCCACAGCAGAGTGGAGAGGATGGGAAGATATCAATCCGACTTTGCAATTTCCCAGCAACTCATGACCTGGAGTACAAATAACAGCATAAATTGCTACCATTCCTCTGACCTGTCTGTGAAAACACACTCCAGATGAAAAACCTGCCCTATGCAGATACTAATGGACTGAACTGTCGATATGTGAAACAAATCAGATCTCTAGCTGGAGCCAGAGATTCTCACAGGTTCTCATCATGTGAACAAATCAATAGCAATGCTAAACAATCACAACTACAGCATGAGCATTGTTTGTTAGCAAACAAATGGATTGCAAAATAAAATGTGGGGAAGATTAAAAAAAAAAAAGGGAGAAAGCATTTTGTACTTTATTAAAACATCCTGCCTCCCCCCCAAACACTTCCTCTCTTCTAACTGGCAATCACCTACCAAAATTTATCCTTGGAAGCTCTGGCAGAGGGAGTGGACCGGATTCAGAGGCACAGGTTTTATCACCACATCTTCCAATTGCACTCAGATGACACAACATTGAAAGCTGTCCACCACAGTTTTACCATTGCTGTCATCAACAGGACTAGAGATTGAACGATGGTTTCGTTGTTGGCAGTGGGGATCAACCTCAGGAATTGAGGCTGAGTTTGATTTGGAAACGGACAAATTTGTTTCTTCTATACATCTCCCATCCCACTCATGTTACAAATGTGTGTCTAACGTAAAGCTCCAGGATGTGATCTTTGTGCCAAAGGAAGTTCTCATTGACTTCACTAAGCTTGCAGCTCTGTGTTACAAAAGCAAGCAAGAAGTCATGAAAAGATCTTCCGCCCATTAACCCAAACTCTTCAGCTTTTCAGCATCTCTTAGATTGTAACACATGCAGCTGTCACAGTCAAAACCCTTCTCTTTTTTTAAGGAAATACATTTCCACTGTACACGGAAGATAAACTATGAGTCCAAAATATTCAGTGTGTTGTAGGGTCCTACAGCTCTCTCTAAATTCACAGAAGCAGCAGCAGCTCCTACCACCTGCTCCTGGGATCGTGCACCAGCCACTTCATACCGGACCAAACTCCTGCACACAGTTTTTAACTTTTTGGTCCTTCTACACTCAGGAGACCCAGACCCTTAATTTGAACGGATTGCAATCTGCTTCTCTGTTTCAAGTTGCAGAAATATGTATATATAATATCGTCAATATAAATCAATATATAATTGATTTAGGTTAAAGCTTTTTCTGTCATGTCTAACACTACAAAAGCAGCCATGTCCTGGACACTGCAAACACACGTTATGATATGATGAGAGGAAGGATGCATCCCCTCCCCTAACTTTAAAGAGTTCAGATGAATAATAAGGATGTAGGCCAACATCTGCTAGTATCAACAGCAGTGCTGTGCCAGCGGCCATCATTTAACAGTGGTTTTTAGAAAAATAAAACCTCACAATGATAAACTGCTTTTTTAAGAACATCCAGTCAACTGTATTTGTTACTGATAGGTGGCAACAACCCCACTGAACGTTTGGCAGCGCATGGTTTCTAAACACACTGACCAGAACCCTGGCAAATTATCAGTTTGAGATCACCGGACATTGCCTATCTGCATTTTCTTTCCAGTTTTAAAGGGTTCTGGATCCTGGATTTCAGTTTATTTTTTGCAGCTGGTGTCGGTGACGTATTTTGGTAGTATATGAAACAGCTCCACAGTACAGAGGACAAACAGGGGTTTTGAGAACACTACACTGCACCAAATGTACCATCTCAAGCAGTGGAATTGCTTTATTCAAACTCGCTTTCCCTTGCTTTTTTCTTTTCTTCTCATACAACTCTGACAAAGATGTTACAGTCCAAGGAAATTACCAAAAGCATAAAACAGCAGACAGCAAAACCACTGCTAAGGCAACAGCCCCTGGCTTCTTCTGATACAGCCCGCTTGTTTGTTAGCACTGCAGCTCAACATCTGAAGACATTCAACCTTCGCCTCCAAATGGCGCTTTCATCTCTTCCCACTCAGCACAACTGCAACAATGAACAGTGGGGCTGACAGCACTGGGAACTTAGAAAACAAAATGGTTTTTGCCTCTCATCAACAGAAGTAGCCATGATCCTTTATCCAGATTTGCACCCATCACCAGCAGTGGGCACCTGAAAGAATTTGGATTCTATGGGACACAAGGAAACTTAGGTTCCAATATCCTCCCTTAGCTTTTATTCTCAAAAGCGGCTCACATACACAGCAGCTTATGAAGCATTTTAGATCCCAAGAATGCACATTAGATATAGAGAAACTGCTGAAATCTCAGTTCTTTGTTCCACTGCAAATTAAGGGTCTCTTAAGTTTGCACACTCTACATAATCTTAAAAAATGGGGTTTGGGTTCCCAAGTCCCTTGGCCAATTTTGAAAGTTTTACCCATGACCGTATGTCATTCCCCTAAACGTTAAGCTGCAGAAACCACTCCCAAAACCAAGTCTGGGAAACAAATCTGCAGTCGCTCGGCATAGGTCAATGCTTAGCCTGTTGAGTCACCATAATGACCACAGAACGGATGGATTATATGATTTTAATGGGTCACACACCACCGTTTTTTCCTTTACGATCACATATCCTAAAGCAACTCAGAGTGAGTTTGAGATAAGTCAGACGCACGTGCTCACATGCTGTTTACTTTGAAAAGTTATCATCTTTTCTCCAGAAAGACTCTCTTGCATTTCACCTGATCAGATGGTGCTTCTCTCCAGTCAAGGACAGGATTGGCACATGCATGCTAACAGCCTGCAGGAACAAAGGATGCATTTCTCTACACACAGCCCTGTCACTCTGTCGCTTCTGCAGCCAAGTGAGTCAATTCTGTTCAAAACTGTGCTTGCCTTCTGCAATAACCTTAAAAACTGAAGAAATGCCACCATGCATCTGTTTTAAATAAACATACCTCTGGTCTGTTTTTTGTTTTGTTTCTTTTTTTTTTTTCCTACTCTGCAGTTGTGTTATTAAGACAATAAAGCATTGCAGTCTCAATTACAAAAGTATCCCAATTTGCTGGGCAGTGGACAATAAATGCACACGGTCCACAGAACAGAAGAGAGAAATGAATTTCCTTCCTACAAGTGATTTGCTGATAACATGGAAAAATTTTCATCCCCTCCACATTTTTTATATGCCAAACTGTTCCTCCTCCGAAAATCACTCTGCAAAAAGCAGTATGGAAGCTAAAGGTGAAACACTGTGAATACAGCATGTAAAAGCTCGGCCCTCAAACAATACTGATGTGTTTTCTGGCTCTGTCCCCACCTCATGCCTTCCTCCATCCTAGCTGAGCACCAATCCTCGTGTGTGGCTTCAGCAGTGCCAAGATGTAAATTTCCTGCTCTGCTTCTCCAAAAAGATGAAGGATGATGCACAACGTGTGCCATTCTGGAAGAACAGAACTAGCCACAGGGCTGTCAGCGGGCTTTGAGGTTGAGACCTTGGTAGTGGCAGGACTTAGTGCAGTGAGAGCACATTCAAATCTGAACCCATAGTAAGACCTCAGCTTGCAACAAAGCAAACGCCTGACACCCAACAGCAAAGCTGTGCTGAGATCACCACCTGCTCTGTGAAGTGTTCAGTGATCATGGTCTACAGAGGGCTGGACAGGAGCAAGGTGCAATTCACACACAGAGGGGAAGTAACTCCACGCAGGAGACAGTAAAGAATTAAAAATCACTCTGTGTTTAACAGGTACTGTGTCACAGCTCCAGCTGAGGGCTTCAGGGAACCATTCCAAGTGCTCTCATGTCACAGCACCGAAAAGTTCAGTTGGCATGACCTCTTCAAAGTGGCAATTTCTACTCAATAAAAATCTCCTTGTGTCTTCTTATTTCCTAATATCAGCTGGCTGCTCAACAGCACCCAAAACGACTGTCCTCCTTGCCTGTCTCCCAAATTTCATCCTAAAGGGGGAAGATACAGTGGGACAAGGTACACTGGGGAAAATGGGAGGTGCACAGTGAGATGCAGAGTGTAGCTTAGACTGGATCTGCAAAAGAAGTGAAATAGAAAGTTTAGTAACGAATCCAGCTGGATTTTTTTTCTCCAAAAATCTCAGTCTCAGATCATAATCAGCAGTTAATTAAGCTCCAAGGAGCAGCACAAGCAGTCAACAGCACTACCCATGGGAACACCAATTAGCTAGCTGAAACAACCACACGGTGGCCATTCAGGCAACCTGTGACCAGAGGAGAGAGGACAGCCTCCATCAACCCAGCAATTGGACGTCGGGTACTCATGAGGCAACTGGTGGGTAAAGAAGTGATGTTGATGAAGCACTGATGGGCTATTTACCTCATGGTTACTTTTCAGGAACATAGGGTGGAAGTAGGTATGAAAATGCCACAAAGCAAACGACATGAATTTGAAATGTACATCTACATGGAAAATTGAAGCTTTTAGGTTTTCTGGTGGTTAGGAGCCTGCAAACCACTTGACACAGGCAGATCTGTGTGCGCCTCATCAACCTCAGTGACTCCAACAGAGCTGTGTTTGATTGTGGCCACAGTTCTAAGACTCAGAAAACACTGCGTAGAAATTTGGTCTCTTTGGTCCAATCTTGATTATTGTATCTTTTAGGAGCAAATGCATCTGTGAGAATTCATACTGAAATTTCACCAGGGACAAAGAAAGCACTATTTTTCTTGATGCTTTTGTAGTCACTGCCTCAGTGTAATTCTTTTCTTGCCAACATCAAAGCAGAGTAGGAGAGAAGTTTTTCCTCCAAACCAAGATAAATCCTCTCGCCTCTAACTTCTGAAGGGTTCAACTTATGACTCACAGTGTCCGACATGAGCTGAAGCTGTCAGCCCCAGATCTGACCCAACGCACGCTAAAATCAATGGGAGTCTTCCTGCTGACTCCGATGGAAGCAGGGTCACACCCTGCGCTGACGTGAGCCACGCTCCTAACAAAACCACCTTCTGCTTTTGGATGCCAGAAGGCACGGCGGGTCTCAGTACAGTGGGGATGCCTGAGGTCAGGGATTGTCTGCAATGATAAACCAGCGCAGGCAAAACCAACAGAGTGAGCTGCCAGCACACCTGTCTGCACCGCACCCTGCGCTAGCACTATCGGCCCAGACAAAACAGAGTCCAGAGCAAATATTTGTCAAAAGCCTAATGAGAGCTGATCTTGGCAGAGGCCAAAATCTGGCCCCGAGTGGAAAATGTAAAATAATTAGTTCATCTTAAAATGAAGTCTTCAAATAAAATAAACGCAGGCCTGAAGAAATGAGCTCAGTGCAGCTCAGAAGCTAGAGAACACTCGCATCAGGCTTTGCAGGGAAGCTTTATGCTTGTTGAACGCGCAGGTCAACCCAGGACTTCTGAAAGAAGGGGTGCAGGAATATGGACAGTGTCAGATCGCATTGTACATCAGCAGAACACCAATAAACTGTATCCTGCCTTTAACACTCTTCATACAGTTCCTATTTAAAACAGTAAGAAAGGGAAAAAAACCCAAAACTATGGGGAAAGGTGAATTTTACAAGACTCGTGTAAAACTGTTTTGAGGCTGACAGCCTCAAGGAGTGAGAAGAAGGAATGTGGGGGAGCATTTCTGAGAAATGAAAACACTGAATGTGTCGTGTTGGTAAGGGATTGTATCTAGGCAGGAAGAAGCCAGGAGCAAAACTGAATATTGATCTTTCAATAGCAGAAAACTTTCAGGTTGGATGATACAGCAATTTTGGGTTGCTCCGCACCTTGGCTTACTCCCAAGCTGATGCAGTTATCTGAACAATTTTGGGTGGGAGAGGCAGAGTGGCAGCCCTGTGGACTGGTACGTCTCAGCACGGTGACAGAGGGACCGGCACTCAGGGCCCAGTCACAGTTTCCATGGCTCCAGGCTGAGGAGATGCAGGCCCTCCTGCAGGCTGCTTCTTCCTGCACTGACTTGCCACCCAACCGAGAAACCAAGGTTAACAACAGGGAGCTTAACGACAAGGTTAACAACAGGGAGGTCCTGCGGGGCCAGGCAGCCCGTGCAGTGTGTGCGAGCAGTGAGCACGGGTACCGGCTGCGTGCTCACCCCTGAGCGGGGTGCTCGCGTTTGGAGGAATGGGGAATAGCAAAGAGAACGGGATTCAAGCTTGCTAGCAACTTACCCGAATTACATTATTCCAGCAGCGTCTCTCCTAGCTCTGAGGGTGATTTTGTACATTACACCGTGCATTAGGGCTGGGGGCGCGCAGTATCCCTAAGCACTGCGGTCAGCACGTCCATCCCCGCACGCACACCCACACGGAGCTCGGATGCCTGCTGCAGCCCCTTCCCTCCCTCACCCGTGACAAGACGCCTCCCGCAGCCCCGCCTCCCGCGCGCCTTTGGGGACCCCGGCCCCGGGGGGCAGGAGGAGGACCCCGGCCCCTTCCCCGCCACCTACTTCTTGCAGGGGATGAGCGCCTTCCTCTCCTCCAAGATGCGGAGGCGCTGGTTGAGGCCGTCGTAAGAGACGGCGGCCCGCGTGTTTCGGCCCGTGCCGTGCTCGTATCGCACGCTGCGCCCTTCCCACTGCCCCGGCGCCCGGCACGGCTCGGCCCCCGCCCCGCCGCGCACCGGGATGCCGCCCAGCAGCAGCAGCAGCAGCAGCAGCAGCCCGCCTGCCGCCGGCGCCATGCTCCGCGCCGCACTGCGCGCCCGCCACGGCAACCGGGGGGAGCCGAGGGAAGGAGGGGCGGGGGCGGCCCGCCCCCAACCCGGCCCGCATCGCCTGCGCCGCGCGTGCCCCGCACGCACACGCGCTCAAAATGTCGCCTGGGGATCCCGGCAGCGCCGGCGGGCACCCTGTCCCCCCTCACTTATACACGCACATACACACACACACACAAAATGTCGTCCGCTCTCAGCTGAGGGGCGATCGGGGGCACGCTCCCAGTGCCACCAGCAGGGGTTACACGGGCACGAGGCGGCTGCTGCGTGAAGGGAACGGAGTATTTCCCCACGGACGCTGTCACAAAGCTTCCGCTGCTCTCCCCTGCCGCAGGACGCTCCGTGTGCTCCTCCTATCCCGCTGGAGGCTGCCGGGGCTCCGCACCAAAACTTTCCGCTGGGGGACGGCAGGAGGGGAGCGCGTGGCTCGGCCCGCAGGGGACGGGCGCGTGTGTTTGTTTGGGTTCGTCCCCTCTCACGCACACACACACACACACACACACACACACTTCCACGTCCAGGAACGCGTTACACAGGCGATAGAGGGGCGCGGTGATGTCGGCGGGGATTACGGCGGTGGAGGTGATGTCACGGTGCACACGCACGCACACACACACACGCACACCCCCTCCGGCGCGGCGGGGCTGCCCGGGGAGCGGATCGGCCCCACGTCACGCGTACCGCCGGTATAAATGCCGTCCCGCGATTTCCATGGCTGTCGGCGCCGCTCCCGACACCGAGTGCGGCCGGACCCAGGGGCGGCGGCGGCGGAGGAGGCGGCTGAGGCGGAGGAGGAGGAGGAGGCGGAGGAGGAGGAGGAGGATGCTGCGCGCCTTGGTGGCCGTGTCCCTTTGGCTGCGGGTGAGCCCGCGGGCGCAGGGCGCGCCGTGCGAGGCGGTGCGCATCCCCATGTGCCGCCCCATGCCCTGGAACATCACCCGTATGCCCAACCACCTCCACCACAGCACGCAGGAGAACGCCGTGCTGGCCATCGAGCAGTACGAGGAGCTAGTGGGCACCGGCTGCAGCCCGGTCCTCTCCTTCTTCCTCTGCGCCATGTACGCGCCCATCTGCACGCTGGAGTTCCTCTACGACCCCATCAAGCCCTGCCGCTCCGTCTGCCAGCGCGCCCGCGACGGCTGCGAGCCCATCATGCGTCGCTACAATCACAGCTGGCCCGACAGCCTGGCCTGCGACGACCTCCCCGTCTACGACCGCGGCGTCTGCATCTCCCCCGAGGCCATCGTCACCGACCTGCCCGAGGGTGGGTGAGCGCCCGGCCAGGGGCGGCGGGGCGGCGGGGGGCGGCCCCTGACCTCGCGGCACCCCCCGGCCCCGACACCCCCCCGACAGCCCCTCTGTTTGCAGATGGGAAGTGGACGGACTTCACGCAGGGCGTGCTGGTGCCGGACAGACCCCCGCAGCCCGAGTGCAGGAGCCGCGGCCAGGGTGAGCCTGGGGGGGCCTCCCCACCTCCCTTTCCCGCCCCGCACCCCGTAACCGCTCCCCTTCTCTCCCCCCGAAGAGCGATGCAGGTGCAAAAAGACGAAGCCTACGCTGTCGACCTACCTGGCCAAGAACTACAGCTACAGTAAGTGCTGCAGGCTTTGCCCCGCTCTACTTCCCACCCCTGTGCTTGCCCCCCCTCCAGGCCCCATCTCCAAACCACGGGTTTTGAGGCTTCTCCATCCAACGCTTTTCATGGGCAGCCATGACCAACACACAGATGTTGGTCACCGTTTTCCCACTTTTCTGGGGAAGAGTGGGATTTCGGTAGTGTGTGATAGGACCATCAGGTCTCCCTGCAGGAACAGCTCTTGTTGCTGCAAAGGGCACTCCACTGAGTATGGATGAGTGTGGCCAGCTCTCGTGCTTGTCCAGCAACTGGAATTAACAGATTTATTACCTAAATAGAGCTTTTAAATGTAAACAAAGCCACAGCGAGGTAAAACTTTTCTATTACTCGTGTATATGCTTTTACTTGCTAGCCAGAGCTTCATCTTGTGGGGAATTGTCACAGGTTAACTGAATTCAGTGACAATTTGCAGCAGCCAGTCGAGGAGTTGGCTGGTAGTTGTTGTGTTGCATGACATTGTGGCTGTACAAGTAAGTATTCACTGCACCCCCTGCCCTCCTATCCCATCCATGGGCTTTCTGCTGCTGGGAATCCAGAGAAACAGTAATTAATATTGTTTGCATACCAGCTTAAACATCTTTAATGTCAATAGAAAAGTCCCTGTTAATAGTGAATTGAATCTGCAGTACCAGGCTTGGCAATTTATGGGCTTTTTCTTTGGGAAAAGCTGTTTCTTTGAGGGAAGTACTGAATTATCTTACAATAGAGATGTTATATGTAGTTGATTCCAGTTTGTCTGATAGCAAATGAAAGCAAGTTTGTAGTTATTGGCTTCTTTGTTAGTATGGGGAAAAAAAAATCCTAGTCAGTTTGGTGAGAGTAATCAAATTGAGCAGGGGGGTTGAAAATAGATGATCTTTGAGGTCCTTTTCAACCCAGGCCATTCTGTGTTTCCATGATTCTGTGATCTAAGTTAAAAAGGATACTGCAGACCTTCTTGTCAGGGCATTTTGGTTGATTTATATGATATCTTCTTTGTATGTAATTCCTTAGCCCATCTTGATACACCGTAAGGATGTGTTCAGGTGGGACAAGGAATTTTCACACTGCTCTGAAGTGTATGTAAACAAAGTGATATAAAATGATTGTTCTGACACGAAATGTGGGCGTCAGCCATGCAGATTCTGATTGCAGGGTCTTCTCATTGCAGGGGCTTCAGTGGGAGTGTTACATGAATAAAAACTGCAAGCTGGATTCCAAAATTTAGGAAAGATTGAAGGATTTCATTCGATTGAATTTGTAAAATCAAGGTTTTGTTGTTGGGAGGTAGATTTGTATCCAGCCTCCTTGAAAACAGATAGGCACGTTCACATGGTAGAGGGATTGAGGAACGAGAGAAGGGAGAGCAAGTTGCAAATAAAAACCACATTTTCCTGAAATGCTTTAAAGTAATACTCACAACAAATTGTATTTCTAGCTGGTCAGGACTTTTCTTAGTTGTTAAAACAGTGAGCACCACAGGCCCATGGCTGTTTTGGTAGGTGTAATTTTAAAATGTTTTCAGAAATCATTCTATACATCAGATGTCTTTTGTGCTATCAATATGAAGCCAACGTCTGCATTCAGTACAGAAAATTCCACCTTTTTTCTTTTTTTTGATAAATATTATAGGTGAACATTTTCAAAACAGTCCCCGTTACGTAGGAGCCGCAATTTGTTTTTGAACAGACTTGAAAGTGAATTGTGAGTCTCTAAAGCTGAAACTCTCTTTCTTCTTCACAAAAGAACGGTGGGACCGTTTGAAAATAAGACATTCTCACTATTTTGACATTTCCTAGGGACAAAGTCCCTCATTTTGTTCCATTTCAGCCATCTGGTGCTCAGCACAGGGCAGTGGCAGATACTCCCGGGCTGCTCAGACTCAAAGACAGTCAGGTATCAACCTCAGAGCCATCTGCAGAACTTCTCCTTAGCCTTGTGGATGTGTGGACTTCTTCAGTGAAAGTGTGGATGCTTGTGCATTCAGAATCAGAAGAACCTCTTTCAGATTTTATTTTATATGAGAATGTTACTGCTGGTACGTAATCTGAATGCAAAAGAAGAAAAAAGTTATTAATACAGCATGGAAATCCCAACCCTCTTCGCTTCTTTTAAGTCTTCCTTTCTTATATTTAAGAGAAGATGTGAGTTATTGGATCTGACCCAATGACTTTGCTATTGATAAGGCTGCATACCATCGGTGAGGTTAAATTATCCGTTGCGTAATTGGGAGCAGCAACATGTGGATGTAGAACAGTCCAAATGTATGTGAGGAGTTGCTCTCAGCTGACTCAAAAGAGCTGCCTGTGCTTGTGATTCCCAGCTAGGTCGCCTGGCCTGATCTGGCAGAGCTTTAAGCACATGTTTCATTTCACAGTTGTCAACAGTCCTGCTGAAAACCAAAATCGGGATCAGTCCTCTGTTATTCCAAGCCACTGTATGTGCCCACACATGAAGAAAGAGCTCTAGTTTCACAGCCAAAACAACAGCTTTCAGTTTAATGCGTTTTATTTAATTTTAGGTGGTGTTTAAATTTCTGAGACTGTTTGTTGTTCTTACGCCACTGCTTTTCTACTTGCAGTCATTCACGCGAAAGTAAAAAGTGTGGAGAGGGGGAACTGCAACGAGGTAACGACTGTGGTTGAAGTAAAAGACATCCTGAAGTCCTCGATGCCAATTACTCAGTCCCAAGTGCCTCTCCTGACCAATTCATCCTGCCAGTGCCCACCTCTGCAGCCAAAGCAGGACGTCCTTATCATGTGCTACGAGTGGCGCTCCAGGTGGGCACCTGCGACGTGGTTGAGTGTAACGGGAGAGAAGCAGGGCAACACAGCTCTCTTTCTGGTCACTTGGCAAATCTATTGTCAATACTGCACCTCCATGGCGCAATTACCGTCGCAGTTAAGTTTTTCCACTTAGTGAATCTCGCCTGTAACCCACAAACTGTGGTTTTGTTGGGTGTTGGTGGCGAATTGCTAGGTACAGTGCAGGCAACTCCAGCAGGTACATTCTGCCGGCCCACTGGTGGTCCGTGCTGGTAGGATGGTGGGGTGGCTCAGATGAAAGCAGAGTTCTGTCTCGAGGGAGGGGATGGCAGTCCACAGGACACAGAGCCAGCCCTTCTTCCCTGGCCTGTCTAGGCTTCGGACTGATGCCATCAGTGAGATGTTTCTTGTCCCACAGCTGTGCTGGGACCAGCCAAAGCTGCAGCCACTGGAGCTGTGCCTCCCGGATGGCAGATGAAAAGTAAATAAGCTCGGAGCTGCTTGCCAGTTCTGGTGTATGATTAAAAGTCAAAACAAAACTGACTTTACCAGACCTTTTCTCTGGCAGTCAGCCTAGCCCCAGGCATGGAAGGAAATCCAGCATGCTGATCTGGAGGAGAGGAAGCAGTGGACCGCAGCGTGCTTTTCTTTTTGGGTTTTTGAGGCAATGTCCCATCCATTAGCGCCTCGAAGCCATGGTAGCAATGATACCAGTAGGACAGCTTGTGGTGTGATTGGTACGTGTGCCTCCACGCTGTGGGTCGGAGGTAAGATTGTTTGTGAAGTGTACAAGCTGGTTTTGTTTATGGCTGCTGACAGAACATACAGAACGTGCTGCTGTAAGGATCATAAAACATCTACGTGCAGAACTTAATGGACCATATCCACATTTTCAACCTTTTTTTGTGTTAATATTTTAAGTGGGTTTTACAGGTGTTTCTAACACTTGTTTAAGTTGCCATCTGGTACTTTATTATTACAGCTGTTTTCGGGGGAGCTAAGGGGCCCACACGTTTTTTTATTATTGTGAGTATTTTATTATTACAAGTATTTTATTATTACAAACATTTTATCATTACACAGCACCTTGCCACTCCCGATGTGGAAGTATTTCACAAAGATTAATTTAGAACCCTCTGGTTGTGTTAGCTTTGTTTATGGAGAGTAGAAATAGCATGACTGAGATAGCTAACAGGTTGCTCTGAGCTGCAGAGCTTTGCTGGAGTGAATCCTCAGCAGGTTCTTAGAGAAAGGAGATTTTGGGAGTGGAAGGTCCTCATCATCTTCTCCTTTACTATGGAGAAAACACAACGATTGCTAAATATTTTGTAATGGTTTTTATTTCGTATAGATTTGCAAAAGCAGCATAAGCTACTTTATGTGTTTCCTGTTGAACTCAACAGTATGTAAATGGAGAGGTTTGAGTTACAGCAACTTTTTGAATGCCAGAGACAAAATGGGTGGAAGCTGCAGCCTTCCTGAAGTCAATGGCAAAATACCCGCTGCCCTTAAGTAGGATCAGGATTTCACTCCCATCTTGGTTTGAACAGCAGCTGCTGTTCTGATGTTCTGCTTGTTCTGATGTCTTCACCAACACTGATGTCTACAGGGAGTCTTCTGGCAGCAGGGAAATAATACTGGAACACATTAAGTGCCAAGACTTTAAAAAAAAAAAAGGGAGAGAGAGAGAGAAAAAAAAAGATAATATTGAGAATAGTTATCACTAGAGAAAATACAGAAACTCCAGCATCCCTTCTTTAATAAAATAGTTGTTTCAACCTTGGTATTCATAAGGTATGCTTCAGAATAAACTCTCTTAGAAGGCATACACCATTTAATAACTACACTTTTGTTGAATTCATTTTATAATATCTAGGCTCAGTATTTTCATACAGGAGGTGGCCAGAATTAATTGGTAGACAAATACCAACACCCATACTTGTTCCAAATTGACTTTAAAACTCTCATTAAGTAATTACATGTAACACATTAATAATGTAATCATAACATATCAGTAGATAGCAGTGGAGACAACTTTAAGTGGTCAGGTAGTGTTACCTGTGTTTGTCAGAAAAGCTGTATTAACTTGTGCATGTAAACCTAGCTTTGTTTTCATCAAAGAAGTCAAGAACATTCATACAAATACATTAAACTGCTCATTTATGCACACACACACATTGGACATAAGCAGAAATCTGTGTGATAAAGGCATTTAAACAGTTTCAAGGATGTTACCCAACTCATCACTTTTTGTTAACAGCGATCAAGGGAGAACAATTTTTCCCCTGGAGACAGCGGCAGGTGTGGACAAAAAGCTCAAAATGTTTTTTCTCAGTACTACTTATATACTGCAGCTTTGGCTCTGAAATGCATTTCTGCCCATCTTCCTGTGTGCAGAAACTATCAATACCTGCTTGTTCATTGCAGTGTGAGTCAGTGCTAAACCATCTGGAATGATTTCTCAGGAATCAAAACCAAAACTGTCTGCTTGTTTCTTGATTTTCAGGCTGATGCTTCTTGATGGATGTCTAGTTGAAAAATGGAAGGATCAACTAAACAAAAGATTTAAGGTAAATACAACCAAAGAAAAGAATGCTAATACTCTCATTAAAAAGCTAAACACCATTGTGGATTTTTCAGCATTTAATAACTTGAACTTTACGTATGCAGAACACCTCTGAGTATTATTGTTTTCACTTCAGTGTTTTAATACCTCCAAAAATCAGACTGCTTATCTATACATAGTTATATAGAAACGCAAGTGAAAATCTGAAAACTTCAGTCTAGAATTTTAAAGTCTGTAAAGTCTTCTATTTTATCTGCCAAGTGTCCCTGAGCAGGATGTTGTCTGATCTTTGTGTGAACTCATATTGCAACAATGACTCTGAGCATTGCCTTAATACAGCTGCTCAGTGAAGTAGCTGTCTGGTGATCAGCAGGTGAGTATAGAGTCCATACTGGGTAAGAAGGGTAGTTAAAATCCACTGCATCTGATGAAAGGGCTTTGATGCATTGAAGAGTGCAATGCCGAGACACAGACTACTCAGCAGCAACATCCAGATAAAGACCTACTGCAGGTACTGGGCTTCCCCTGGCTGCTTTCAAGGAACATTGGAGGAAAAAGTCTAATCATTGTTATCTCTCCGTGCTTGTAAACTCTTTATAATAGAGACAGTGTCTGACTTCTTCCTCGCACTTGTGGAGATGAAAGAGATTTCTGTAATTCAGGAAAGATTTCAGAGCATTAGAGACATACAGGTATATGTACCTTAATTAAAGAGAGGAGGAAAAAGATTGCATGTATTCATTTGTAGAAACTTTCAGATTGCAGACTGATTTCTTTCAGGCACCTGTACTTGATGCTTTCATCATTCCCCTTTCTCCTCACTTACTCATGTGAAACCTGTTCATGAAAAAAAAAAAAACCCAAAAAAAAACTTTAAGACTGTACCAAATAAATATATTGCAATGCAGATTAAACCAGGCAGGATTTGGGAGATTACTGATATGTAACTTGGATTCTTGAAATCCCATAGCTGTAAACTTAATGACCAGTTGCTGGCACATGTGTTTTAGTGGGCTTCTCGCCCTTTTTTCTGATTTCTAATTGTAGCTTGAAACCTGTTTGGACATTCATTTTCAGACAAAATAGATGCACGGCTGCAAAGCAGACTTCATCTCAAAGCATATGTCCTTCCTTCTGATATTGGTAGCTTCCTAAATTAAATCCTCCCTTAAACATGTTTGAGTGATACACACTTAAATGCCTGCTGATAGTTTTTGTTTGACAGAGATGTCTACGATGACTCTGCCTACATGAATGTAGTCAGTATGGAGCTAGGTGTTGCAGTGGATTTGTTTGAAGTCCATCATTCGTCTCTGAAGGCTTACATCCAACATTTATATTGAGTTGCTGATTAAAATGAATATTTTGTGTTGTCTCTGAACCACAAAAGACATCTGTTAACATAACCACCACATGGCTGGTCTCTTTTCTAACCAGGCTGAGAGTCTGAGTAGCAACAAGGTGAGTGCAGGGAGATCAAACAGGAAAGCTGCAGAGCATTGCTCTTGCTCAGATCACTGGGCAAAGCCCCTTCTTTGGGAGTTTCAGACAACAAAGTGCATTAGTAGAAGAAAAGGTGAGGACTTTCTCCAGCTTCTACTGTCTACCTCTCTTTTCTTAAAGCGTGTTTCTGTTCCTAGAGGTAAAAGAGTTCTGCAGTGTTGCAGATCATATTTTGGACCACCTAACCACTTAACAGCACTTTAAAAACCCTTGATTTGTGGAAAGGAATGAGAAGCACACTCACAGGCAGCACACAGGAGAGATGTGCAGTTGTCATTTTCATCAGCTGACATTGTGAAATCCTTCCACCCAAGAACACGTGGCAGGTTTCCACTACAGCCAGCTGTTACATACTGAGCTTGACGGCCCTGCAGGACAGAACACAAAGCTGTGAGATCCGTGGTTCTGGATAGATGTAATTATTTTTGGTAATGTCTTTCCCTCTTTTTCTGCCCTTCCACAGAGATGGGAACAGAGACTGCAAGAGCAAAAGCAGCGAACAGCCCGCAGTAAGAATCAGAATGCAGGACGCAGCGGTCGGAGCGGGGCCTCAAAACCATCAACCAAGAACACCAACACGCTGGTCAGCGGCCCCAAAAAGGCCACTAAAACGAGAAATGGCCAGAAAGAAACCAACGCTAAGAAAGTATGAGTGTGACATTTCTGGCAAGAGAGGAAAGATTTTTCTTACATGATGAGGGTCGCAGTCTGGCTTGAGTGGCATGTTTTATTAATCCAGAACTCATTGACTTAGAAACTCCATTTCTACATAGACGTTTTTGCTGCACTTTACTTGTAAAGGTTTGCTTTTCCTTTCAAGCCACTGCAAGCCACAGAGTGTAGGTTTGCACTAATACGTGGTAGGCATAGACAGTCTGACTGAGCTTTATCTTAGGGCTCTCATTTGCAATTCTAGGTAGAGCTGTCTTGGCTGCTAGAGGTTATAACTCTGTGTCCCTGTTACCCTGCCAGAGGTTGGGAGGGCTGCACAAGGCATCTCTTCTCTGCTCAGAAAGTGCACTTTGCAGCGAGGTGTGTTAGTTGGCAACTTACTCCGTGAGTGAATGTGGTGAGCTGAGAAGCATGGCAGCTGAGGAGCAGCAGGGAGATGTAACTTCTGGCAGAGAGCTGCAGTAATTGCGACAGCTGCTATAGCCGAATCTATCTGCTGTTGGGAGTCACAGCTCTTACTCAGAGCAGTCAAAAGCATAGTTTACCAATAAGCATCTGGGTATGCATTATGTGATTATTTACTTTTATGAGTGCCAGAAATATGCTTACAGTGTTAGTTTTTGACTTTGTGTAGCAAAAATGCCTTGAAAGCAAACTAATTTTTTTTTATTATTTTTACTGTACTTCAGGCTGCCTTCTGTTGTTTTAATTTCAAATATATTTAAACATCTAATTGAAAAAAATCAGTATTTTTTAAAAGGACAGATTAAAGTGAAGCAGATCTGCAGAATTCTTAAAAATAATGTATGTTTGCTGTAATATATCTTTGTTACAAAAACTGGAAGAGAAGCATTGCTCTAAACACACCTGACAGCTACTGAACAGTACTGAAAAAGAGGGCTTCGTGTGGCTCCATGTTCACGTGGATCATTTTTATCATTTGATACCAAATAAATAAATAGACTAATAAATAAGAAAGATGATTTGTCCCTGTTCATTAACTTCTGGAAACAGTTGGTTAGGTTCAGTTCTGCTGACTGGAAAGTAACATTGGCCTTGCAAGCTGCTGTGGACAAAGCAGTTGCTAATATTTATGTACTAAGTTTTACTGACCTGTTTAGCTGCGTGAGCTATGAAAAAAAGCAAAGGTGATACAAATGCAACTGACATAACACCAAGATGGCATTTATGCTGTTCCTGCCCAGGCTTTACCTGGGTATGGCAGTCTGACTTCTGTTAGCAAATAAGGAGGTCACCTTCACTGACGTTGTGGGAGCTCATGATTGATATCTTGAACTTCAGGAATTCCTACAGCAAAACTGAGGACTAGATTTAGTGTTTCTGATATCTGTAAAACAAAACTGATATTCCTAAAATAGAGAGGGTCTACATCAGAAAAAATAACTAGCTGTGTCGGTGAACATAAAGAGTTTAAAGCAGTCGTGTCGGTATATTGATCTATTTCCCTACCTGAACTCCAATGCAATTTGCATAGATTAAGTTTAAGATGAAATATGCTGGAGTGATTGTGGTAGTAGCATTAACACATTTAGCAATGTGCTAACACAAGGCAGAGGTGTAAATTCTAATTAGAGAATGCTTAAAACAAAGGGACAGAAATGGAACAGAAAGAAATTTTTAAATGGCCTATAAGGTAGTTCAGGGGGAAAAAAATCTACACAACTTAAGTGGTCATTGGTTGAGTTCTGAACTGTTGGCTAAAATAAGCAAAGGTCATCATGTGAATGTAGGTCTTTCCTACTAATTCTGAGCAGATGTAAAAATTTATGTCTGTGGAACATCTGCAGAATAAGATGCAAAATTTAATCCAGGTGCCAGAAATGCTGAGTGTGTACTGGATTCATTGGCTATAATGACAACTGTGTGTATTCAACATGTCAGAAAGAACAGACCACAAACTTTGGTTCCTGAATACAGACTATGGGTAAAACTTTAACCCTGTGGGATGAAATGGAACATAATAAACTGCCATGAAATGAGAAAAAAATTTTCTGCAGGTGGCTACATTAGGCAAGTTTGACAGTGATGACTTCAGTAAGCACAGTCTAAAAGATAAATATGATTGGAAAGTTTCTACATTTTTCTATTGTGTAGCAGGAGTTTCATTTCCTATTGATGTCAACTTGAAGTACTCCAAGAACTATGTATAAGGGTAATTAATGAAAATTGATCACAGTCCTACCAATGTGAGACTGAAAAAACAAATACAGAAGCCATGAGATTTCACTATAACATGGTGAATGCAGCCAGGGGTGATGTTTGTTGAATGAACCCTTTGGAACAGCTAGGTAAACTCCATACCAACTTTACGTACTATTTTTCAATTGTTAAAACTTTTTCTGTATCAGGGAAATGAAATGCTGAAATTATTTTCTAAAGAGAGCTTTGTGTTTCATTGTGGAATAAATTGTGATGCACCAAGCCCAGTATTTCTAAATCCCTTGACATTTTCATATATGCTTTATGCTGAATAAACTAACTTTCATCCTGATTTGGTAAAGATACTGAAGAAGGAAAGGTAGTACAACAGAAAGCGGGGGATATCATCATATGAAGGACAGATGTGCAAGCAGGGGAAGTGGATTAATAAGGTTTTCCCAAATCCCTTCTTTCTGGTTTTTGTTTGTTTGGTTTTTGATGAAGCCATGAATCAGCTCAGTTCAGTACTAATATAACTCAACCCATTTTGAAAATCCCTTACACTCCTTAACTTCCTACAACACGAAATGCCAGCTGAATGCAGACTCAGATCACCCCCGTCTTCCAGCCTGCTGCCCTTACCTTTACAAAGATGTGAGACAGATATCGGAGCAGCAGGGGCTGTTCAAGCAGGCAAGGGGATCCTCCTGCAGACCCACATGGCCAACTCACCTCTTCTCTCTGCCATGTGGCAAGAAGTCAGACTCAGCTCTCCTAGTGCACATCTGGTGTCACGTTAGGGCACCCCAGCACTGGAGTCACAAAACCTGGATTCAGCAGAGTGGACAAGTAGACTATTGATGGATGAAAGCAATTATTGTACCTATTCACAGCTGAAATATTAGCAAGCAAAAAAATTATAGTGTCAAGTGCTTTTTCTCAGTATTACAGCTGCCTTCCTAGTGAGGGTCTCGGGTTGTTTTTTTTTTTTCATATAAAATAGAAATGGCTTGGGACATTGAACAGATGTTTCTAGTGAGTGTCTTGCTACCTCCCACACACATGTAGCCGATTTAGTAAGAACTACCATTGAATATTTTAACTGAATGTTCTAACCTCAATTCCAAAAGGAATGAAACCTGAAAAAATATTTGTTCTAATTGCAAATAATTGGCTTCATTTTAGAGGGGCACTGTAAATGCAAATCAGAATTCTTAGGAACCACATTAAAAAAAAAAAAAAAAAAAAAAAAAGACAAACAAAACAAGAATAAAAAGAAAGCTAAACATAACCTCCCCTCCAACAGAACTTGAATGACCCGGTCACTTTAATTCAATTCAGCGCTGTAATTTTATTACTTTTGTCCAGTCACTGCATATAACTGAGAAATACTTCCTGAACAAACAAAAGGAAGATTTTCTAGTCCAAAATACTCAAACAGCTCTTAAATTATGTTCTTTGCCGTTGTAACCTAGATTTCAAATGAATGGAACCTGAAAAAATATTTATTGCAATTATGCACAATTGACCCACATTTTTTGGTTGTGCTTAATAGCCGGATGTAAAAGCACATCTGAAAATGTTTCCTCAACCACATTTTTCTAGTAAACCACATCAGCTCCAATTGGTTTTGTTGACAAATACAAATACATCGATATGAGTCAACAGTTGTTTTTCCATTGCTAGTGGAAAGAAGTAGCTTACAAGAACCTGCGGATGAGTATTTCATTTCTATAATGGTTCGTTGCTTCTAATTAAATATAATCAAGACTCTGTGGAAACACTACATTTAATTTCACTTGCTGACATTGTATTTCCTGTAACATCTCTGAAATTGGGCACCAGCCTTATTACAGGCTGAAACGGGATTTTGAGCTTGCTTGTTGGATATGCAGGAAATTGAGGGCATTCCAAATAACCTATTAATGCCAGACCTGCTCCTGTTGTTACTGACAGCAGACTTCTGGATCAAACTGTACAGTAAGAAGCACAAAGGAAAGCAACTGAACGGTAGGACACTCTTTTTCTCTAGAATCCTGAAATCAAAACATGAATGTATCTTTCATACAAAATGCCATATATGACCGATGGAAGGTTCACAGATATATGAGAGTGATGAAGAGATGCCCCAGATAGGCCAACATGTGGGTATTTTGCTTCCTTCTAGTTACAGTATGATGAAAACTTTCATTTTTAGATACTTAGATGACATCTGTATTTATTCTCTGAGCAAACTAATCAGAAAGCTAATATTTGCTCCCATGGAATTGTGGCTAAAGCAAACAGATACTTGCAAGACCTGACCTGCCAGTGTACCTCCTTCACCAGTCACAGCAAAGGAAAAGCAGTAATACACAACCACAAGCTTATTGACTCCATCTTCACAGCAAATAAAGCTTTCTTCCCAGTTTCCTTATTTTATTATGTAGAAATGCAGTACAAGTACTAAAATAAGGCATACTAAGTCTTCTTAAACAGTATTGTGAGGTGTAGATCTTGCTTGTTTATCATTCTAAAGTGAAACAGATCTTCAGTATACTTAGCTTCAAATTATGATTTCATTGAAGCTCCCAAGCAAGGAAATATGTGGTCTGTTATGTAAGTAAACATGCCCTGTGGTTCCAGTTATCTCCTGCTGGGATAAATATCTGAAAGATAATCATGTTATCTTTTGTTATTGCTGGAAGAATTTTGTCACATTTCTGCAACACCTAATTCTACAGAGAGCCACAAGACATTTTCTAAATAAAGGGTTGTGGCAGTCACATTCTAGTCACATCACATTTTGGCCATTACAACCCCAAGAAACACTACAGGCTTAGGGCAGAATGGCTGGAAGACTGTAGAGAAAATGGATCTGGAGGTGTTGGTTGATGCACAATTGAACACAGGCCAGCAGTGTGCCCAGGTGGCCAACAAGGTCAATGGCATCCTGGCTTGTATCAGAAAGAGTAGCCAGAAGGACATGGAGGTGATCACCCCTCTGTATTCAGCTCTGGTGAGGCTGCACCTTGAGTACTGTGCTCAGTTTTGGGCCCCTCATGAAGGGCATATGTACATATGTAGTAGGAGTATGAGTAGGAGAACCATATGAGTACAATGCCTGAATGTCGAGATAAACTTTTAGAGACAAAATAATCTGCTAAAATACTGGCAGTTGTCATGCTTCTGAATGTACGACATTCTGGTGTAGAAGTCTGTATCTCTGAGACACAGCCTTCATGAATCTGAACCTCCACCAGCTAACTTTTACTGTTTTCAAACATATCTTCTAAATTACTCCTTTCCAAAGCTGCTGAAGGACCTTACAATCACAAACATACTTAGGAGAAACAAATAAACATCAATAAATTAAATGTTCTCATATTCAATTTGAGTTTGAAATCTTATGCAATCTATGCCTAATATTCAATAGGCTACATTGAAATATTATGCAAAGATTGCACAATATTTCAGTGTAATCCATTGACTCATTTTAACCAGGCACACAAAACAAGGATCATGACTGACACACATTAATATATGAGCCCAAATAAATACAGTCCTTCAGTGGCTAGCAGTTGAAACGAACAGAAAATAATATATATTATCTTGCTTGAGAGTGATGTAACGGAGGATGAAAAGTGATGGTTAAACAAGCAAAGTGATGGTTAAACTTATATACAATAATATCAAAGTGAACCATGCAGAACTAGCGTAGCCCTATAACTGACAGAAATTTCTAAGACTGGCATGATAGATAATCCACAAATTCAAAACATTTGTAGGATATCTATAAAATATTTACTTCCATCAGAAGTTTTGTGAACTTCTAGAAAGACACAAAGACAGTTTGCTGTTTCAGCATTTCTGGTCCTGTAAAATATAATCCCATCTAAGCTTCCAGTGTTACATTTGCCCTGGTGGTAGACAGCCACTCAACTATAGCAAAGATCTTGGGAAATAAAATGAATTGACATGTCTGAAATCATAATATTCAGGCCTTTTCTGGGACTGCTTCTTGGCTTAAGGTATAACATACCAGTACCCAAAAGATCCAGAGCACTGGAATAATGCGAGGAAGAACAGTCTTAATTGGTTTTTGAAGTAAAAAACAAGCCAAAGAACATATGGCAGTTCTGAGGAATGCTTCTCAGAAGTCAGCTCACTGAGGTGAGATATAAATTCTCCACTAATCAAAACTTCCTACCCGCTCACCTCAAGTAGAGTTTATTGCAATAAAGAAGCTGTAGGTGAAAATGGGCCACCAGGAGAACGCTCAGTCCAACTCCTGCTAGAGGAATGCCTATAATAACAAATTAAGAAATGCCCCATCACAACAGAAATATTTGTCAGGAAGTTCTTTAGAACAGCTAGCTACATTAAATGCTGTAGGAGTAGAAGGGAAAGTGTGAGAAGACTTCTTTCTTTCCGGACTTTGCATTTATAATCAATGCAATAAAGTACACCATTAGTTGAATACCATTCCTTAATATCTCAAACTTCAGCAGACTTGAACAGAAAAAGAGAGAAAGCATCAGCTACTGAAGGATATTGATGTTCTTCAGAAAAGCCAACCAAATTAGACTGAGACAGGATCAAACTCATCAGTTCGTCAAGAATGTGTATTTCAAGATTAGCTGTACATAAGGGCCGACTTTATACTTTGCTTCATCTGATCTATTTGAGTAAGTGGGCTGGAAAGAACCATCTAGCTTATTATCCTATCTGTGACAGAAACCATTAGAAGATGATAAGAAGATTATAAGGAGAAGGATACAATAATACAGTCGTTTGTCAGGGCCCTGAGTGAGTCTATAGGCCCCGATAGCCCTAAGCAGTCTCACTTGGGGTTCGCAGCCATGCTGTCTGCTGCAGATGAGACTTGGGCTTAATCCCAGCCTGAGCAATGTTGTACTACTTGTCTCTGGCTCCCTTTCCAGGTGCTCCTGACAGGACACTCGAGTGGCTGTTGGGCTGGGTTCACAATCTACCTTGTCTGGACTGCTAGCAGACCTTGTTCTGCCAGGATGAGGTGTGGTTAATCCGCCAGTGAGGGCACAGCCTGTGCTACAGTCATCTTTGGTTTGAGGCCCACTCCTGCCTGTGGAGTTTTCCCACACTTGCTAATGCCTTCTGTCAGTGTAACTGCAACCCGAGACCTTTCAGCATTTCTCCTTTATAGACCGCACTAGCTACCTCAAGGGTTTCCAACATTTTGGTTTGCCTGGGCTGCATAAAGTAAAGAAGAATTGACTTGGACTGCATAAAAAAATCCCCGCTGTCCATTTTATGTTGTACTCTGTTTAGACTGTAAAGAATTATATCAAGGAGTCTGGTGGGGCTCGTGCTATAAGTGCAGGCTAGAGTGGGAAAACGATTTATGGGGGTTATTCGGGGGAAATTTTAAGGAATTAGGGGTAAGCTGTGGGGACGTTGGAGGAATAACAACTCAACAAGCCTGTGTAATGGGAAATAGGCAAGGAAAAGAAGTACCTAAGAGGACACCTCTAGGGTGTATTTTGGCACGCTGGGGGGACATTGCCAGAAGACCTGGGGGTAGTCTGAGTAAAAAGGCTTTGATAAAATATTGCAGTCAATAGTGGTTGCTGTACAAACTGTAGGATGGGAAAAAATGGCCCCTGAATGGGACTCTGAATTATAACATAATCTTACAATGAATGTTGTTCCAGGGTGGGAATGAGGACATAAATGTGTTTTCCAAAACAGGACCCTCACTGGGATGTGAATGAGAGCGCAGAAAGGGACTGGCTAGTAGCATACAGGGAATGGGTTGTAAAAGGAATGGAAATGGCTATCCCCACGGCAATCAGCTGGTCTGCTTGTATGCTCTAAGCCAAGGACCGAAGGAAACTCCTTCAGAGTTTCTGGATAAATTAAGAGATACCATAGAAAGTCCACTTCCCTAGACCTGGGATCAGAGATAGGTATTCAACAACTGATATAATTATTCACAGGACAATCAATAGAAAACATATGACGAAAGCTACAGAAAATGAAGGGTCTGGGTGCACGGAATTCAGAAAGTTTACTAGAGGAAGCATGGAGGGTGTTCAGTACTTGGCAGGAGAAGGACCGCTTGAGAAGGACCAGTGCGCCATCTGCAGGAAAAAGGGGCATTGAAAGAGGGAATGTGCACAGAAGGATCAGAAAAAGTGGGTGGCATGGGTTAGGATCCAAGCCTCGGTGGAAAGGAATTGACGGGGATCTCGGGAATCTGCCCTAGAGAATCCACTGGTTAAAATTAAGCTAGGGAATGAACAACAGAATGTAGAATTTTTGGTGGATACGGGAGCTACTTACTCTGTTCTGAATGAATTTTTGATGCCATTAAGTGAAAGCTTCATAATGGTAAAAGGGCCCACGGGTCAACCAGAAAAGGCATATTTTTATAAACCACTAAAGTTTAAGTTGAGAAAACAGGGGAAAATACATAGATTTTTTGTATTAAGTGCTGCTGCCTTTGGCTGTGTCAGCTGAGGGACTGCGGTTGAGGGCAGTTGGGTGCCCATGGCGACAGGATTCTGAGTGCCACTGCAGGCCCAAACATGGCGGCTGGCAGTTGGGGCCTGCGGCCATTTCTGGGACGCAGTAGCAAGGATGTAGCAAGAGGGTCAGTCCGGGCAGGGGCTTCTCCAGCCCTCTGCAGCTGCCTGGGGTGGAAGAGGAGCAAAGCGTGCTGACACCCCACAGGCAGCCGAGGGAGAGGCAGTCATTAAAAGCAGTAGAGTTGCTGTGTTTGTGTCGGCTGTCCTTTGCCATCCCTCAGCTCTGGCCCCGGAGCGTGAGAAGGTGGCATCTCTTCTGCCCTAATGCCCAAGGAGAGGGGTGTGGAGGAGAGGGCCTGGCGTCCTCTGGGCGGCCGCACTGGGACTGCAGGGGGTGCGTTGGAGGGCCTGTGAGCTCCTTGGGGCCTGGTGCTGGGGTTTTGCACCTGGGGGATGGGAAGGCTGTAAGCTCTGTTGATATTTTCACTGTGGGACTTCACAATTTAACTGTTTCGTTTTCTTTAAGATTGCTGCTCATATTCAATCATTAGAAATGCTTTGAAAAATAAACTTTGGCAGACACAAGGCACGTGTGTATGTCTGAGGCTGTTCCTTACAGCATTCTCAGACTTGAAAGTTTCTGTCATCCTCATGGCTGATGAGTTTCCTGCATTATTTGTATGGGAACTGCTGAATCACGGCCTGAGCCACTGATTGACCACCTGAGGTGAGCACTGAGTCAGCCATGGGAGCACAGGTGAAGGCAATTCAGCTGTGTGACCGAAGGGTGGAGCCTGGCTGCACCTCTCCTAGACCCATTGAAGGGCTGGTTGCCAGGGGAAAGGTTCTCTTCTTTGGAGTTTTGTAGTGAGTCCAGGATGCAGGTAAGCATTCTATCTGTTAGAACAGATAGAACAAGCTCTCTGGTTTAATTCATATTTATAACATCTATATATTCATTGATTATATGCTACTGAATGTGATGTTGTGCCTTACTTAATTTATCCTCATGGGAGAGGCAGTGGAGGGGGCAGCACAGAGCTGGGGGCCCCAAATGTGGTGGTACTGAGAACCTGTTCAGGTTCAACGTGTTGCCAACCAGAACCCCCAGATCTCTTTCCACAGCTCTGCTCTCCAGCCCCTAATCTGTCCATTATCAATCCATAGAGCCAGGGCTGTTCCATCCCAGGAAGTCAACACTCCTCCCAGTTTAGCATCATACGAGCACGCTGTTATTTAATATCTTTTTTAATGTTTTCTTTTAAAAATAATGCTTTGTTGTGCCACTGCTGTCCTGATTAATTGTTGGCAGTAGGTCCATGTAAAGCAGAAGGCTGGGCTAGATGATGTACAGAGATCCATTCCGACCATCTTAACCACTGTTCTATGTCCATCATTCATGTTTCTGGTCGAATTCAAGGAAGTGGACTCTTCAGTGCTGCAAATGTAAAGCTTTGCAAAGCCAGTTAAGTTTTGTTGAAATATTTACAGCAGGTGTATTGCTAGCAGTGTTTTAAGGACCTTCCTTGACACTGTTTTTAAGATAATTGTACACAAAACACATTAGATTCTTGGGCTATTTGAAAAACATGCATTTGTTAAGTGATGAAAACACATATGTATATATATCAAGCATACAAGAGTAAATCACTACTAACATCAATTTTCTAGCGCTTACTACTTGTTACATAGATATTCCTTGTTGCACAGAAATGGGTTTATAACAAAAAACGTATGGAATGTGGAGGAAAACAGGTGTGTGTACATCTACGGTTAAATATAGGTGTCTAGGCAGACAAATGTGTCCAATGACTTGACTACAAATTTCAAAAAATCAAATACTAATTGCTCAATCTATATCAATCTCGCCAAAAACATACTCAATGCTTTCCAGTGCATGTTCTCTATTAGATGATCCATGAACAGCATTCGACAAAATATTTTGTGCAAACTGGGCTCGAATTGATTCAGGATAGCTCTCTTTTGCCACTTCTGGGTCTGTTGGACCCATTAATTTCCTCCACTCTTGGACAGCATTTTCCTTTGTTAAGACCATTACCACAGACGGGCCCCTGTAAAATGGACGTAAGGAAGTTCTTCCACTGTTGTGAGATGCAGATTTAGCTTTAACTTCAGAGATACTGTGAAGGCTTATGGTAAACATGCTGTCTGAATAATGTTAAACTGTTTTAATTTCAAAATGCATTTCTGCAGTGTTTTGTTAAAGGCAGTATAAACCTACTGATACCTGTATTTGAAAACCACAAAGATGATGATAATCAGCTTTTTGGATTTGGACTTCTTGTCTTTAAAAGACTCTCACTCGAAAATTTCTGAAGCAGGACAATAAGCACTTATATCAAAAGTTGCACAAAGATACTATGATAAAAACATTTTTCTTGCATGAAATGAGTTATTTGAGAAACACATCCAAAATAATAATTACTGTCCATAATTTTGGAAAGAATTGTAAACTTTCAAATGAAGGACACTTCATGCTACAAAGTAATTATAAAACACTGAAAAACTGATTGAACTTGCTAGAGAAAGTAACAGAGTATAAAAACGTCAGCCCACATAGGGAATTGCTTTGTTGGGTCTATACATTCAAAGACGTGATGCAAAGTTTACATAACTCAGTACTGTATAGCTAGTTACTTACTCAGTCATGCATGCCACCAGCTCTTCAAAAAAGGGTTTTCCTTCATGATCCTTGTAAAACTGTGTAGCCATTTCACGAGTTAAAGCTTCTTCTTTAACTTTTGATATAGTAAACCCAGCATCTTTAACCTTTTGCATAATTTCATCTACAAGAATAAGAAGTAAATTCACTCACTCTTGTTTAAAATAGCTCAAATGGAAAAAAAAAATTGATGCGAAAAACCTCTTTAAATGTTTCAGAAAATATTGCATCTACTCTTTAAAATAACACAAACCACAAGTATCTATTAAAATTTTACTTACAATGTCAAGCAACAGCCAACAACATTACAGGCACTTTAGTATTTCTCTAAAATGTAATAAACCACTGTCATAGAGCTAAACTATCTCTGTGCAGGTGACAAACCTGTGTTGTTGCTAATTATACTAGTAGCATATATTGCTATTTCTGACACTTGACAGAATGTGGAATGTAGTTGTAATGCTACAGCAGACACCAGCTGGCCTGATAAAATAAATATAGATTGTTCCAGGAAGAGAAGAAAGACCAACAAAGCCAATTATGAGTTAACAATTAGAAAGGCTGCTGAACTTACTAGGAAAGAAGAATGCTAACAAGAGGCTTTGGAACAGAGGTTAAAAAAAAAAAAAAAAAAGTAGGAGTGAAAACCTTAGGCAAGATTACAAATGTATGGTGTTCTTTTCACTTTGACCTTTCTTCCTCATTCTCTGTGTCTGAGGGCAAGGACAGAACAAAGACAGCAATCAATAGAATTGCAACCCTGAACTTCCTGAGAGCCAACTTTGACTTCTTCAAGAACCTACTTGGAGGTATCCTATGTGTTAGAGCATTGGAAGATAGGAGGCCTCAAAAAGTTGGTTGACATTAAGCAGCACTTATTCCAAGTTCAGGATCAGTGCATCGCTAAGAGTAAGAAATCAGGCAAAGGTGGCAGGAGACATGCATGGATGAAGAAGAAGCTCATGAAAAAACTCAAATGGAAGATGAAAGTCTATGAAATGTAGACGAGGGGTCTTGCATCTTGGGAGGAATATAGAAATGTTGTCAGGGCTTGCAAAGATGTGACAGAGAAGGCTAAGGCCCACTTGGAATTAAATCTGATGAGGGAGGTCAAGGACAAGAAGAAAGGATTCTTTCCTTATGTCAGTAGTACAAGGAAGACTAGGGAAAATGTGGTCCACAGCTGAGTGAGTTGAGTGCCCTGGTAATGGAGTAGACTGGGAAGGCGAAGTAACTGAATGCCTTCTTTGGTTCTGTCTTTGGTGCTGAGGCTGCCTTGCAGGAATCTCAGACCCTGGAGGTAAGAGAGAAAGTCTGTTTAAAGGAAGATTTCCCCTTGGTTGAGGAGATTCTGTGCAGAGATTGTTCACGTAAACTAATTGCACACAGTGGGTCTTGATGGCAGGCACCCACTGAGTACTGAGGGAGTTGGCAGAAGTGGCTGCCAAACCACTCTCTATCATCTTTGAAAAGTCATGGAGTATGGGAGAGCTGCGTGAGTGCTGGAGGAAAGCCAACATCACTCCAGTCTTCAAAACTGGCAAGAAGGGGAACTACAGGCCAGTAGTCCCTGGGAAGGTGATGCAACAGCTTATTCTGGATGTCATCTGAAGTAACGGGAAGACAATAAGGTATTCTGGAGTAATCAGTGTGTATTCTCACCTAGGGGAGATCATGCTTGCCCAATCTGGTAGCTTTCTCTGAGATCATGAGTGGCTGGGTAGATGAGGGGATGGCAGCAGTACATACCTTGACTTCAGCAAGACTTTTGACCGTCTCCCATAACATCCTCATGGGTAAGCTTTGGAGGTGTGGGATAGACTAGAGAACAGTGAGATGGACTGAGAACTGGCTGACTGGCAGAGCTCAGAGGGTTGTGGTCATTGGTGCAGAGTTTAGCAGGAGGCCTGTAGCTAACAGTATTCCTCAGGAGCTGGTATGGGGTCCAGTCTTGTTCAACATCTACATCTATATGTAGGGATAGAAGTTTGCTGTTGACACGTAGCTCGGATGAGTGGCTGACACACCATAAGACTTTGCTGCCATTCAGTGAGTTCTGGACAGTCTGGAATCTTGGGCAGAGAGGAACCTGATGAGATTCAACAACAGCAAGTGTAGAGTCCTATACCTGGGGAGGAATAGCTACATGCATCAGTACAGGCTAGGGGCTGACCTGCTGAAAAGGAGAAAGGAGATCTGCAGAGAAGGACCTGGGTATTCTAGTGGACAGCAGGTTGGCCATGAATCGTCTGGGTGGTGATAAACTTGAACACAGAAAGTTCCATATGAACCCAAGGAAGAAATTTTTTTCTTTGGAGGTTACAGAGAACTGGAACAGGCTGCCCAGAGGGGTTGTGGATTATCCTTCTCGAGATATTCAAAACCTGCCTGGATGCTTTTCTGTGAAACCTACCTGCTTTATCAGGGTGTTGGACTAGACAATCTCCAGAGGTCCCTTCCAACCCCTGTGATTCTTTGGTACTATGATACTATGATTGTACAGGAATGAATCTAACTTAGTAGTGGCTCATTTTGAGTCAGTAGAGAAAACTGTCTGAAATCAGTAGTGTGACTTAGGAAAGCCTCTCTACTTAAAAGAACACTGGACAGCTAGTTTGGCAGTGTGCCTGGCTTTTAAACTGTTTAACTTAGCTAAGGATATTCTCTTGCTTCAATTCACTAGTACTCCTGTGAAGAAAGAGCTGTAGATTACTTGAGAAAGGAAATGTCACATTTGAGACCTTGATATGAATTATGCAAGCCCTGTAAAAGCATTTATCTGCATGGTAAAAGCATTCTCATAGAATAAATATAATGCACCTGGCATGGTTCACTGCAGTGTACATTGCTAATATTTTGTAGAAATAACATCTGAAGACATAGCCTATGCTTTCTAGATCACTTACCTTTGTGATTTTTAGCAGCAGCAGGTTTGATTAATGCCAAAGTGTGCTCCTGAGGGAAGAAGAACTCTAATTCCTTCTGAGCATCAGTAATTGAAGAACTACCATGCAGCTGATTAATATCTAAGTTGTCGACTGCATATTTTGCACGTAAACTAAGAGTCATTAAAAGAGTGAAGATATTAAAGGGAATAGTTATTTTGAGCTTTAACTATGACTAACCTTAACCTACTGTATTGAAATCGATCTGGCAAATTAAATGCTCTGTGATATCTCTGGAGCTGTAAGAAAGAGCAGTCACGTTTTTAATTAATCACATGAAATACGATCGCTTTCCTTCCTGTCATCTCGTATTTCCAAAGTAGTACCAGTTTTTGTTTAAGGAAACAATGCTTCTGGCAATGACAAGTAAGATGATGTCACAGCAGCTTATTAGAACAATACTGCAAGCAGGTGAGAAAATAAGGTGTTAATTCATAAAACATGTGAAAGAAACTCCATCACAAATAACATAATCCACCAGTGAAATTTTTCCTTAATCTAAGAAAACAGGTATTTGGTTTAAAAAACAAACAAACAAACAAAAAAACAACAGTGATGCTATTTCAAACAAAACCAACCAGAATTCAATACTAGAAGTGCTGTTACTGTAATACCTTTTATCTGAGAAAACTTTAACAAGCTGCAGAAATATACATCAGCTTCCAGATGATGGCACTGTAGTTACACCATTGGAATGTGATATTCATTGAGATGAAGAATATGAAGGTAAATTAGAGGCTGAGGGTGACAGTTTACTATTTTATGTACTACCTGTTTGGATTATTCTTCTTTGCCTCTTCGATAGTCTTTGGGCCTAATAAATCTCTCCAGTGTGCTATAGCATTTTGTCGTGTTAGAGCAAGTACAAGTGTTGGACCACTGTAACAGAAAATCGGCATCAAAAATATCAAATATTAAACTCTCTGCAACTGGCAAAAAGAATTTGATCACATGTAGATGAGGCCAGGCAAACAAAGCCTACTACTGAAGGATTTTAAAGCCAGTATCTTTCTAAACAGCTACAGCCTGATAAAACCTCATGGAGCTTGAAAGAATATAAATTTCAAAGTTACTGTTACCAAAATGGCAGGAATGTTGCAGAATTGGGCTGTATCTTTATTATTAGATGCAAAAATATGGATCAGCTCCTAAGATTTTGTATGCATCCCAGCCGTGTTACAACTTCATTGGAAGACAATATCCAAATATGATTGGTTTTTTTCCACTCTGGAAAGTCCAGCACACAACCTGACAAAGATTACTCCTGTAGACAATCTAAGTGCTGCTCTCCAGAGCATAGCTCAACTGTTTTCCTTCAAATCAACCAAACTAACCAACATCCTGCAGTTGTGAAGTCGCTGGTAATTTTTAAAAATCTGATTTTTCTACTTGGTAATTATCTCATTGTCTGCATTTGCCTGATTCTGTTTTGAATTTTACTAAACTCTCAGATATGATGGCTGTGAACTATTCAGTTCAGTTATTTGTTGTGAAAGTTTCAGTCTCGTTTATAAATCCATAGTCTCATTTTTCATTGACCTTACCTGGTCATTTGTTCTAGCAGTGCTGGGAAATAGTCTTCATTTTCATGTTCTTTATAAAATTCACGTGCTTGTTCTTCAGATAGGGTTATTTCCTTCTGCATCGCTACCTCAAAGCCATCATCTTTTATGCTTTGCATAATGGAATCTGTTTAAATTATTGAAATAATGCTAAATCACTGTCCACCCAACAATTCATACTCTTGCGAAGAAATGATGTGGACTTCCAACGATAAATTGAATTAGAAAAATAGCAAGCTAATTTAAAGCAACTGCTGGATGTTTTTGGCAGCTGCCTGGGTGCTCATAAAACTGATCCTCACTCTCTTAAGGTTTTCTCTCACTTCAGAAATCTCAGTAGGGATTCCTGACTGAGAAATTTGATATGCACTGCATAAATGAAGGAAGATACGGAGAATTTGTGTAGACAGATATTCATTTAACCAAATCTTACAAGAACATGCTTACAAATGTCAGGCACAAGCCAAAAGTATAATTCTCTATATACCGGACTGTATATAGATATATACCTGTGTATAATTCTCCATATACAGGTAAAATGATTCTTCTTAGCAAAATTTTCTTGATAGTAATCAAGAAAATAAATGCACGGAAAGATCAAAATTCTAGTGTTACAAATTTTTGTGTGTATGTCAATTCCAGTACAGAAATTCTTGAATTTGAATAAGAAAGCTAACTATGATCTAGCAAGAGATATAAATATATGTAAGAAGAAACTTGTTTGGATGGAGCTTTGTACTAATGGGGTAGATTTTGTGATCCAATCTATAGACACCTTGTCTGTATAAACGTATTTGTGTGCAGCAGTGTCTTATGCATGATAGCACATCCTGAATCATATCTCTTTCACACTTGCCATTGGTCTACCCTGGACCATGCAGTCAGGGACAGTATCAGCTACTATATTATGGTGGGAAGTATATTATGTTACAGTATACTTTGAAAATCCCAGCTTCTTTGAGATGTTTTCCTTAAGCATTATAAAGACAGCCTTAAAATATCAAAGGAACAAAATGTTTTTGACATTTATATTCTAAACATATCAAACACGAGCCACGTAATTTTTCCTGATAAAGATTACTGACAACTTAATGCTGAGCAGAGAAGATGATTTACCTCGTTTCCATTAGTAGAGTTAGAATTCTTGAAGTTCAAAGTATGAGACTTTACTTGCCCTAGATGGAAAATGTAGTTACTAAAACTTACCCCGTCTTTCTCTTAGGACACAAGGTCTAATTAAGGCCAACGTCTTCTCAAATCTTTGTTCTGTGCTCTTTCTATCAAAATTTGGGAAAAAGAAGGCGAGTTGCCTGCTAGCATCTTCTAAGCTGTCTGGCACATCACATATATTTGATATAGTCTCATTTTCTTCAGTTCTTTGCAGCCTAGAAAGACATAGTTGTGCCATCTTTTAGTCAATTACAAGTTATTTTTTGACATTATTATTATTTTGACATTTTTTTACGTACTTGACATTAGAGCAAAACAGACATTCCAAGATATCATGAATGTGAACAGCCAATCCTTGCTATCTACTGAAGTATCTCAGCTGAAAACAAACCAACAACAAAAAGCACCAACCTGCAACCTCTCTCACTTGTTTGCAGGCTTTTACACAGTGATCCCGCGGCATACAGCATACTTCAATCACTGTCTTTGTGAACTAGTGTGAAGTGGAATTGCATGGACTACAGCAGCACTGAAGTACAGCACTGTTCCTCTTAGACAACTTGTGCAAGTCTAGTTCTGAATTAGCAAGAAGTCAGCGCCCTTTGCCTGTTGTCTTTCTCTGGGAAGCATGGAGTTAATATGTTCCTCAAGAAGCATATCAGATATCAATGTACATATGTACATAGCAATCAGATATGTAATGATGGTCTTTGTTTATTATGTTATTGGAATACTGTAACTTAATCACACATTCCAATTAACAATGTTATTTACCTGTCTGTTTCTTCAGCCTCAGCCTCACCAGGCATGCCTTCACTTGTTTCATGCAGTTCTTTCCAGAGAGGAATAGCATCTGTTGCTTTTTTTTTAGTGATTATCAGAATATGGCACGGTCCACTCATCATGAATTGAACAAAATCATCAAAATCAGGCTAAAAAATAAAATTTTTGTTTTGCCATGAATTTCACAAACTCTGACTTTGTCATCAGAAATGAAGTCATACTTTTTAAGTAACACTCCTGTTCTTAAAAGGCATTAGTATTGGTTATTCAAAACCCTGTCAAACTGCTTGAAAGACTTTTTTTCAGTCATTTGAGGAAATAAAACTATAAAATGTCTAAAATGCAATTAATTGAGGTAAATGAAGTAAGAAAAGTAAATTAAGCAAGCACTATATATTACTCCAGTTTGAAGTGCAAATGATGAGAGAAGAAAATGACCTAGAAATTAATCCAACCTGATCAGATGCTGTATTTGCAGTAGCACTTACCACATGCTGCAATACAATTCCATGCATAATTTTTGAAACCAAAACTCAACTAACTCATAGGAAATACAGAACAAAATATTTGCAAGAAATCTGTGTGCTTTTCCATCATTGTCTTTGCCAGATTCTTTCCACTCTTCCAGCTTTAGTCTTCAATCATGTGAAAGACATTCTAATCAGAAAATAACTTTCCAAGCTCTTCTAATTTTCTTGTACTGGGGGCCAATGACAAATAATGTAACAGGCTTCTCAACAAGCACAGAGCCTTCTGAACTGCTCCTGATAGTTCATAGCAGTTTTCTGTGAACCTGTGAAGCACTGTATGCTTTCTCCTTGTCTTCCTCCTATGTCTCCCACTACATCTAACCTCAATTTCGGCTGCTGTTCTCATGAAGACAACATATACCTGTATTTCAAAACTGCCTCTGTCTGTCTAAAGTGGAATCCCAGGTTGCAAAACCATCTCTTCATAATTCCTCACGTGCTCAGCCTGTTACTTCCTTTCCACGCAGTCTTATTTCACTCTTGCTCACTTGTAGCACCTTAGGAACATTTTCTCAGCTTCTTGTTTTGATTATATCAACCCTTTATTTTTACTGTGGTCCCTCTGATAATATCAAACAAACTAGCTGTCTCCTTATAATTCCAGACTACCTTATATACATTTTAAATAGAAATAAATATTTACTCAGAGGCATTAATTTTTGTTGTGATACAAACCCTTCGGTGTAGTTAACTTTAGCTAACTTCTGCCAAAAATCATGGCAAAATCCAGTTGCTTCTTTGCTAAAACATTGCCATTTGATGGTAAACAACATCATTTCATTGATTCCTTGAACTATCTGCAATTTTCCCTGGTATAGGATAGAGACAGGAAAATAACCTTTTCTGGAGATGTTTTATCATTCTGCTTGTGCCTGGGCTTGTTGCCAGTACTGTCCAATGACAAAAATTGTGAAGGAAAGCAAAAGTAATTCATGCTATCACTTATTTCCTGACTGGAAGACATAGGCCATGATTAAGGATCAAGCACATTCTGATAAGAGAAAGAAGTAATAAAATATTTCAGTTTTTAATTGGAGTTTAATATAACTTAGTAGAAATGTCAGAGTGCTACCAGTCTATATTCGTAAAAAGAATAGTAAGAAAAAAAAGAGATCATTTTATTTCTTTTCTGTGCACTAAATGTCCACTAATTCAGTTCTTCAACATATTAATGAATTAAAGTCTGGAGATTTAAAAATGCGTGCAGCCACACTGATATACCTTACCCATTCCTTTTGTTCAGGTTTTTTCTTCTGTTTTTATTTGTGAGTGGGGTTTGTTTTTTCCTACCTGTTCTCTTTTCTTGGTGTAGAATTCTCTGATTTGCTCTTCACTTAGCATTTTCTCTTCTGATGCTGCAATGCCAAAGCCTGCGTCTCTAATCTGCAATTATTCAGTCATTACTCAGTGGCATTTGATGAAAAATGCATATAAAATCCTATGTTAACCTAGAGATCACTGATTATGGATGCTATTTTAAATTTGAATTATCTGAAATATTCCAAATATAACATTGTTTGTCTAAACTAAAATTTCAGCTTTTCAAAGCCCTTTACTGGATTCAGGACAGCAATGTTCACTATGTTAAAGTTGCAGAGCAGTATACGTATTCATGCAGCGGTCAGTAATTCTTTTTATTTAACATCAAATATATTTTTTTTACTATTGTAAATGATAAACATGCAACTACTTCTAAAAATCGGTTATAATCTGCATTATAATCACAGTAACCATGTAAGTGTGTGTTTGTCAGTAACTGTTGCAATATAAATAGGCTGAACTTTACCAGACATGAGGAATAGCAGATATCAATAATAAGATATCTTTTATGATTAACTGTTTTTAATTACATTACTGCACTAAATTCAATATGCACTTGTGTGATCTGTATTAAAATTCACAGTCTCACTGATAAGAGATTTATACCATATACTTATATCTAAACAAAGACAGCACTGTTCAGCCCCATATGCTGATATCAGCCTACTCACAAACACTCTGCTCTTTAAAATCCCCTATGATGCTGCTGAGTTTTCACATTGCATTGCAAAGTTTGTAGGTGAAAACAGTAATGGTACACATCTCATAAGGCAGCATACAGATAGAGCCAACCAACAGCTGCTCAGCTACATCTAAATTGCCTTCAAACATTGCTTGCTCTTTCTGCTTTCTCCTTCCTTTCTTGTCAACATGGAGAAAGGGCAGAAACTGGGCATATAGCACTAATTTTCCTATTTATGTCACAGACCCTTTCAAAATACTTTTTAAAATTAAAATGTTATCCTGGTATATAGTGTTATGAGCATTTTTTTTTTAAATAAGAAGCAGTCAGCTAATCCTACAATTATAGGAATGATATACATATATACTATAATACTACCATATTATATTCTGGAAGGAAAGAGAAATTCTCTTTTCTTGTGTGATGACTTAAATAAATCCAGAATCTCTGATGTACTGAGATTCTTATTAGTGTCCAGTGTCTGATTGCTAGTGCACACAAATCAATTTACAGGCATATGCTAAGTCATTTACGTGCATATACACACTATAAACAGCATAACAGGCTGATTAGTTGCTCTATGTGTGCTGACAGTTCTTAAAGACACTGTGCAGTGAGGAAAAATATCTTCTGCGCTTGAAAGGATGAACTTCACCACTGTAGTTTCTAGATCTTATTTCTATTACAGTATGAGAAAAAAGGCACCCTTCTGCTTGTGGATTTCATGTGTCAGTGATCTCCGCAGTATAAATCCATGTTACAGAATCACAGGATCGTAGGGGCTGGAAGGGATGTCTAGAGAATATTGAGTTCACCCCCCTGCTACAGCAGGCTTCCTACAGCTGGTTGCACGGGAAAGCATCCAGGCTGGTTTTGAATATCTCCAGAGTAAGACAATTCACAACCTCTCTGGGCAGCCTGTTTCAGTGCTCAGTCACTCTGACAGTAAAGAAGTTCCTCTTTGTGCCCCAGTTTCTGCCCGCTGCCCCTTGTATTATTGTTACTTGCCACCAAAAAGAGTCCACTCTGCTTTGACTTTATTCCTGCACTTATAAACAGTAATTAAATCTACGCTCAACCTTCTCTTCCCCTGACTGACCAGTCCCAGCTCTCCCAGCCTTTCCTCATGACACAGTTGCTCCAGGCCCCTCATCATCTTTACTCATATGTATATAATATATAATACATATGTCATATGTTACTTACTGGCATAAAATATTAAAGCAACAATATCAATTCAAATACTATGTTATTTCAGGGCAAAATTAACTTGCTCTTACTATCCTTGTCAGAGACACATTAATAAGCACTGCTACAAAGCCTGGAAATAGATCAGGATCAATTTGATCTTCTGTCCTACTGTGCCACCTAACTGAAAAGGGTGAGTGAATCTTTTCAAGTTCTGTCTACCTTTTGTTTAATTTCCTCTACGCGTCCCTCCAAAACATCATCAGGTTTTATAATTCCAACAGAGTATGTGACTTCTTCTTCTGGAAAACACAAAAAATCATGTAGCAATGAATATGTATATCAAAATAAATGTATAGCTGAATTTTCCATTACTTACAAGTGAGTCCCAATAAATACATCACTATTTTAGTATTGAGATGATCAAGAAGTTTTTCCAAGAAATAAGTGACTCCAGCACATAAAGCATATCTTTAAGTCTGGGACAGTCCTTGGTCATCTCTAGAATCCACATTCCTGGTGAACCACTGGTGTTTTTGGGTCACATGGTAGAGAAATGTTCTACGTGCTGCTACTGTGGTACAAAATCTACAATTTAAGATGAATGCTTTTTCTAGGAAGCTTTTCTATGAGCAGGACTAGAAAGTGAAAAGAACAAATACTACAGTGAAAATCTCCTATGATTATCAGAGATTTCCAGTAAAATGTACATTTCTTGTCTCAGTAGATGTTTATTTCCTTTCCATTGAGTCATTTGCAATAAGAACTGCTGAAGTAGCAGCTGCTTGCTAGCACAATCTAACATTAACACAAGAGGTGTTCCTGCTCAGGCATGCTATTGCATCATCTATAGCATGCACATAACTGCAAAATTAAAGTGTTCAGATGAAAATATAAACTATATCTTTGTAGAAAGTGAGGTTTACATTTAGACATTAAAATGTATTTCAGTAAGATCTCAAACACTGCAGAAGCAGTTAATGACAGCTCTACTGGAAACACAAGACAAAATCTGTTGCCAATACTAGAAATCACTCAAAGGCACCTGCACGCAGTAAGGAATGTATTACAGCAGAGTATTAGAGCTTCAAAGCTTCTGTTCCTTAACCTGGAGCTGAATCCAAATTTAAACTCTTTGCCCTGCTTTTGTTATAAAATTAACTTCTAAAATAAATCAAATATATTTACCCTCAGGTACAGTCTCCTCAATAGACTCTTCTGACAATTTCTCTTCTAGGAAAACAAGTTCATCCACCTAGGGTAATTGTAAAAACAGAAGTAAATCACCATTGTGAATCTAAAATTACAAAACAGCATTAGATCTTCACAACACTTTTTTCTTAAAGTGGTAATATATTTGATAATATATTTGCTACTCAGGAAAGCCTGCAATTTGAAGGGAGACTTTGGGCTAGGCTGATTTTCCGTAAGCGATCTATAGTTTGTTTAAAGTTTCCTTTTTCTGAATATGGAAAAAAAAAGATGACTTAAAAAAATAAAAAGATGATGAGTTCAACTAGTGACATTATCTGCTAGGGACATTTCGTTAGCAGCCCATCCCTCCATTTCTCTGAATAATACAGCAATCTATAATTTTCCTCCAGTTCTAAAAAGGAAAGGGATATTTCTGAAAAGAAAAAAAGAAAAAATCCATTTATTACAAAGTAAAGATTTTTTTAAAAATTAAGCATTACAGAAAGTAACAGGCATTGAGAGAAACCCATAAAATGTTGTAAAAATACTCATATCTATATCTGTATCTGTATCTATATCTGTATATTTTTGTGAATACCTTGGGGCGTTCCTTCTGTCCAGCCAGAATTTCCCTCTCTTCTTGTACTAGTTCTGTTACTTTCTTACTTATAAGAGGAGCATTTGCACCTCTCACTATTGCAATAATTTTGCCGTTCTGTGAAAGAGGAAATCACACTCACTGTCAGTTCTTGTCTCCTAGTTTACACATTTACTTCAGTTTGGGAACATACTATATTTTGTGGGTTTTGTGGTGTTTTTTTTTCATTTCTCCAGAAATATCACCGCTTGTGCCCACTGAAGTGAATACCAGAGACACTAATTTCTCTGCTGGTTCAGAATGAATCTTTCTCATCTCAACTTCATCCTTTCTTTTTTTGTCTAATTTTCTGTTTGTTTCCAGACTTACCAAAAGAATTAAAAAATAAATGCAAATAACTAGCTCACAATTATAAGGGTCAGCCTTTTTAAAAAGAAAGAGGACAGATTTAGATTGCATATAGGGAAGACAGTAGAACAGGTTTCCCAGAGAAGCTGGGGATGTTCTGTCTCAGAAGTTTTCAAAGTCAGTTTGAACAGGGCATTGGTCAACCTGATCTAGTGAAAGATGTCCCTGTTCTTGGCAGAGAGGCTGGAACTGGATCATCTTTAAGGACAAAATATCCATTCCAGAGTAGCTAAATGTAGGCACTTATTTGAAGCAACTCCAGAAAAAAAACTGATTTTTCAGTCACAAACTACCAAAAATGTGGCTACCACAAAGCTGTGCTGGTGCTACATGCAAACGCAACAGAAATATGCTCAGGAGACACACATGGTAATAAGCCTTAAGTAAACAACATCTGGTAATAAAATCCCATCGACTGTAAAAACATGACTTACACAATTTTATATTTATTTCTAATCTACTGAAAAATTAATGCAAAAATAGGTGACACATTAATAGAAATAGATGCAGGGTACTCACAACACAAAAGAGAAACACGGGTTCACATTTATTCCTAAATGGTTGCAGAGTCTCAATGCTGTCAGCTTCTGCCTGCAGTCAGATAAAGACAATTACATACTTACTTGTTTGTATCTATGCATATGTATGTGTGTACGTAAAATCTTTTTTGCTTGAAAGAAAACTGCAGCCATATAACGTGTTACATCACCTCAGTAATGCTTTATGCCACTTGCTGGTGATGAAGAAAGAACTGATTTGGTCACGTGAGGTTGACATACAGAAACAGGGAAGCAGTACATGCAGTCTTGACAGAAGAAAATGTCCACCTTGCTAAGCTCTTAGCTCTGCTCACTTAGCTCTGCTAAGTAATGTGGTCAACTCAGCAAAAAAGCACTTCAGATTAGGAGATTTGGGGGATATTAACTCTCCTTCTATGATAATTTTTTTCCAAATGTAATCCATTTCTAATCTGCCTCTGAAGAAAGTCTCATAAGGATGTTGTGAAGAAAAGGCAACCAGGCCAAAATTGTAATGGCTCAATTGATGTAAGGAAAGCAAAATGAAAAAGCTGTACATACAGACAGATAAAAAGATGCATTTATCATAAACTATACTTAAGTTCTGTACAAAATTTACATCCTTACCACTGCAAAATGCAGCACATCATCTTCACTGAAATCATTCTTCAGTTTTCTGAATAAATTTACCACAGCTTTGCAAGGGCCGCACCAAGCTTGATACACATCTATTACTAAAATATAATGTTTTGAAGTTATAAACAGCTGACTAAAGAAACTTAGAAAAGCAAACATACTTATGAGTGTGTTGGAATGGGACTGAGAAGATAGTTACCTATACCATCCAGTCCTCTTCTAATCAATAAGTACTTCACGTATATATTGAGTGGATACATCACGGTTTCCTCCTCTATTTCTATTACTTTTGACAGCAGAAATCTACTTTGCAATACTGTTTGTAATGATTAATCCAAACAGCTACATTTCTTTCTTATTTCTTTTTCTTTTGATGATTATTTTTCCCCCCTACTGTTGCTTTTCATTCTTCTCAAACTCTTTACTCTATATTTCCCACCCCAAGAGCTCATGCATATAAATCCTTTCCCATCATTGCTATCTGTAGGTACAATCCAATTTCAGATTTGTTTCCTGTACCCAAATACAAATCCCCAGAGATCCAGGAGATTTTGTTATTGTACTCAGAGTACCGAGAACTGGAAAAATACAGAAGATGCACTCTGAAAAATGCTGACTGATTAACTGATGAGTCTTTCTGTATGGTATTAATTTAGACCCTATGAGATTTTAGGGAAAACCTTCCACAGAAATGTACTAACACTGATCATAAAAAAATACTTGAAATGGCACTTAATAAACTGTATATGAAAGTGGATAAAGTAATGGATAATATGATTTGTAATGTATTTATTTATTATAGAAGACAACATTTATTCATAAACACTATTTATATTTAAATATATTGACATAATTATTGTTTAGGAGATAGTATGCTACTAGTCTTTGTAGCTTTCTGTACTACAGATGGGACGATATATGAGAAACTGTCAGAAAGCAGTAATAGTCAGTACCTACTACACCTTTTGTCAGCAACATTTCATCCCACTCATTTTGGTTGCATATTGTGGTCTGAAATAAAATGAATTGACATTTTAACAGGTTTGAAAGACAACAAACAAAGCTTTTAATGTCTAGAACAGATCATGTAATTAGAATTTATACCTGAAGCTGGATTTCTTTCTTCTTGCCTGCCATCTCCCTGTAATTACAGGAAGCACATCAAAACTTGAGGAACATTTAATAATTTTAAAGAAAAGTGAGCCACATTTGTGACATGTAGAACTGATTTTTTCAACCTAGCACTGTACTCTGATTCCCTTAAAACTTAACTCCACTGAAGCTCCTATAACAATGGCAGTTTAAACTTCACATCAGCATTCTGTGGAGCAATATGAGACTTAGTAGCAGAACCAACATAGCACAGGAAACTGAATGAAAGTTATCTTCTTAATCTCTTGGGATCCTCAGTGTTCTTTGGCCTCAAGCATATTTCAAATTCATAATTGCTCTAATAAGAATGACCAAAGAACCTTGGATAAGATGACAGCTGCTGTGACAGTGAACCATTTCAGAAAACTAATGATTAAAGAGCTTCAACTCAGAATGTCATTAGATCAAGTTCCTTGTCTTCTAGAATATATGTAAAGCAATGATTTTCATGTGTCCCACAACTGAACTGCCAAAATGAATCATGATGCATTCATCGTTCCCATCGTTAGTAAAACATACCCTTCTCTCTCTCCCTCCCTTCCTCTTTTTAATAGATGTTTAAGTTTGTTCTGAGTGGAAAAACTATCTAAATTACATACTTGGATGAAGTTTGATTTCAGTTAGCAGGCGGATGTTGGCTGAGTGATAAATCTGTCACTGGATCAGCAGCAGAAGTGGAGGTTTTCACAGCTCTTGGTGTAGTGGACTTTGTCATGGGGAAAAGGAAAGTGACACCATGAATGTCACCTCTGTTATCTGTGCGCTGTTATTTGACAGCTCAAGCAGTCCAGAGGTAGAAGTGTTCTGTCATTCACACTGGAGCTGCTCCCTTCAGAACAAAGACAGAGGCGTAGAGACCAATGCAAAAGACAACTCTTTCCTGATGCCTCCTCTGTCTAATTCACATATGAAAATAGACCTGGGTGCACACTCATGTACGCTACCAAAATGACATTAAAAACACACGATCTTTGCATACACACACTCAACACCTTAGCACAGACCTTCATGCACACATACACTGGAATGTTCTGGGTTTATTCAGTCTGGAGAATAGGAGGCTCCAGGGAGACCTTATCACTCTCTACAACTACTTGAAAGAAGAGTGTGGCAAGGTGTGGATTGGCCTCTTCTCCCAAATAACTAGCAATAGGATCAGAGGGAATGGCCTCAAGTAGCATCAGGGAAAGTTTAGGCTGCATGTTAGGAAAAATTTATTCTCAGAAAGAATGGTGAGGCATTGGAACAGGCTGCCCAGGGAGGTGGTAGAATCACTGTCCCTGGAGGTGTTCAAGAAAAGGGTAGATGTTGAGAGAGGTGGGCATCCAAGGGTTGATATTTGGACTGGATGTGGTCTTTCAAGCCTTACTGATTCAATGATTCTGTGATTCTATTATTACCAAGCACTTGTGAGATCAGACCATGCCCCCCTGCATACAAACAGACAGACAGACACATACATAGCAGCCTGTGCATTGGATCTTGTGCAATGAGGTCACCCCACAGTGTTCTTTTCTCTTTTTGCCTGGAGAAAAGAAGGCTGTGGGGTGACCACATTGCAGCCTTTCAATACCTAAAGGGAGCCTACAGAGGGGAGGGGAATCAACTCTTTGAAAGTGTTGATATGTGTAGGATGAGGGGAAATGGTTTTAAGTTGAGGGAGGGAAGATTTAGGTTGGATGTCAGGGGGAAGTTCTTCACGTAGAGAGTGGTGAGGTGCTGGAACAGCTGCCCAGAGAGGCTGTGGATGCCCCATCCCTGGAGGTGTTCAAGGCCAGGTTGGATGGGGCCCTGGGCAGCCTGGTCTGGTATTAAATGTGGAGGTTGGTGGCCCTGCATGTGGCAGGGGGTCGGAGATTCATGATCCTTGAGGTCCCTTCCAACCCTGGCCATTCTGTGATTCTGTGATTGATTGTGTATAAGAGTGGATCCCAGATAACAACCAGCGGTTTGAGACACACACCTCACCACACAAAGCCCCGTGCCCACCCCTCATCACACACAGTGCCCACAGCACCCACGTCTCTGCCTCACCTGAGGCCACCTGTGTGGCAGCACCTCTCAGCGGCCCTAACGGCCATCCGCCCACTGACGGCTCCTAACGGCCCTAACAGCTGCCTGTCTGCTGGTGCTTCCCGAAGGCCCTTCCCAAAGCCCGGAAGATGAAGGTTAAAGGCAAGTACCATTCTCTGTGGAGTTACAGGTTTAAAAATCACCACGGGTCTAAGCGTCTCCAAGCTACACACATCTCACATCTGCATGTTTTTCCTGCTTCATGAAACGCCAGTGCTTTGAATTTCCTCCCGAGGCCCTGTCTGGCACACCGAGTGCTGTCATGTGCATTGCTAGCACCTTAAGAACACCTAGTTCTGGTGAACTGCTTGTCACTTTACATAAATCTTTCAGGACTACTCACCAAAGCATGACTTGCAAGGCCCCTTACTGAAGAACTCATTTTATTTCCAGAAACTAATATGAAGAAAAAGATAGGCCAGTGTCACATAAAGGCGCTAGCATGGAATTTCTGTCTTAAAGCAGTCATCCCAAGCTGAAGTGTGCTCATTTCACAGCAGGGGGAACAAGACAACATTTCCACAGAGCTGCAGAAGTTTTCAATGCTGAGGCTATGCTGTGCCCTGACACCTTGGATTAGACTGATACTTTTTTTTCCCAGTGGAAAACTCCAGCACTGAAACTGGGATAAATTCTGCATTGGCCTGCTTGGAAGTCAGAGGGTGCACTTACATAGTCTTTCTTTCTCTGTGTGAAGTGAAAAAAAAGAAAAAAAGGTTTTTCCAAAATCATAATAGGCTTACAATATTAGAGCTACAAAAAAGGAGAGATTAAGAGATTAAACTCACCCTCTAAGCAGAAGTTTAAGCTCCTAAACATAGGATCTGTTTTTGGAGTTTCCTTTGCAAACTGCTTACTGCTTTAGCCAGACCACTTTCTTCACAAACACGTAATTTAAATATATATACATATACACACTAAAAAACTAGTGTTGAAGAGAAGCATTAGAAAGAGGTTCTGATGTATGTTAAAAGGCTGATACAGCCTGTTCTCTACCCACTCAGCTAGAAAGCATTAAGTTTTGGGTATTTTGGATATCACATGATATTTAATGCAAAGGAATGTCATTTGAAGATTTGGTATTTTAAAATATTTGCCTCAAAAGAAGAGGCTGATACTCACCCTATTCATTTGCAGAATTTAGAAGCAAGAAGTAAATGAAAGTTTGAATTGAGTTGTTTGCTAATCTGCAGTGAACCTCTTCCTCTCAGGTCTTGTGCAGTAGAGCCCTCATTTCTTAAGACTGTCAACATTTTTGATGAGCAGTTATGTTTACATAGTACTGCCCACTAATTGCTGGTTGGAGGTTGGGTGGGATGGGGAAAGGGAAATCAAATTTAAGGGCTTTGGTTATGGAAAAATATTTTCTCCAGTTTTTTATCTTTCTATGCTCCTCATTATATCATACTAGTTAGAATTTATTTTTGGAGTAACAGTCAATGACTGTTTCTACTCTTGATCCCTCGAGAGATGTTTATAACATTGTCTACACAGACCTTGATTGAAGGTTGTACCTGATTTCTGTGTCATGTTTTTCCCCACAGGAGGTATTTTATTTAGTCAGAGTGTTTTAGCTGCCAGCTTATACAGTTTCAATACAGTTTGTTGATTTTATGTGGTGTTCTTCAGTGATAAACACTCTTGATAGACTGCAAATCTTCACTTTTGGTGGGACAAGTATAATAAAAAGATGCCTCTTTAGTTTATAGCTTAGAGATCTGTAAAAGTCTCTGAGAATTTAATAATGACATGCTTAGCTTAACCAAACCAGAATTTTTAGTTGTTGTTAGAAACAACAGAGAAAAAGGATTAGGAATATGCTGTGGGTTTTTTTGTTTTTTTTTTTTTTTTGGCCAAGATAATTCTGAAAATGTGCTGAAAATATGCAGTGGATAAAACAGAATGGGTTCATGATGGATGACAATTCTTTTGAGTAACTTTACAACTATTTCACTCTCAGCTGTATTTTGAGCGTACCAAATGATGTGTATGCTCTTTGTCACGAGATATCAGTGCCCAGAGTGACACAGTTTCAAATGACGAACATTCTTTCACAAAGTCTGAAAGCTATTTGTAGGCATTGCTGAGATCAGCAAGTAACCTTTGAGATTAAACTGGAGATGGATCTTCCCTGCAAGTCAGTCTTTCAATGTGTCCAAATACATGCCTGAGTGCCAGTGCCTGTGATGACTACCTGCTACTAAACACGCTGAAGATCTTAATCACCTTAAGGTATTTATGATCTTTTGTCTCTTCTGTAGCTGTATAGTCTGTGTGCATGATGGTGTTGCAAGTTATTCAATCTGTGCCTTTTACTTGGTAGACTTCATGGATTTGTGCTGTTGTTCCTCTATTCTCTGTCGGAATTCCCTCTAAGATTGTTAGTAATGAGAGAACTTCTGATCTTCTCAGCTCTTGTGCAGACCTCTTAGCTTGGCAGTATAGCAGAGCATGACCTTTGAAAGCTCTGTATGTGTTTACTGTTTTGTTTCTGCTTTGCCTACTGGTAGATTATGGATCTGAAAGCAGTGGAAGAGCTTTCTGGTTTCTTATTTCTCTTCTTCTTGGGGAATACAGAAAGAAAACATCTGAAAGGGTGGAGATCTTAATATCTTCAAATTAAAAACAGTGATTTTGATTCAGAAAGCTGGAAAACTTAAGAAATTGCTTCACGCAGTGGCATGTGCAGATCTGCAGTGCACAGCTTGTTGTGGATATAAAAGTTAGAACTGTAGGTGGTAGAACTCTATTGATGAACAATGAAAAACATAAAATAAATGAGCAAACTAGGAAATTCTGCATTAGAACTTACTGTAACATATCAGCATTTATCTCTCAAGATGAGAGACCAGGTGACTCCAAAACTAGGCAGTTAGCTTCTAGCTGGTAGTCCAAGACTTCTGTATGTTGCAGTTATAAAGGTTTGAGGGGTAATTAATATTAGTTTCACCCACAGGTGGCAACTAGCATAATGGAATTAAAAGCTTGCCTTCAGAGGCTGATGTGAGTCTGTTACTGGTAGGTGCATTCCCCTGAAATGCCCTGAAGAAAACATACGAATATCCTAAAGGATATTGCTAAAACCTTTCAGTTTGAACCACGGAAGAGATGTTCATGAATACCAGCATGGAATATATGTATCTTCTATATATGGGCATTAATCCTTCCAAGTATGTGGCTGTTGTCTTTGGGACTTGATGCCCTGGATCTAGAAAAATCAGGGATATTTTATTCTACATTACCCTAGAATCTCAAAATTATGTGAATGACAATGTTAATAGCTGTGGATGTAATATAACTGACAGTGTAATTTTAAATTGTTGCTGTTTTTGAAGTTTTTACTTAGTTTTGTTCAAGGCCAGGTTGGACGGGGTCCTGGGCAACCTGATCTGAATGTGTGTGTTTGGTGGCCCTGCTAGGCAGGGGGGTTGGAACTACATGATCCTTGAGGTCCCTTCCAACCCGGGTGATTCTGTGATTCTGTGATTTGGACATTTATATGTAAATGTTCTGATGTACTTGTCAGTCCTCCTTTGCAGATTATCTTGTCTTTTGATACTATGAAACATAAGCAACATCTTACATAATGTTTTATAGAGTCCCTCCTATGTATATGCTCCCTTTAAGGGTTGGGAAGAACTTCTGGAGGTCATTTCAAATTAACCCTCACCTTAGAAAGTTCAAATGGGTAAATCTGATCTGGGTCATATGCAGGCTAGCTGAAAACAGACTAATGATTTACTTTCTGGCAGTGTGAAATACATTGATTCACCAGTCCTATGTACAATTTTCCTTCTTACTCGTGTTCTGGTTAGGGCTTTGTTAAAAGAGCGACAGAGAAGACTGGTCTTTGGTATGAAACCTGGAACGTTTGCTGAAGTGAAGATAAGTGAACTCAAAGTAGCTTCCTGTATATTGCATAACATAACCCATGATACCAAGTAACACAAATCAGATTCACAAAAACATTTTAAATCAAGTTTAACTGATAAAGATAAAAAGATTTCTAGTTCGTAATACCTAACACGTCTTTGATGTATTCCTCTTTTGACTGAGAGATTTCATCCGCACAATCTGAACAGATACATGGGAAAAACATTAGCATATTTGTGATTGTAAATCTCAGATGAGTGGAAAAACAATAAGGGATCAAACAATCACATCAACTTAACACATTGAGGTGAGAAGAAAAGTATAACTGAGCAAGGGTGTAAGACATTGGAGAACACCAGACCTTCATGGAAATTTATATGACTATTTGAATTACCATGCAGTCGAGGCCAACTATTTTGCTACTTTCCTGTCATGACACAGGCTAGCATATACTGAGTGGGAATATGAAAACTTATGAAGGACTGTTCCTTGAAAAGATAAGGCTGGAAATTTAGCAGCATTAAAACAGCCACTGAAAACTTTGCCAGAGACTAATTGAAGTGTGTTTTTGTGGACATAATGTATAAAATAGTCAAGCAGTTGGAACAAGATTTGGCTGTTTTAAGAATTTGTGCTGGTGTTGTGTTTGAGTTCCCTACTAATTGGCACAATGTGGTCATCTAAAAGAAAAGTTAGTGGGCAATTTATGAACAAAAAGAATACACAAATACACAAAGAGAGAACTGAACAGGTCACAGTAAGAATAGCACTTAGGTGACAGTAGTTAAAAACATTCCTCAATACCTGGAAGGCTGCTGGTTAGGAATCATGCACGTCAGTGTCACATTCAGAAACATTTTGAGCGTTTGATGCTGTTTCAGATGTCACTCAAGACTTTATAGTAGCTCAACTTGCTTAACGGATGCCAAGTTCTGGTTTGTATGCAGCATGTATCTGCATAAAGTAGTGTTGGCAGTCATCGAGTTTTAGCTGGCACGGGCCACACTTTTTTTTACTGAGGGCTTAGAGGGATGAATGCCATGTGCTTTCTCAGTATATGACAAAAGGATGAAATAAACCACAAGTGGTCATTTCTGTCATTTATTCCTGTGGATGGGAAAAGGAAATCTGGATTTTCAGCACCATGATCATATATATCAAACCTAGTGGTCACTGGGAGAGAGAATAACAGTCACTTTTTAGCAGACACAAGGTTTTATGTGGCTAGAGATGTATTTTTGTCCATAGATGAGGGGTCCTTCTGCAAAAGGGTGATGCGGTGCAAGCCCTTGACTGGATGACTCACTCTGTGAGCTGCAGCTTGGGTTTATCCCTGGTTTTCCAGTATAGCCTCAATCAAGACGAACATATGCTAGAGGATTAAAAATCACCTTTGATTTCCTCAAAACCATGCCTACTTTTGCTGTCATGGTTTCCTTCCTGTGTTCTGGCTGAAGACAGCACATACATGCACATCAAGTGCACATTTTTGCTCATCCCAGAGTTACCCTCACTGATCAGATTCGATGAACTACAAAACCAAAGCTGATGAATTTCAATCTGAAAACAAACTGAAAGTTTATAACCTTTCCTCTTTCAATACGTACTTTAGTTCTAAAGCTCTGTGTGTTATTGATCCAACAAGATAAATACAATGATATGGCCATCGTGCCTGCTAATAATTTGTTTTAAATTATTTGCTCTCATTTTCTGTGTTCACAACCTCTATAGCACTGTAAGCAACTGTTTGATATTTTTATGAGAGAGATTCAAACTTACTGTGATGAATTGTAGAATCCTAGAATGGCTTAGATTGGAAGGGACCTCAAGGATCATGATTCTCCAACCCCCCTGCCACATGCAGGGCCACCAACCTCACCATTTAATACTAGACCAGGCTGCTCAGGGCACTTCTACAACCTGGCCTTGAGCACAGGGCATCAACAACCTCTCTGAGCAGCCTGTTCCAGCACCTCACCGCTATCATAGTAAAGAACTTCCTCCTGACATCCAACCTCAGTCTTCCCTCCCTCAGCTTCAAACCACATCCCCTTGTCCTGCTGTTACCTACCATTTCAAAGAGTTGACTCTCCTCCTGTTTGTAGGCTCCCTTTAGGTACTGAAAGGCTGCAATGAGGTCACCCCGCAGCCTTCTCCAGACTGAACAAGCCCATCTCCCTCAGCCTGTCTTCATAGGGGAGGTGCTCCAGCCCTCTGATCATCTTCGTGGCTCTCCTCTGTACCCTCTCCAACAGCTCTCTCTGTCTTGTATTGCAGGTCCCAGACCTGGATGCAGCACTCCAGATGGGGCCTCACAAGAGCAGATTAGATAGGGACCATCACCTCCCTGTCCCTGCTGGCCACGCCTCTGATAGAGCTCATGATACCGTTGGCTTTCTGAGCTGCAAGTGCACTCTGCTGGCTCACGTTAAGTTTTTATTCGCCAGGACCCCAAGGTCCAGCTCTGCAGGGCTACTGTCAAGGATTGCTCCTTCCAGTCTGTATATATGCCTGAGATTCCTATAGCTCAAGTGAAAACCTTGCACTTTACTGTGTTGAATCTCTTTACATTCACCTGGGCCCACCAGTCTAGCCTGTTGAAGTCCCTCTGAATGACATCCCTTCCTCATATTGTGTCAACTGCACCGGTCAGCTTGGTGTCATCAGCAAACTTGCTGAGCATTCAATTCCAACACTGATGTCATTGATAAAGATGTTAAAGAGCACCAGTCCCAAGACGGATCCCTGGGGGATGCTGCTTGTTACTGGACTCCACTTGAACCACCATTTGCCTGCGGCCTTTCAACCAATTCCTTATCCACTGGGTGGTCCACCCATCAAATCCACATCTCTCCAATTTGAAGATAAGGATGTGGTGGGGAACCACGTCAAAGGCCTTGCTCAAGTCCAGGTAAATAACATCAGTCTCCTTCCCTTTGTCCACCAATGCTGTCATCCCTCCACAGAAGGCCACCAGATTGGTCAAGCATGACCTTCCCCTGGACCTTCCCCATGCATCACATGCTCATTCCTCATGTGATCAAGCATGTCACCCAGGAGAATCTGTTCCATGATCTTCCCAGGCACAGAGGTGAGACTCACTGGCCTGTTGTTCCCAGGGTTCTCCTTGCTCCCTTCCTTATAAATGGGAGTTGCGTGACCCTTTTTTCTGTCACCCAGGACCTCACCTGACAGCCACAACTTTTCAGACATGATGGAGAAATGTAGTAAACAAGGAAACAGTAAGTAAATGATCTTGCAGATCACTTACCTTGCAGATATTCCCAAGGTGACATATTAGTTTCAGCCCTTTCTCTGTAAAATGATACACTGGAGTTGCACTGTACATGCCTTTTTAAATTCTGTTCGAATTCTGTGTTTTATAGCTACATGTTAAGAAGAACAGACGTATTTGTTTTATATAAGTAGCTACAAATTTAGTTTTACGTTCAACTTTTAGGACATACAAGGATAAAATTAGTTTTACTATCCCATTGCACTTCTTTTTCACCTATGTTTTTTTTTCAGTGCTCTCAATCATCTTCAACTATTTGGTTACTATGTCTCATAGCTACTTTTAAAGTTTCCATTCAAGCTTAAAGTTCAAGGAATTTTCCACATGACTACTGCTAATTCCACTTTCACAAAACTTTCATAAAATTTTCGGCATCTGAAGCACATACAGTAGCAGAATGGTAATTCAGTTTAAGATGGCAGAAATGTATTTGTCCCTTGTTCAAAAATTCCAATATCTTTTTCTTTTCCACGCATATAAGGTGATATAAATGGTATAACAGAGCCACCAGAATACCTTGGATTTTAAGTAATACACTTTCTGGATCTAAAACATATTTTCCTTATTCATATTTAACATGTTAACTTATAAATGTTGTACCTGTCTCCATCTCACCTTTGGGCTATGTGTCATTCTTCTCCTGCAGTACTGTGCCATCCTGCAAGAACAGTCTAGGTGAGGGGCTCTCATGCGCTGAAGATTTGCTCAGCCCATCCCATTCACCAATAGAATCTGACCTAAGGTTTCCTTTGATGTGGGAAAACTGAGGTTTAGACCTCACTGCCTCTCCTGGGAGAGAGGGGTACTGAGTACTGGGGAAGATTAGAGATCTGCCTGCAGACGTGAGGCAATGTGTGCTTAGTCAGGAAATGTGTGATAGCGGATGGAAGTGTGGAAGAGGGGAGTGTGCAGTGCTTCCTTGACTGAGAACTTCCTACAGCAATAGCAGCAGGTAAAACTGCTGCAACCAGATTGTCTGCTGGCAATCAGCTATGGCCCATGGGGACCTCTGCTCCGTGCCCTGGCTGGCACCAGGATGGAAACTACAGAGAAGGGCCAGCTGAGATTGACTGTGGCAGGCACAAAGGCTGCCTGTGCAGCCCAGATGCACCAGTCTTCCTCTGCTAACCAGAGCATGTTGTAGCACTTTAAAGAATGGTACCATATGTCTGCAATACATCACGTGTTCCTCTCACGCATTCCTGGGAACCATGGGCAATAGTGACAAGAATGACCATTGAGGTGATGCTCTTGAGTGTAGCAAACATCACAGAGTCCCTTTCCCAGCACCCACTTCAATCTTCTAACAGTTTCACCCCTTCACCACATCTGAGCCCATGACTACCCCAGGTGCCATAGACTGTCTCTTTTTCTTTTGCATAAGGCTGCCTGGTCTGCGCCGTATTCTGGAATCTACCTCAGACAAAATCCTTGGCACAGAGAGAGGGGTTAAACAGACCAAGATGGAATGATATAAGGAATTCAATTGTAAGAAAAATCTGACTGCCAGGGGAATGCACATCTGTTATGCAGTGCTGAAGAAAAGGTTGCAGGCAGAGAAGGTTCAGGTGAAGGTCTGCACATTGACGAGCACAATATGTACAAGGTCTGTCAGGAGTGAAAGACAAATCTAATCATTGTAAAAATGTTAATAGGATGGCTGCAAAGAATAAGCAGATTCATGCTGTGTTTTGAGTGCTATGGTGGAACTAGCCCTGGCTTGAACCAAATGCACACAGATGGCTTCATCTACTCTCCTGTCTTCAGGTCTGGGAGGCTGGTGGGGCTGGGCTGGGCTTCCAGGTGTTGGAAGTCCCATTTTATCCACTGTCATTTTGCTACTAAGCTGTTTGTAGTGCACAAGCTTTTCACCATATTGTTGTCCAGCCTTTGCCTCAGAGCTTATTGCTTCATGATTATATACATCCAAAGCTGTGGCCTGCTGCATCCATAAAAATAAAATCAATTAAGTAGGATTTAATTAACATCAATTCAAATACAGGCATACTAATATAATGTAATTGGTAATAATATACAAGCATTTCTGTACCCAGTGATCCAATAAAAAATACTACTGCAATCACTAGAAGGAGGTGTCAGTGTGCCTTATGTCAACTACACAAGGCTTCTGCCCTGGTCTGTTATGCTTGCTACCAAAGCATTATGAAATTTTGCTGTGTGAACTGCAGTTAGGAACCAAATGTTCTTTATCTCTCAAATGTCCTCTGTTATGACATAGAATCTATGTTTGGAATAAGACCAAAGATTTGAACTGGCCCTATTTATCACTCTTCTAAGCACTCCTACCACAGTGATCTCTACTTCCCTAAATGGTACACCTCTATTCAACTGCAGGTTATCTTCACAAATACGTATTTCTCTGTGGTGTGTGATTCCTGCCAAATGATGGTGTGGCACAGAGTACTAGTTCATAAGCAAAATCTGCTATAAAATGGGGATCAGACCACATATAAACTGGCATCTGTGAGCAAACAAAGGATGCCATTTCAGTCCTGAGAAAGCATTTCACTCAAACAAGCAGAATGGTTTATATCGATGCTGGCAGTGTCCATGAATCTTCCCTGATAGCCCCTGAGGCTTACAGCTATAGACAGAACAATTCCTTGCAGTTAATATTTGACTGATTCCTTACAAGAAGCACTAAAATGAAACAGGAATCACACTGAGATCCCCTGCCCAGTTGGAGGGGTACACTGAGCAAAAGCACGATCAGTCTTGATAGTATGGATTTGAGTGACACTCTCTGTTGTATCATGGCCTATAGGATTTCTCCACTGATCAGTTGTGCATGGGCCAATAAAGGCCAGGACTAGGAAGAGACAAGGAAGTTAACACAACTCTTTTCTCCACCTGGGCAACCAGAATGCGATGTCTGGCATGCAGTGGCTGGTGCCACATCTTTGCCCGTGGCCCATAGCTGACTTCTCACATGGAGATCACTGTGGAATCACTGGCAAGAATAGCTAAGTTTGCGTTTTATGTAGAGCTCACTTTTGTCACTTCATCCCCCCCAAATAGACTTATTCTACTGGTAAAAAAAATAAATCAGATTACACTGAAAATTTTCTGAACGAATCCGTTATCACATGTCACAAAACTACATAATAATGATGTGCAAGATACTAAAATCCACATCTGCCATGAGAAAAACAAGTCATTTACCATGGGTCAAAGATGTTCTCTTCTAGTTAGTAGAACAGTCTCAGAAATCACTGTAGAAATCATCTGAATTCAGTTTCAAAAAGCCAGAAAATGTGCTGAGCAGTAAGATATAGGCATGGAATATTTTCAGTGACTTAAAGAAAAAGCAGTCCTGGAACACTCTCCATTGCCTTAAAATGTTTTTCCCTTACCCCCTCCTTTCGTACATCACCTCCTCTCCCCAGTTTTCTGGATATATTGTTCATCAGGTAATCAATTATGTTGTCTTTTTTTTTCTGCTGGTCAGTGGGATTTTGACATGGTATTGAGGGTGTATTCCTTGATGTATTCCTTGAATCCCTTTCAGGAAAAAAAATAGAAAGCTTGGCTTATGAAAGATAAGATAGAATGTACAAAGGAAATGTAGAGCTTGGGGTAGTGTCAGTTTTTCACTTCTATCTGTGATCAGAAACCAAATCAGTCAGTCAGCTGATCCACCGGTATGTAAGAAACTTAGCAGTGCTGTCATTCAACGTAGACATTAACAGCTGCAGCAGAGCAGCTTATATAATCACCAGCCACAAAAGCAAACATCATTTCTGTATAAATTTGAAGCTGCATCTGGGAAATACAACTTCCTCCATGTATCATGAAAATTCAAATTATTTCTAACCCACTGTTGATTGATTTTGTGATTGGTATTAACTACTGTGTGGTAATTTTCTAATCTTTTATGCAGGAAATATGGGCTTCAGGCAGTTTATTTGCAGCACTGTGTGAAGATCTGACAGCCACAGTTAGTGTGCACCGTCTGTAGAATTCACTGTTGGGTTCCTCTTTACTTAGGCAATAATTTTCTTGATGTCTGGTGGAAACTTTCTTAGTGCAACAACTAAATGTCTGGAAGAAGAATCCGACGATTCATCTGGCTTTATAAAAAGGCCCAAAGGATGTCATTTGTACCTCTGAACCAGAAAAGAATAAATGGACAGAGGACAGATCACAAGTGAAGTACTCATTTCTTCTCTTGAGGTCTGCTTTCCCTCATCCTAGACTGATTAGAACAAGTTGTAACAAACGGCTTGCCTGTTTGTTTTGATGAGTTTTTAACTGAGTTTTTTGTTTTGATGGTTTATAAACTGAAGTAACTCAAGGTTGAATTATATTTTTAGTTTGCAATTTACTTCAGATTTTGGCTGAGACATTTGTTTTTCAAAATCACATAGAAGTGTTTCATGAATTTTCTTCCTTTTTAAAAAATGCCTCCGTTGAGTTTGTTGTTGTTCTTTTTTTTCTTCCCCCCAAGAGGAGACATTTTTCTTTATTTAGTAAATTCAGAAGTTGGTGTAAAAACTGATACTTTGGGCAGCAAGCTGTGGAAAACTTGATGCATAGTCAGTTCCTGCAATTGCTAAATGCTCTTCTGAGACACTCTGAAGGTAAACTTGCCTTGTGCTTTTGTTTTTATAAGTTTCCTGTGGATAATTTATTCTCCTCTAAAAATATACAGAACTGAATATTGCAGACGCTGAAATTCCCAGCTTGGTAAAAATTGAGAATGCTGCCCTGGTTCTATTTTGAAAACAAGAATCTGTGGCAACCCCTTGTTCTATGGTTTCTTCTTGATCAACTGTTTCTAAATCTAAAGTTAATAAATAAATGAATATATCAATATATAACAGTATATGTATTAAATCCCTACATAGCTGCTGGGGAAAGGAATAAATCTCAAATAAGATTTTGTGTAGTACACATTGCCTTATTTGAAATAAAGTTCTCAGTGCAAAAGAAGAAGGCCAATTTAACTACAATCCAAATTCATGACAGTCTGAGGTGCTTCCCAGCTTGTATCTCACTTCTTGCAGGAACAAAAAACGCACGTTGCCCTTTTAAATACGAATAGTGCTCGTGGCTGGGGCTGCTCACAGAACTGGTGCTTCCTGTGCGTAACTGGAGCATTTGTGTTGAAGGTTAGACAAATCCACGAATCTCCAGAAGTGAAAGTCAAGGGCAGTTAAGGACATTCAGAAAGGTAAATAAATGCTTCTTAGTGCCCAGTGAATGATGGGAACTTTGATTTCATATCAAGAGAAGAAAAAAAAACATTTTTCTTGCAACGGAAAGTTGTGCATTTATGAGACTCAGATGTTGTATAAGAACGATTATTCACCATACTTTTGTGTCTATTTTTTTTTTTACCCCTAATTTGCGTATGTGGTGAATAATTTTTTTGCATGGGCAGCTATACCATCAGTGTTTTTGATCTGCTTTTGATTACTTTTGCCTCAAGATACTACTATAGCTTATGACAGCGGAACCTAGAAACACCTGACTGAATACTCATAGTGCTGTCATGACATTAACCTTTTACTGCTTGTTTAAAAAGGCAGATTGGTTTTTTTTTCATTGACAAGCAGAATATCTGTAGTTGAAGCTAAGATACATTGTGAAAGCTCTAACATAATATAAATGTAGTATTCACAATAGCAGTGCCAAAGAAGCTTGTATATGAAACATCTATTTGTGTGCACAAAATCAGAATGTAAATCTACAAGAAGGAAGACATGATTTTTCAGCACTCAAAATTAATTCAGAGAACCAGCCTTGAACTGTGCAAATTTTTCAGTTATGTCACATTCCTGAACTTCTTTTCTTTTGCTGACTGCTGGCTTTCATTCCCCCTGCCTTGTCTCTTGCTGGAGTTGAAATAAAAATTATTGCTCTAGTGAAATCATTTATCCTGCTTGTTTCCCAAATGTGCTTTTTGAAGTGCTTAGGAAAATTGGATGTACACACTTTCAAATAGATGTTAAAATGTTGCCTTTTGAAAACCGAATGTATAAACTTTCCAAGATATGCCAGCAAATCTTGAAAAGGAATTGTTTGCAGTGTCATTAACTTGGGGTAAATACACATAAACTTTTAAGAAAACAACATCCTGGAAAACATTTCAAACTTTTCTCATACCAGAGATCAAAAGTAATTGTCTTGGATACCCTTACAAATAAATCAAATAGAGTCTTTTCCTATCTATTAGATTGTGTTCAGATTGTGTTGCACCACTTGCAAGCTTCCTCTGTACAGTATCCATCAAGGATTTTTGAATAATTGAGATTTTTATCAATAACATTTTCTACTTACGAAGTAACTAACCCAATTAAAAGAGCCTCTTCTGTCTTAGAATGAAGGTAGATATGTTTCGATTGCCTGCTCCCACAGAAAGGCTGGAGATGACTGGAGGAATCTGCAGCAATTCAGCTGCACAGTGTATGAACCATGGGTCCACTGAAAATGTGTAAAGTGTCTTTCAAGAGCAGTTTTATGGGGATGGTGCTTATTATTACTGCAGGTTTGCCACAAAGTTCAGCTGTACCACCATTAAAAGCTATGAAGGCATACTTCGAATATTTCTTCTTCTTGGTGCTAAAACATTGCCTAGAAATCCCCAAAAAAGTGTTTCAAAACCATCAGATCAATTAAGCAGTCAATAGACAAATGAAAAAGTTGTGTCAACCACAGCATTAAAGTCTTTGTGCCTTCAGATTAGATGTCCGATATTCTTGCAGGATATTTTTGTTCTTTAAATAGTATTTTTCTGTCTCTATTATATATTCAGACCTTTCTGACCTCTTAAAAGAGTTGGAAGCTACTCTGAGATTTTGCTCACTACTTTAACAATCTTTCAAGGTGCCCTCACAACTTTGGCAATTCATTCTCAGCCCTCATGGACAGTACAGCACTGAACCAGATTATGTTACTATGCCATACCCTATTTCTCACCATGGATTTATGAAGAAATCTATTAAAGAGTGGCAAGATTGATTTGTCATCTAGAATCTGGAGAAAGATAATAATTCCCATTGGGTAAGGGATCTCTTGAAGATTCTGCCAAAGGTAATCACCTTCCATACTCTTTGAATGTGAACGCTGTTGACCTCTCTGTGACATTAGCATGGGAAGTAAGTTTTCTACCATGAAGAACCATGTGAGAAGACAAGAATATATTCTCAATAAGAAAATAAAGCAAAAAAAGCTATTGAAAGGCAGAAAGACAAGTTTACTCCTAGTTGCTTTATCAGTTTAATAAATATATTCTTCAGTTACAATGCCTTTATTTGCTGTAAAGTGAGAATCAAAATGCTTTATCAGGTATGTTGTGCATTAGCTAACATTTGACTGATGGCAGATATTTCAATATCTTTATGTTTTTATCTACTGATTGCTTATCCTCAGTCCACATGTTCGTCTTTATATCATCCTGTGAGGCTTCATGTTTATATTCATACTCTATCCGTGTTCCTGCATTAAACTCTTAGCTTTAGCAATAAGCTGTGCACTCAAAGGTTGCTGCTGTACCAGCAGGAAGGTGTACCTGATGTTCACTATAATATGTTGAGTTACTAAGTACTAGATTACGTACGTCACACCAAAATTAATACCTCCTATTTCCACGGAAACTACAACAGACACAAAGAGCACAATAAAACTATTTGATAGAGAAAATTCACACCTACAGAACACTTTTTTGAGCATAGTCACCACAGTTAGTCATGCATTTGCAACCAGTGATGAACAAAAGCCTGTATGCCATGCTTGGAAAAATCTGCACTAGTGAAGGTGACACACTGTCACTGTCACCACTGCTGAAATGCACTGCCCAGTGCTCCACTGCGCTCATATCCACTGTTTGGTCTCCATAAATGTTCACCAAGTGTTGATGAATGGCACTGGGTGTCATTCTTTTCTGCATGGAGGAACTTGATTCCACACCTTTGTTTCATACCCACTTCCATGTCAGAAAACACTTGGTCAGACTGCCCCTCTGCTGCCATCTGTCACACAGCAACAAAATGTAATGGAATACTGATGAGAAGGCTGAAACTCTACTGCCATACCACCAACATCCACCTCTGGTACTGTGGGCCAATATAATAAATTAGAATGTATTGTTATTGGAGCAGCCCTTATACATAAAAAAGCTTCTCTTGTTTCAAAATTGAAATAATTTCAGACTTTTGCTATGCATTCAAACTGTCCAATCTTGAACCCATTCTGCACACAGGATTGTCTTGGTACACTTCCTCATTCATGGATGGTGCACTTCAAAATTACATGATAGCAAAGATACAAGCCTGGATCTGGAAAGAAGAAAGAAACCAGTTGCTGTTCCTCTTTTCTGCCTCTCTCCCTGCTGTCTAAAACTAATTTACATTAAGTTTTTAAAGATTATTTCCTTTCACACTTTGGAAATTTTTCACTCTCAGTGTTGTGTTGTTGTTTTCCTTGATGGGGGGTGAGGAGGAGGCCTTGTTTGTATTGGTTGTTTTTTTGTTGTTGTTGTTTTGTTTTTCCTACACATGCAGAAAAGCGCTGCCTCCAATTCTGTGCTCACGGAGGTGGTACCCTGGGGAACAGCACCAAATCTTGTGTTTCATCACTTTGCAGGACCTAATGAATGTATGCATTCACTAGTTGGTGTTAGGACAGTCAGTCTAAGGAGTGATATTAACCTTTTCTGCTCTGGAACAGTATTTCTTCTTTTCAACCAAAGCTCTCTATTAAGTTCTATGGTCACTTGTGAGTACAGGTGAAACCTTCTTTCCATGGGACAGAGTCATAGCAATTTCATGTCTGCCATTGTGTCCCTGAAGGACTCACATCTCAACACTATTCCCTGACTGAAACAACAAGTCCTCTATTAAGTTTCTACTGCTATCTCATGAAAAATATACTAAAAAGTGCCATAGCATAAAATGAAATATTTTGTCTATTGCCTATTTGCTCCAGTTGGTCCTGCCAGGTGTTTGCACTGTTGCCGTATGCGCCAGTTGCTGACAACATTGCACACTTGGTTTTTGCTGTTATTTCAAAAATAGGAAAGATCAGGAAGTTTCATGATGCTGTTAATATCAAAGCCTTGTGGATATGAATCATTTCAGCAGCTTTTTTTGAAGTGGATATTCTCCATCCTGAGCAACTCATACATACAACATGCCAATGGCCCAGCAGGATCGGATCCTGAAGGGAAATGTGAATGGCAGAGGAGTGCAGTGAGGAAATGGTGACAGTTGACAGATTAGTAATGAGTTTGTACTAAAACTTCACACTTTCTCATACAGTTCAGAGTGAGAGACATGTGGTGCCATACAAACAGCTGAGTGGCAGTGTGATTATCAGCACTTCTTTCCCCAGTCACACAGACTCTTTCTTTAGAGTTGTTTTGTCCTTAAAAAAGAGAGCCAACTGGGAAAAGAAAGGAAAAGTGATTGTTGGGTTTTTTTTCTGTTAGTTTTCACCATCTAAGCAGACTCTTCAGATGTGCCTCGTTAATACCTCTTGTTAAAAACCCTTATTTACACCATGTGTAGTTGACATAGACTTTGGAATAACTTCTTCAGTGAGACTTCCTTTGGACTTGCATGTTCTGTCACACTTTCTTCTCTCCCACTGGTCTTTTCCTACAACTGTAGACGTTTTGTCCAGGCACATCTAACACAGCACCTACAACTGTTTGGGATGGTTTAATGTAAAACTAGCCTGTTTGCATGGTGGTATTGATTTCTACCACCAGGCTGTTTATTGGGACAATCTGTAAATGTTAAGTATTTCTTTGGAGCTCCAATTTTATCTCAACACCTACTTTAGAATTTATTGAAGTGAGTAGGATTTGACGAGCTTGTTGCCCAGAGCTCAGAGCTAAATCTGTAGTGGAAGCTGTAAACCAGAAGGTGGCATTAACTGCATTGGACGAAAGGATCAGAGACTGTTTCCTTACAGGCAGAAGTTGTAGGAACTTGCAGTGGACATTTTTCATGAGCAGACAGGTTGTGCACGATGATATTACAGTGCTTTGATACATACTTTGTGGAAGTCACTCCCTCCTCTGGCACAATTAAAATCATCTTTTCAGTCAAAGCCATCAGAGGTCAAATAGAGGATGTTCTTTCTTGTACACATAATCTCTTTTAACAGTCAGATTTGATAAAAAATCATCATCTTTTTCTATCTACAACAGGAGCCTATCTATTTTTTCTTTCAGATATAAGCACAGTAATTTTTAAATAAACTATATAAATAATATTTAAAAAAGAGATGTAGCTACTGCGCAAATCCACATTCTTATCATATTTCTTTATTTTGTCACAAAACCAAAAACATAAACCAATACATAAAAAAGCTTCTCTTGTTTCAAAATTGAAATAATTTCAGACTTCTGCTATGCACTCAAACTGTCCAATCATGAACCCACTGAAATATATTTATATTTTACAATATATTTCAAGCTCTCGAAAACTTGCCACTGTGTGCATAATTAATTTAGTGGGGAAACGTTTCTTCTCCATTTCTATCTTTTTTTCCCCCCAGTCTTTATGTTATGTTTTACTCACATCTTGATTACCACTCTGTTCTGAGTTTGGATTGTATGATCCTTTCATACCTTTCAGGCACTGGAAATCATGCTGCTGCACTTGATTTCAGTCTTGGTAGTTGCAGTTCATGCAAGTCTACTTCTTGTCTTGAACTTTTGTTTCAAGTGGAAGAATAAGTCACAGCTGAAAAGAGGGGTTTGCTTCTTAAAGAAAATTGATTTACAGCCAGTTTCCAATTACCAGTTCTGTTTTTCGTTTAGTTCTTTATTCATGACTCACTGAAATGTGTCTTTTACTAGTAGCTACTTTCAGCATAACCAAACTTTCTGTCATCAGTCACACTGTCTGTTCAGCCAGCAGGGAAAAATGTGAAGAATGATAGTATTGCAGTAGCACTGATGTGGATTTAACAGAATAAGTGTCAGTACAGATGCACTTAAACATGAACTACTGCAGCAAACCTGAAAAGTGAAGGAAGAAGACAGCCAAGTTAGTTGACACTTATGTATCTTTGTACAACCTGCTTAGTATTTGTTCTCAAGTGAAAGCAAAAGTGGATAAGGGAGAAGATTATGTAAAGTGAAGTCAGGACTCTGAAAACATCACTTACTGAAAATCATTAAGGGAAGATTACCTTTTTTTCTTTTGAGGAAGGGCAGAAAAAGTAATGTGGACATGAGAAATTGCTGTTACTTTCCTTGTTGATGATCATCTGGGCAAAAGATGGGGCAGGGAAGGAATTAATTCTTGAAGTGAAGATAACGCATGAAGCAGCTCAATTACTTACATCTCATCTCTGATACTGGATTTGATGTTTGTTTTTGTTTTTATATGTAATGATGTTCATATTACACTGGTTTCAAGTATACTGTGCCTCTTGTGATATACTGTGGTTAGTAATTAATGTTGGAGAATATATAACTAGATTACACCTCACTATCAGCTTCAACACTATGTAATTAATATTGCTTACAGATTCTGTGCAGTTCCTTTAAATGAGCTCTGATTAATCAGAAAATTATTGACAAATTCACCAGCATGGCATGCATCACTACAGGTTAGGGGCTGATCTGCTGGGAAGAAGTTCTACAGAGAAGGACCTGGGATTTCTGGTGGGCAGCAGTGTGCCCTTGTGACCAAGAAGGCCAGTGGTAGCCTGAGGTGCATTCAAAAGAGTGTGGGCAGTAGGTTGAGGGAGGTGATCCTCCCACTCTACTCTGTCCTGGTGAGGACATTATCTGTAGCACTGTGTCTGGTTCTGGGCATCCCAGTTCAAGAAAGACAGGGAACTTCTAGAGAGAGTCCAGCAGAGGGCCACAAAGATGGGGGCCTGGAGCATCTTTGTTAGCAGGAAAGGCTGAGAGACCTGGGACTGCGCTGCCTAGAGATCAAGAGGAGACCTTACTAATGTTTATATGAAGGCAACTCCAAAACCAATGCTCTGTATTTTATGTCAGACCACAATATGAGAGGCAGATCTTGGTGGTATGGCTGAAGAGAATGAACCTTCCTGCCAATATTCTGTAACATTTTGTTATTGTGCAACAGATGGCAGTGGAAGAGCAGTTTGACGACATGGTGTCTGACATGTAAGTGACTGTGAAGCAAAGGTGAGTCATTTTTATTCCTCCATGCATAAATAATTGCACCCATCAACATTCAGTGATGCTTGCTGTATATTTATGGAGACCAAACAATGGATGTGAGCACAGTGAGGTTGTGAGTGGTACATTTCAGCAGCTGTGACAACAGCATGAAATACAAGCCATACTCTAGACAGCCATAAAAATTTTTATAAACATGACATGCAGGCCTCACTCATTGCTGGTGAAAATAAGGGTGATTACTATATTGAAATAGAATGTTTTGTAGGTGAGACTTTTCTCTACAAAATAGTGTTGTACTCTTTATATCTGTTGCTGTTTCCATGGAAAAATAGAGGAGGCATTACTTTCAGAGCGACATACATAAAGACCTAATGATTGGAAGTCAAGCGGATGGGAACGGGATCTTTACAGCAGTGCCCAGTGACAGAACAAGGGGCAATGGGCAGAAATGGGATCATAGGGATTTTCATAGGAAGCTCCATAAAAATAAGAGGAAGAACTTCTCTACTGTGAGGGTGGCAGAGCACTGGAACAGGCTGCCCGGGGAGGTTGTGGAGGATCCTTCTCTGGAGATATTCAGAACCTCTTGGACACATTCCTGTGTAACACACACTAGGGAATCAGCTTTAGCAGCAGGGTTGGACTAGATTATCTCCATCTTCCAAACACTATGATTCTGTGATTCTGTAGTAGGCAATATAGCTTGCTTACTGCGAGTATTCCAAGACATTATACAATTTTATTATTTTATTATATGATATTATACAAAAAGACTACAATTTTTAAGGCCTATCAGTTTGGTTGTTAGAGTCAAGTCTGGACAGAGATCAGTTGGGAAGAAGCTGATTTCCCTTATATTGTCAGCAGTATGTATATTTTCCTCAGCTGGTTTCCAGATGTTAGAAAGAATGAAGCAGATATCTGGAATCTTTCAGTATATCAGGATAGAATGATGCCTTCAAATTTCAATATTCCTATTTATCTTAAACACCTATTTTAGATAGGGTTAGATTGCCTGCTGGAACTGCCTATCTCTTCAAGGCTGGCTAAAACTATACAGCTAACTTTTGGGTGGCCACAGTTAGCTGCAGTGAGTGATTTTGTGACGAATGGGAAGTTTAAACACTGGAAAGACAAGGAGAGATAACACCAACCACAGTGTGATTCATTACCACCAAAAAGAAAAAGATTTTGTAAGCTTTTCTAATCTTTCTCAAAACACTCTGTTAAATGTTATGCACTAGCATGCTTTTTCAGTGTGTGCTTTTCAAACAGAAGATCACCTGACATAATTGTTATGAACAGCACTGTAAATTCAAATGTTTTTTAGTGGTTTCTTATCTAAGTATGCGGAGGGGTAGCAAACGGGCAGCCAGCTCAAAGGCCATCTTGGATCATTGGTGAGGAACCAGACAGACCTGGACATTCAAGAGGAACTAAAATGTGGGAAGCATAGAAACTGTCCACACAAGTTAAATAATGTCATATGCTGCCCAGGATTGTGCTGGGGAAGAAACACAGCTGCAAGTGTGTAAGAGGCTTTCCAAGAGTCTGATAAGTGGTCAGATACATCTGAAAACACTGAAGAAGGATGAGAAGACAGTGCTGATGAGTAATCCCACTTGGATCCCACTTGAGTCTTGCATGGCACTGACACCAACAAAAAAATGTCATGATACCATCAAATATCATGACTCTGCTAGTGATGTAGAGAAGAAATATGCTAGAAAGCTTCTAATGGTGGCACATTTTGAGTCATCTAACACAACTGATTATGGTATCAAGCATTCAAAGCGGTTATTGGAAAATATGTCTGAATGACTTGACTTAATAATTGCGTTGTTATGAAAGCTTCATAATGTGGCACTCTTCCTGCTGTCACAGCTATTGCCTATGCACATACAACATTCTGCACAAAGAAATGAGCGTATCTCTTATCGTGTCAAAGCTGAGGAGTTTTTTTGATGTGACATTGCAGGAAAAACGACTTGATCAAGCAGGACTCAAGTCAAAAGAGAAAAAGCAGTTATGTGACTCAATTTCCAGTTGTTACAGTGGTCTAACTACTTTTTAAATCAAAGAACAAGTGTGATCAGGTGCCTAAAAGACAGTAGGCTACATGCTAGACAGCAGATAAAACCAGAAATATCACGTTACCTTCTGGAGATTTGACACAGGGCAACAGACACTTCTTTGGCGCTGAAATTATTGTGGTGGGGGGGAGTTTGCTGCTACCTTTCTTCTCTGTCAGAAAAGCAAACAGTGTTGGCACTGCTGCCTTTCTTGTTTGTATTGGCAGAAATAAAGTGGTTTATAATACACGTTGAAATTTTAATTTCCAGCAGCATAACTGAACTGCCTTTTTTCTTCCTTAGACTTGGTACATTCCACCTTTATTCAATCTTCAGAAACAGGTGGTTGGTTGTTGTTTTTCTTTAATTGTCCAAACATGCTTCAGAGAAGACGCAAAGTTACATTCTGATGCACTATCATGGCTTTGGCAGTTTTATAGCTGGAGACAAGCCACAGTTCTGTTAGAGTGCAAATGTAGCCTTCTGATTCTGATGGAGTTTAACAGTTTTGATGGCATGTTTCATCTGTTGTACAAGGAGAGTACATGTCTGAAGAACTCATAGGAGAGTCAGTATCTTCTACAGCACAGACCCTGCTACACAGATAACCTCATCATTTTCTTCTCTCTGTTTGTGTAACCAGTAACATGAGGATTTTTCTTTTTCTAATATGCTGTTTTGCTCAGTATTAACCAACAGTCTCAATAGACTCAACATGTCTTGTGCTTACAACTGCCTTTTCTTCCAATACACAGACACCTGGTGCTGATATAAGTCCTATTTGGATTGGCACATGAAGGAGATTACCACATAAAGTGCTATCAACCCATGTGTTTCTTCTGCAAGTCTCACTTTATTTTTCAGGTTCTGGGGATAGTCAAGAGAGTTTTTAAGTCTACAAATCTAAGCTACAGTTTCATCTGTTAGCAATTATTTTTACCTCCAAAGTAAGGTTCACCTCCAGATGGCCCCAAATCTCATCTAAAAAAATAAATAAATTTGTATGTGCTTTTTTAGGTGTTTGTTGATGTGGTCTGCTCTTGGATGTCCAGGAATGCTGCCTGGGTTGAACGGTGCTTCCACATACCCTGAACTGCAGCACTTCTTTCTCTGTAGCAAGTAAGGTAACCAACAACCACTGCCACAAATATGCTGATAGTCTGCTGGTTACTGTATGTGAAGGCATTTAAGGAGGCTAAAGCCAGAGGGTGGTAGGGTTTGAAACTGGAGTCTCAATTCCCTGTGAGAATTTTTTGGTTGATGCTTTATATCCCTGTAACTTTCAGAAAGTTCTGAAATCTTTTTTTCATATGAAAATCCCAGCAGTCTGTTCTAGGTGGCATTACTTGAGTAGTTGGTTTAGACCAGATGATCTCCAGAAGTCCCTTCCAGCCTCAGTCATTCTTTGATACTGTGATTTTTTTCTTGCCAATAAACTCGTTAGAAGTGTATTGGGAGTCAGCGGGTGTCATGACTCCATCATAACAGTGTTGAGGAGGTTTTGAAATTCTCTCAGGTTAAAGTAAAGTGAAACAACAGCAAACAACTAGTCAAATGCTTATTTATTTCCCACTAAGATATTTAGCACAAGATGCTGAGTGTATAGATATTTACAAATCTGTATCTTACTGACAAAATGCTATGATTGTATTACTTCAAATATAACTTGACTAGAGAAAAATAAAAGGAGAAGGGGGGAGCAGGGAAGGATTACAATGATTCTTTCCTCTAACTGAGTTGAGAGTCATGGAGACCGTGTTCCTTGTCACATAGATTGTGTAGGTATCTCTTGCAACTGGGAAATTTGCACTTGGGGAGGGGAAGGAAGTAGGGATATCTATCCTCCAATGAATTCTCCACCCTCTTTGGCAAGCACTTTTGGTTCCCTAATTCCAGCTGCAAACTAAAAGCACAATTTCTGTTCCTTCTTTGCTGTTCAGCAATGCACCAATTATTGAACTTTAGAGTGGAATAAGTTCTGTTAATCCTTCGTGCCACTTACTCACTGCTGATATCATCAGCAAAATTACCAGGCAGATCTCCCACCAGTCTCTTCCTTCCTAATATAGCTGCTGCAGGGATATGAAATCTACTCCGACTAGTTTGCATCTACATCTGAGACATGTAAAGAAACAGCTGCAAAACATCTATCTTCCCTCAACAAGTGGGGAGAGGAGCTCTAAATATTAAAGAGGAAAAATTAAAGAGGAATTGAAATAGGGCCGTTTTTCCCACTGCTGCAAAAGTATTCATCTGTATCATTCATCTAGAACTGCCCAGGCTTTGGTGTATGCTGAGACAGTGCTGAGATATGCAAAGCTGAATGGTGTGATAGCAGTGCTGTACATATTGCAGTAATACCCATGCCTAACAACAGTCTTCCTCAATATCATTTAGGATCAAACTACTACTATAACGCTAATACATGACGCGGGAGATTTGGCAAGAAAGGAAGAGGGAAATTCTCTACAGCTGTGATGGATGGAAACAAGATATGTTAATCCTGTAAAGAAGTCTTAACCTTTAACTCCTCTGAGTGTCTTGAAGATTGATTTTATGTGCATTTCCATGCTGCCCACTGTTTTATCTGAGGGCATGCAGCACTGTAACAGGACCATGTTTAAGTGCAGTGAGTCACAGAGTGACAGGATATTGACATGGTATTGTGATGTGGCATAATTTTTCCTCAATTCAGTGGTTAAGGATTTCTTTCTTCTTAAGTGTAATGCATGTTCCAAGAGGTGTGTCCCTGAGCAGCAAGCACAGTTGTTTAATGATCAAAAAACTGATCTTTTGGTCATTATTGAGTCTATTTGGAATGTTTTATCAGTGGCTCTTCTAAGTCTACATAAACCTTTCTCAGGTTACAAGATAGATTAATGGCTTATTTTGACTGCTTGAAGTCTTACAATTGTATTTTCATGTATTCACATAATTATTTTTCGGACACTTACTATTTTCTGGCTAGCATCCATCTCATTTAACTCTCAGAAAGTGCATTTTGTTGATTCCCTTTGCTGCTTAAAAAACTGATACTCCCACTGTCCTTCTTCTCAGGAGCAAATACTCAGCTGTATTCTGTGGGCAGCACCTCATAAAACGCTCTTACTGCAAGGATAGTTATTCACCAGAAAAAAAAGTTTGGGGTTACCCTTAGCAGAAAGGAATGATGGATATTCTTCTCTGGTTTTGATGGAGGAAGAAGTCTTGGTGATCCAAAATCGCTGGATAAAGCCCTTTAGACTCTTTTCTAACTCTCAAAGTCATCAAAAAGATCCAATCTGTACTTACCTGCCTGCATGCTCTTTTCCCACGGCCTCAAGAGGTTTTGCAGATATTGAGGCTGCAATCAGTCACTTACAAAGCACAGTCTCAGGCATGAGCCAGATTCCCAGAGCAGGCAATATCCTTCAAGTACTGTATCCACTGTTGCGACTCCTTTGCAGTTTCGTATATATCTTGAGTAACTTTTCTAAACTTTTCTAAACTTCACGGTTTCTGGCTTTCCCATCTCACAACTGACAGAACCAGCAAATATTAGATGAATTCTGATTTAATTGGATGACATCTAAGGGCCTTACCCCTCCCTGGCTCCTCGCTTTGCTCCTGTGCCGTGATCTCCCGGGCAGAGGTATAGCAGGCATATTGCTGCGCTGTGTGGTTGTACTACAAAGGGACACCACTGGAATGGAAATATCTCCATAATATTTCAGTGGTAGTGCTCTCTGATGACAGCAGCACAGGGAAACCTCAGCATGAGGAGAGGGTACAGCAGCTGAGTGCCTATTACCTGTTGGCAGACGAGGCAGGATGCTTTGATCAGACTCCCACTGGCTTATGCCACCAGTGTGTGTAGGAACAGAAGGTGAACTGAGAGCTTTCTCCCCAGAGCTATTTTGTCAGAAGCTAGCTACTGAAGAAATATCTGAAAATGAGTTGCTTTCTTATTAGAATACGGGATCTAATTAAACAGATTTTATTCCATTTGATAATGACAGAAGAGCTTTCCTTTTTCACTGAATTCCTTTTCAAGATCTGTGAGCAGTAATAAAAGAATAATTATAGAAGAAAGCTGACGGAATTGGGTATGCTATATTTAATAATAGAGATATTATTCTGATTTGGGGTGACTTCAGGGAGCAATTCAAGTTCTGCAGCTGTAATCTATGGCTTTGGTTTAGTTACATTCTCCTGAAAATGCTTTGACTTTTTTCTTAACAGTCAACACTACTGCTTATTACCACTTACTTCCTGCTTATTTCAGTTGCCTCTGCTTATCAGTCAGCCATGGTCTTTTATTTTGAACCATTAGATTTTGCTAGCGTGTTTCAAAAATATTTTTGGTGTTATTTCTTTTTCTTCTTCTTTTTTTTTTTTCCTCTATTATATCTATTTCTCTCTTGAACTTCTATAAACTTCATCATTTTAAATAACAAATAAATCATTCTGATTTACATGTTCCTTCTCCTTCCACTTTCCCTTGCTATGTTTTGTTTTGGCTTATAATGATCTGAGTTTTGTAATTGAGCCGTTTCTCTTTTGTAAAACATAAGAGGTAAGTTTTCTTCTGTTTTTGTCTCATTCTTTCAGGCTTCTCAGAATTCATTCATTTCCTCTAAGTCACTTTAATCTTGCTCCAATGCTTATCATGCAGATACTAGTATGTGAGATTATTTTGTAAATGATTCAGTGATTCTTACGTTTATAGAGCCTGTATTATCAGAGGAAGCACCCATCAACATTGTCCAGAGATTTTGATAAAAAGCCCATGCTTTTGCACAAAGATTGTCGCATGAATCATGTCCTCTGCATGTACGATACAGTTCTTAGAACAAAGTTACATAGGTGAGGCATTTGCATGGTGGGAAACTTCTTAAATGGCAAAAGTCTCTGTATGCCAGCAGATACCAGTCTTCAAGATTTGTATTAAATTAATAAGCTTTAACACTGCTCAAAGTTTCTGAAAAGTAATTGTAATCGTAACATAATTTTGGTTTAAGTTTTCAAACCTTCTGTTTTCTATCGTCTTCATGCCAGAACGAAATTGGCAACAAATCAAATAAGTGATGTTAGAATTGTTAATATAAATCCAGAAACCTGAACAAATTACACTGAACATTCCGGTGCTGAGTTAGCTTTCTTACCCATCAGCAAAAAAAAAAAAAAAAAAAAAAAAAAGAACAGAATTTGGCTATACAGATAAAAAGAAAAAAAGACAAGGAGGTGAGGAACCACATATCATGTGATGCCCAACTAGACCTTCCTTTAAGGAGACTGAGAGCGGTGATGCTGCCATCACATGGTGATGCTACCATCTTTCTTCACATGAGAGAAAATTACTTCAGCTGAAGTTCAGCTTCAGCTAATAGCTCCTGCTATTTCTAAGTCTAGTTCTTCACAATCTGTGTTACCTGGCTTGTATGCTGTGTGCACCTTGATGATTCTACATGTTTTATCATAATTGATCATATAGAATCATATACATACTCTTGAAGCAGGAGAGACTCTGAAGGTTGGGATACAATCTCAGTCCCAAATGGTTCAGAAGCTAGGAGGTGACGGGTGTGCTAGTATATCTAAAGGGGTAAGAGACAGTCAAGAAATAGAAGGTACAAAAACAAATATGCCAAGGAGCTGAGTTCATGGAGCAATGACTGTATTTGCTTAGGACTTCACATCCTTTTGCAGAGAATATCCTGGGACTGGTTGTCAGAATATAAGATGAATCAGAATGTGAATCCTTGCAAGAGGTTGCGTAGAAAGCGTGGAATCTAATGAATCAGAAATAGAGCCGCTCAAGGCACTTGATTTTTTGCTGTCAGACATTTTCCTTCTCAGAACTCTCATGAGTTTTTTGTTGTCTATCTGTTCAACATAAGGAATGCTTTTACTGCTGAGGAATAGGTAAAACAATTTGCTGGCAGAGGCCTTGCCTCTTGTTCTGTCCAGATATCACCAGCGTAGATCACTATGAGCAATTACAGTCATCAGTAGCAGAGTTTAGAAATAGCATTTCTGCTGTTTAACTCTTGCCATTACATTATATGACTTCTACCATGCAGATCTTTCATCTGGTACAACATCTTCTTCCTTCTTAGCTATGACTCCTGCCCTTTCTTTGTCTGTCTGGTTCTAGTTGATGAACAAATACTCTGTGCATGATAACAGAAGTTTATGCTTTACTATGTATTCATTACAGCCCTTAACCAATAGCAGAAAATGATGTAGTAAAAAAGACATTAAGAATTGTTGTTTTCTGATGGCCATTTGTAGCTTGGATTGGGGACACTTTATTGCTTTATTTACATATTTAGTGAATTCATTTTTCATGTTTGCGTTTGTTTTCATCTGATATCTATTCTTCAGGTAACAATCATTGCTATGAATGCAAACCTCTCAGATTTGTGCAAAGTCACTCGAAAAACACAAAGCTTTCATTTATGGATAAAAGTAGTTTTTAACACAAAACCCCTTTCACAAGTCCATTCATGTATGGTTATACTCTGTGTCCCAGATCACTGCTCCCTGGCTTATGCTTTATAAAATGCCGTGGCACCGAGACCCCAAGATGGATTATATATAATAAAAGGCAGGGACTGTAGTGGGTCTTTATGTGCGTTGCAAGGGAAAATACATGGTTGTGAAACCTGCTGTTCTGAACAAGAGCACCCTGCTGTAAGTGAATCCTTAGTTTGGAGACAAACTCCCTCATATCAGAGTCACACTGAAATATGGTGTGTCAGGATAGCCAGGAAAAGGGATTCAGACTCAAACAACGAAAATTCAAGACACCTTCTTTAGTTCTTACTTGTGAAATTCCAAAGGAAATGATCTTCATCTATTTCAGACAGCAGAATGGGCAATGTAAATAGTAACGAGCATCCTGCTGTGAATGAACTTGGCAGCTGAGCTGAGGCAAATAGCATTACCTGACTGCGTTGTTTTTCTCCACCAAAATCTGTTAGCACTCAAAATACTAATGCTCATGTGGAGAAGAAAAATAAAGGAAGAGGGCTGTGTTTCCTCCTAATGAATCTGTTCCTTCAGCTTGTTTGCAGTGAGGGCCATTCTCATCTGACAGCACCATCAATATGACCTTACTGTATAAGCAAGCAGAAGGAATAGATGCACACAAAGGTAATGGAGACTTTTTTTTCATTTAGTATTGCCATTCTGAATACTAGGAGATATGAATCACAAAAATATGTCTCTAGTGCAGTTTGCCTGTGGGTTCACATCACCCTCAGCTCGTTTTAAAAGGAGATGTCTGAGTACAAGAGGCAGGTACAAGAGGCCAGCCATTATAGCACTGTGACAGGAGGAAGTTGCAGAAATGCTCACAAACTTTTGGGCATGTGTAGGAAATGAATTTTTTGTGTTTTTACATTTCCATTGAGATGTCCAGAGTAACTTTACTACAGAAGACAACATTTGTTGTCCATATGGTGTAGGGAACCTGTATTGGCAGGGGGGTTGGACTCGATGATCTCTAGAGGTCCCTTCCAACCCCTACAATTCTGTGATGATTCTGTAACATTTATGCTCTAAGTGTTCAGAGGAACCAAAGGTGATGTGAATGTAAACTGATCAAGCTTCCTGTTTTTCAAAAGTGCCTGGGCTGTGGTCTATCAATTCTTCTCTGCTATAGCAGAGAAAATAATCTACTGTGTGTGTATTCTCCAAGCGCATTTTATCAGAGAGAGTGCAACCTCTGGGAGAATAAAATATATAACATTTGTCCTGTTGACAAATTACCTCTTGACTGTAAGAATTCTCTTGCTCTGCCTACAGATTTCTATTACCAACCCAATTTAGGGTTAGTCAAGGTATACAGATAGGCTTTTTCTTTTGCTTACCTGTTCTTCTTAAGCACAATTTCATGCAAACAGCAACATCAGAAGATGCATTTAGTAGTTTCATCTTCTTTCCTCTAGTAAGTCTGGGGATTTTCTCAATGTTCATATGAAAGCATTAAAAATGAATGGGGTGACTAAATGGTTTATAATTTTATACACTCAGTTAACATGAAAGCAATTACAAGTGTGTATAATTATCTCCAGAATTACTTAGATTGTATGAGCAGCATTCAAACCGACAATTTTAACCGTTTTCCAGGGAATGTGTTGTTGCATAATACATAGTAAGAATTATCTCCTACAGTCTGAGCTCAGCTTTATTGCCCTATCAGAATTTACTTCTCGGATTATCCTCTTAGAGAATGATGAATTTGATTTTAACCAGTATTCAGAATGCTTATAGATTTCAGCGGGTGACTGGGTTTTGGTTACGGCCTATATAACACTGAGTCTCAAAGCTAATAACACTGGTATCGATGCTCAAACTATTATTCCCTGAATTAAGGGAACCATATTGCGATCAGTGAGTGGTTTGACCTTACGTGGCTGAGCTCTAGTCAGTGAGAGAGACAGAGAAAGTGGTCAAGTATTAAAAAGTGGCTTAGGTTGAAATATAAGGCCAGATAGATCAGTGGAGAAGATCAAGAGATGGAGAGGAGCGTTATTTGTGGTCAGAGTATGATGTTATATGGTATGGAATATACCTTTGACAAATTTAGGAGAGCTATCCCATCACTGTCCTCTCCCAATACTTTGCTCAGCCCTAGCCTACTCACTGGGGTGCAAAGTGACAAAAACTGAAAGTCTTGATGCTCTGCAAGCACTGTGCAGTAGAAGCCAAAACAATGGTGTTCTAATAGCACTATGTTAGGCACAAATCTAGAAATCAGCATCAAGCAGACTGCTAGAAACACTGTCCCAGCTAGGGCCAGTGCAGCATGCAGTCCCATAGCTCCTAAGCAAGGCAAGAAGAGCAAGTCTGGTGATGGCCGGCTATTGCCAGTCAAACACAAAGTGACAACACAGCTTCAGAATCAACCGGGTTGAATACAGACACTATACAAAAGAATGTGTTAGCAATCTAACTCCTCAGATACAGATAGATATGAAATGCATGGTGTGATCGACATTATACCAATACATGGAGCACGGAACACTCCTGATGTTCTCATACCTTCAACAAGGTGCTTGCTGCCCCATCCAGGGCTTTGTCCGTTTTCTTAAAGACTTTGGCAGATCCAGCTTAAAGTAACAGATATACGAACAACTTGTCTGCAGGCCCTGTCTCTTGCCTAGTTTCCATCAAAAGTGTTCTAAAGTACCAAAGCTTTGTTTAAGCTTTTTCACCTTGTGAGTCCCTGGTACATAAGGAGCATCCTGCTTAGAGAAAGAGTTCAGAAACTGCTATTTTGGGAATCCTTTTTAGAATCTGTCCTTTTGCATTGCATCTCTGTCTTACTCTGTTGTATTGCAGCTCTAACTGCTCTCTTTGAGAATCATGGACTGTGAAGACTGTGCTGTGAGAATGGGAGTGGACCTAGTATCACTAAGGGAAGTATGGGATTTTTCAGAAGGCTTTGGGACTTGCTAATAGTACCATGGACTCCCCCTTCTTAAAAGAAGTGGAAAAGATCCTTGAACCATTGGGAATTTCAAATGAAACTTAATGGCAATGATTAAAAGTAAAAATATCTCTTCGGCATTGGCAAAGTCAGTGCATGCTCTTTTTGTTAAAAATTAGAAATAAAAATGCCAGCGACATCACTGGCAGTACTTGATAGGTGTAGCTCTTGAACCCTCTCAAATCAACTACAGGCCTGTTTGAATCCTGGCATCATAACAGTTCTGTAGGAAAGTTAGCCAGTGTATGAATTCTGACATCTCATGGTGCAGTGAAGAAGGAAACATTCTCTTGGGTGAGTCTGGGGTATCTGGGATGGATGACATCTGGCCTCAGGCTGTGATAGAGCAAATGACAATGGGGCCTTAGACAGAAGGGGTAGAGACCTTCTACATTGAGCAGAACAAGCATGCATGGAAATAACTTATACATAATGAGGAGAAACATACATTTCCATGATGGATGCAGTTCCTGAAAGAGCAAGACTGAAGTGTTTAATTCCACTTTTCAAAGTCACAAAGATATAATCCATCTAATGGGAAAAATATACACTCCATGGAAAGTTTATATACACATGCAGGAACATATGTTGAACCGATTAAACACAGTTCAGTTAGTTTATTCTGGTTTTGCTTTGTTACATCTATAAATGGAAAAATATGGCATCTGATAATAAATAGCATGCAAATGAAAGTGACCAGACATGAAAGACTTCTTCTGACCAAAAATTTTTTGAAGTCTGATGGAATATTTCCCCATGTCAGAGAGCAGCTGATCCTTCAGCAGAGTACTGAAGTCCCCAGTCTTGAATTCTAGCTCCAGTTATGGGCAGGGAACTGTAGTAGCTGTGATAGACTTAGGGAATAACCTCCACCAATTCAGTCCTGGTGGGAGATTAACATAGAACAGTGGGTTGGTTTTTTTTTGAAACCTGCAACCTGTTCAGCTCTTGCTAATTCTAGAGGTGTAAGTACTGCAATTCAGGGGGCCGCTTGTATTTTTTAAATGAAGCAAGTAAAGATGAAGTTGTTAGAATCTTAAATGCTTTCATTTGGTTTAATATACACTTCATAGAGGTGAAGAAAAGAAGCTTCTTCTAAAATACTCCACTAGAACTTTTAAGTCATGTCTTGTTTCATGCCTCAAATATGGTTTTTAGTACAGTTTGCGTCCTTGTTTCCTTGTGGAAAAATACTGCAAAGAAATATCTTTCCTCTTTCCTTTGGCATCACAGCTGTCAAAAGACATTGTTAGATTTTCACAGTGGACAATCTATCAGGCACAATGTCTTGTTATTGAGATATTCTGAGGAAAAAAAGATGAAGGATGGATAGGTGTACTGCAGTGGTTAGAGAGAGATAGCTGAGGAAAATCTTAATGAAGATTCACAGCATGACATTTAGGTCAAAGTCCAAAGTAAGGTTCATCTATCTGCCTTCAAGGAAGAAGCTGAAAAACAGTAGCTTCTGAAAGGTGTATCTTTCTAGCCTGTAAAAGCTGGCAACTACCACAATCCTATATAGCATCTTAAAACTCAGCAGTCTCCCTGGCTCAGTAAAGTCCTGATGCAGTTTTTTTCTGCCAAGAACCAGTACTGGCACACTGTTAGTTGGATTTCCTGATAGTTCTTAGTTCAGTGGGCTATGCCTACTATGAAACACAACATATCCAAGCAGCACATTGTTGTTAAAGCTAAAAAAATTTCATTGTATGGGAGAAGTTTATGGTCTTTATCCAGGTGGAAATTCTGAATATAGTATACTCTGAATACAGGATGAGGCGTAAAACACACTATTGTTACCAAGGTGAAGAAGAAACTCTTTGCCTGAGCCCTGAATTCCACATGGGAGTTGATGTCAGGCCAGTATTTCACAGTCAGTCTGCACATCACGTATAACTGGATTATAGTGAGCAAAACACAAACTGACAGAAGAACTCCGATCAAGCAGTAGTTTAGTACCACCATGGGCATCTCTTCCACCTCCTGCTGGAACTGAAAGCATTGAGAGGAAGGGTATGTTCTAGAGGTGCCATAGTAAGAGAGAAAAACAGGAGCAATCACCAGAGCGCCTAGCATCCAGACAGTTGTCACCCAAATTGTAGTGTAGCACTTGTTGAACTCAAGTTGAAAGAGACGTATTACAATGATAGCAACATAAAAGGTGAAGGTGGTGTACATATGGAGGTAGATGATGGCACTTACTAGCTTGCAAGTGAATGTCCCAAATTTCCATTCCTGTGAAATGTAATAGCTGAGGCAGAAGGGGATGCTGAGTAACAGAAGGGTGTGAAGCACTAGGAGGTTGATTATGATAATAATCATCACAGATTGGGATTTCCTTTGAATCAACTGGTGAGCCATCACAAGGACACCAAGTGTACCCCCAGCTAGGTCAATGCTGTACAGGGTTATGAGAATAGAGCGAAGCCTGTCTGAGGTGTCCGGCACTGCCCTCATCATAGACTGATTCTGCTGGGTTAAGCTGCTGTTGGACATCCTGCTAAGCACCTCTTTTGAAGGTTACTGTAAAAGAAAAATGGGAATTAGTAAAATAGATATGTATTTTTCATTCCTTCACAGAATCACAGAATGGCCAGGGTTGGAAGGGACCTCAAGGATCATGAACCTCCAACCCCCTGCCACATGCGGAGCCACCAACCTCCCCATTTAATACCAGACCAGGCTGCCCAGGGCCCCAGCCAACCTGGCCTTGAACACCTCCAGGGATGGGGCATCCACAGCCTCTATTGGAAGCCTATTTCAGCATCTCACTTCTCTCTATGTGAAGAACTTCCCCCTGACATCCAACCTAAATCTTCCCTCCCTCAACTTAAAACTGTTTCCCTTTCTTTATTGTTAACTACAGAATGTTACAGATTCATGAAGTAATATGTAAGTGAACTGTGTTTGACATTATCTTACATATACATAACCTTGAAGCACTTCTCATGGTGCATATGGCAGCAATAAGCTGCATCTCTTAGTGTTAAAACATATTGTTTACAATAATGAAAGTGTTTTCAATTCAGTAAACTGCATGACAGGATATTTTTTCAATTATTTACCTCTATCAGCCTTCCAAAATAATTAAGACACTGACTGTTTGAAAATTCTACAAGTTTAATTTGCATCTAAGATTGAAGAAAGGGAAAATAGTGAAATGTAAAGAGGCTGCACGTACAATTTATGCATAATTTATGAAGACACCACAGCCATATTTTTAGCATTTTGCTGGATGACTGCAGGGCACCCGTAAGGCAGCAACAGCTTCTACATTTGTAGAGCGCACTGGAAATAAGGATCTGCAGATTAGAAGTCAATTTCTTCTTGCTTTATTTCCAAAATTTTTTGCTACAGAATTTCTCTTGCACTGCTCTATTATACAAAGTAAAGAGAAGCTAAAAATAATTAAGGATTTTTTTTTTTTTTTTTTTTTCAAGGAGGAAAACCTATTGGCACTTGTTGAACGTAGCCAGATACATCCATGCTCATATTTAGATGTAACACTTGCACAGAGTTCTCTGTTTGCACAAAAGTATATGGATGTAGCATGCAGGGTACATGAACATTTTGCTAATGAGATCTCACCTTATAGAGAGTATCCAAAGAATGTAGTAATGGCTGAGATATGGTGTCTCAGAGAGGTAATGTGCTCACTCTCTGATTACTCTCTTGTTTGGAAGCAGTAACATGGCTTTAATCTGCAGTTCTTAATTCTGTTGCACTCATCTGTGAGACGATTATAAAGCACATCTCCATTATTAGGGTCATGTTTTTCCCAGTAATTGATTGTAACTTAAGAACATTTTCAGAGAAAATTCTGATTTTTTAAGCACCAGTCAAAGTATCTTTAGAAGACCATTGGAATACTGTGTCCAAACCTGATCTAAACCCATTCTTTTAAAATGCATGTTCTAAGAAGAATTCTAAAGAGTTTAGAATTTCTCATGCCCACTAATATTTTTGAGATAGGCTTGAGAAATCTGTTTTTATCAACCTTGCTGTAAGAAGTTTTACAAGGCTTATGAAGGCGACTTTCCACTCTTGGCGTAAAAGAACGTTCCACTATATGTTTTAATATTTCAAACTGGCTTTAAATAGGAACAATCATTTTTTAAATGATAATAAATGGTATAACTATAGCCCAGATACCAACAGTTTATATTACTCAGAAGTAGATCAGCTTTTTGACTCTATTTATAGAAGTAAAATTATTAATTTTTACCTTGTAATGTCTTAGTTTGGTGATTCCTCCTCCCTTTACTGCCATTTCATGCACTCGTAGCATACAGCACATATAATCAGCGTGAAAAAAAGCTTTGGTCTTTGCTGTTCACCCAAGAGCAGCTGAAGGTTTTCTCAGCCCACATACAGGAAGGAAGAAGTCATATTTTTATTTGCAGAGATAGCAATCAAGTAAGTTCAACTTCCAGTATTACTCTATTGTTCACGCAGAAGAAAATGCTGTAAAGCTGCTGAGCTGTCAGAACTCATCACAATGCTTGGACATGTAGGACAGATTCACTTGGCAGGACTGCTCCTGCCCACACTTGGTCAGTCTTAAGCTGGGCAGTGATTCCTTCAGCTGAACAGCTATTACAAGGTACTGGATTTTGCCATTTAGCAAAAAGAAATATGCATCTGAGGAGGGGATTTTTCATTATAAATATATTTTATCCTGCACTTGTTCCGTATTTAATAGTTTATAATATGTGCCAGAATAACAAGGTGTTTAGCAGAGTTAAAAAATAGACATCACTTGAACGCTCTGTCTTGAAGAATACAGAGGTGGTTACTCACTGCTTAAGTAGCACAAGTAAAGTAAACTTCATATATATAAAGCAACTTATGAGTTTCTGCTGTTAAAAAACACTGTCCAAGACCAGCAACTGTTGAAGGTTATTCTGAACTACATGAAGGCTGACCCCAAGCCAAAGCATAGTTATAAGGTAAAAAGGAAAGCAGTGAGTCAGGGATTTTCCACAGACTGTAAAAAACAGTTTGTTGATTAGAAATGAAAGAGGAAACAAAATCTGTGGTAATGTTTTTTTTTTTTTTTTCAATTAGGTTTCTAAACCACAGTCAGAATGGTCAATACTCAAATAAGAATGGTTAATATACAAAGCCTTGTGAGCACTAGCATAAAGCCAATATTCCAGCAGGGCTGAACTAGCATCACTTCTGCAATTGTAAACGGTTGTCTTCTGTGGAATGTGAGGGTGGTTCCCTTTGGGAAACTTCTATTACTAAGTATAGTCATTAGGAAGAGCTGATTAGACAGTAACTAAGTACGAACACACATACACAAAAACAAGGGCACTGAAATTCAGGGAGAAAAACTGTAAGAGTTTTGAGTGTGAGCAAGAGCACACAGAGACTGGTATGTGGGACATTCTCAAGACAAACTCTGAAAGCTTTGAGAAAACAGTTAACATTGCATTTAGACAAGGATTCGGAGCAAGTAGAAACCCTGTTTTGGAGACTGCGCGCATTGGTGGCTTGGGGGTAAGAGAAATGAGTAATTGCTCCAACAGACAGAGTGAGAAAGGTAAACAGCTGTGTGAATAATGATACTCACCAGGTATGGATCCAGCTTAATACCACATAAGGACAGGCTGCTTCCTGACGTATAGTAGTAATAATGTTTGGACATCAGAATGATTGGTTGGGTCTGCAGAAACATAGAGAGGAATAGGGAGCAGCATGGGTTGCTCCCTCTGCTTTTGGCAGGTTAAAGTGCCTGTGAAACTAGCTACATTCCCAGCCTCTGGGTAAAGAAGGGAAATGCATGCAGCCTTATGTTCTGTCTACAGACAGCATCTGGAGCAATCCACAGATTGAATCACCAAGTAGCACTGAAGAAGAGAGATGAAGAAACTGATTTGTTAAAATGACAATTGCAGTAACAATAGATGCTCCAGGCAGAACCAAAGCCAACTAGAACATCAAAAGCTTTGCATATCCTCTTGCCTTACCCAGTCAAGTCTGAGCTCTTTGTATGCACAACAGTTCCAAAAACTACAGCCAAAGGAGCACCTTTGGCTGACATTGAAACAGATGTGGGGCAGAAACTAAACTTCTGAATTGATGCTTCACGTCCCTGAGTTGCTATGTCCTCAAAGTGCTCCTTGTATGTTGAAACTTCAGTGTTCAGTGTGTTAAACTTTTATCTTCATGTTGTGTTTAGAAAAAAAAAAAAAAAGAAATAAATGTGCTCAGCAAAACTAGGTCTTACATTTTAGGTCAGATTCCCATTAGGGTACAAAAGGAAATTGAGTCATCTCAGCCTGTACAAATGAACCTTAAGATCTTACTTCTGCTCCTTTCATTGTAGCACAATTTGCCCCTGGTGAGAATAAAGACTGAATGAGAAATGCACATATGCAAGTCAGAGATCCAGGTCAAGACTAGTATCACAAATAGAGTTTAAGAAGGGAAAGAAGAAGACTTGCTGAATGTTCAGAGACTGGATGAGTTCCTCTAAGCAGTAGATTTCTATGTATTTGATTTTATTTCTGCAGGATTGCCTCTACTTTCACTGTCACTGTGTGAGAGAGTGTGTTTACTGGTCATTATAGCAGCAACTGTGGTTTCACATATGAACTCAAGAGCTCCTGTCTTTATAGTATCCACCATAAAGCCATGCCACTTTGTTTTACTGGACAGATTTACAATTTTATCTACTTCCAATTTAGTGTCCTAATTACTGATCATTTCAACTATTTGTGAATACTAAATTCTATAGCTAGTTTGTTATGGAAACTTTGCTCCATATGCCAATCATAGACGATGGCTGCGTTACATTCCAGCTTACCAGTTTTTCTGTGGTTGCAGTGAGTAGTTCTTGCTGCCTCACTCCCAGTCTATCAGAAATGGGTCACGGGTACTGGAAAATGAGTAAATCATTTTCCTAAAACATACTCCAGTGCTTTAGGATAATTGCTTTAAATTGCAAATCCCACCCACTCGTGCTTCATGAAGAAATGTATAATTTCAGTCAGTAAGTGATTAAAAAAAAAAAAATAGATTTCAGATTCTTGGACTAATCCTCTATTTTTTGGTTGCAAATTTGAGAAATTTCTTAAGCTTTGTCATGATGGAAGTGACTGCCTGGCTTCTCTATTTATTAGAAATAATAACACAACATAGTTGCCTTAGTCATACCTATTTAATGTGCTTCAAAATACTAAGTTCTACATAAGAAGAAAAAAGCATGTAGAGGAGTTCTACAGAGGAACTTGACAAGGTATCTCACACAAAGGTTACATCTTGCTTTTTGAAACAAAACTTACTTCTTCAGTATGAAGTATGGAGATAATATTTATTATTATAGGCAGAGGAACTTGTGGGCATTATTCTCCTGAGTGGTAAATACCAGTTCAGTAGTAAGATAGAACACTTACGAAATACTCATATCCTGTTGTTAGGTCTAGTTGTTCTCAATGCTCGTAAAGGCAATTAATTTTTTCTCTGCTTTTTGTTGTTCTAGGAAATTGATAATACTAGCAATAAAGCACCTTTCAGGGAAACAGATGCAAAGAGCCACATGTGAGGAGGGCTCTGGCACTGACAACATAACCTTTCCCTGTCCCAAACGTCTTTCTTTTCTGTTGGAACATGCTGCCACTAATGCTCCTCATTACACTTAATTTCTTCCATTTACAGTCCTGCACTCTTTCTCAGAAGTCTGCTTTTTGATAGCCACAGTCACCATGTTTCTCACATTCTTTTACTTGAGAAATGGTCCTACAGCCACAACAGTGACTTCTGCTAGCAACACGCAGAATCCCCAAGGCCTCTGTAGGGGGGGAATCTTGTGAATTTTTGTGGCACAGAGGCAAATAGAAAGAAAACAGAAACCATGTGATTTATTTCAGAAATCAAATATCCTCACTGCATGAATAGAAGTTTTGAAAGTATTACAGAAAGCATGGGCCATGCTCAATACAAAGAGGTTGTGCTTTCCAAGGCGGGCTATGCTATCAGTTTTGCACTTGTTTTATGTATTAAAATCTATTTTTATATGGTACTTCTTACTGAATAACCACAGTGAGCATTTGGGAAAATGAAAAAAAAAAAAAATCATTTCTATTCTCTTTTTATTAACTGGGAAGGTTTCATTACCCATGGTGTTCACAGGAAGAAGTTAAAACGAATGCCATGCCATATGTCTGTTTATACCCCCTACTCTCACCACACTGTAAACAGAATATAGACAACAAATCAAAATTCTCTTTTGCTAAAATGATCATGATCCTAAATATTATCAAACTGTCTACACAAGTGGATCCAATAGCTTTCACAATTCCATTGTTTTTTCAGATCAAGGGTTTGAGAAATTACTGTAATTATAAGAACATTTTCACCCTCAAGCATAGATGGGCCATGCAGCTAATTAGCATACTTTAAGCTAACTCTATGAAAATGAAATATGTGATAGGTTCCAAATGAATCATTTAGCAGGATCCTGTTGGACTTATCTTTCCATGCTGACAAAAATGGACTGTAGAAAAATAGAACGGGATGGAGGGGAATGTTTAAGTGATTTAGTGATTGATTTAATTGCTTTTCTTTCAACCACTGGCAGTTCCTAGATGTGAAGGACGGGAAGGCAAATGACACTAGCCTTTTACGTTACAAAAGCTGAGTGGTGCCAGCCTTGGCATCACATGCCTTAAAAGTATGATGGGGCTGGTGGCTGCTCCCAATGGTCATCACCGAGCCATGTGTCCCCACGGTTTTCTTCTTAAAGAATTTTACTTTCAGAATAACTGCAGCCACACACACTTGCACAAGGTGCTAATGCAGGACAGCTTCCCATGGTTCAACTATCATGTTCATTCACCTTCTCCAAGCACATGCAACAAACCTTCAGCAGCCACTTGCTTGCTCTGAGAAATAATTGCATGAAGACTTTCCTTACAAGAGGTCCTGTTTTTTTCCTAGGCAAATCATGAACTACTGAGAAATTTATTTTTCTCATATCTGAGAGTGAAAAAGTTGTCCTAAATGTGATTAATGGATGTAAAATGCAGGTGAAAATCAGGAATGGAGTTTATCTGCAGGTTTCAAAGGTACATAGATTTGTGTGCAATTCTTACGTAATGTATTTCTGTACATCCTTAATGTACAGAATGGCTGAAGTAATTGTGGTAGAAATAACTATCTTTAAAAATGTTACATTCATTTGTAAAGCTGGAGGCCTAATTTATCTAAATATACAGTTGCACTGTTTTGCAATCAGAAGATGAAAGGTCTCAGATATGAATCCAGGGATTCAGTCATCAGTTCAAAGAAAGACAGTGAAAGAGGCAATTAATGATCTTGCTGCTATTTTTGTTGTTGTTTGCCTGTTTGCTCTGTTTTTTTTTCATTTTTTTTGTGTTTTTTTTTTTAGTAGGGATGCTTTAGGCATGACATTCAAAGCTTCATCAATATTATTCGATTGTTAGCTGTTAAGGGTTGAAAATGGATTAGTTTAAAAGTTCCTTGTGAAAGCCTTCTGATAATTGAAAAGCCACCTGATTAAACTATGAATATAGAATATATTTTTCCTGTTTGAGCTTCTGGATTTTTTATATATTTTTTTGCTTGATACGCTCAAATTTATCCATTTGAATAACAGTATTATTGTATTGAAATTCAATTAAATTTTCTAAACTAAAGCTCTTTGGACTCAGTGCAATCCAAAGCACTGATTTAAAAAAAAAAAATTACAGCATTTTAATGCCTTGTTTAAAAATGTAGCTTAATTTTGGAAGTGTAATATGTTGTCCCCAGCTGGCAGCTGAATTTCCATCCAGTCAGTCAGGCAGTCATCTCCTGCTGTGGGAGAGGAAAGAACTAGATGAGCAAAATACATGTATGTATATAAATCTCATGGATCAAGATAAACACAATTTAACCTGTGGAAGAAAACGAACAAACTAACTAACAAAAAAAAATTAATGATGCAAAATTTCTCAGCACCAGCAGGCCAATATCCCACTATTCTTTGAGCAACAGCTACTTAGGAAACACACTTCTCCCTGCAGTTTGATTGCTGAACATCACGTTGTGTGACATGGAGTATCCCTGCGGTTACTTTGGATCAGCAGTCCTGCCTTTAGCCCAAACACCAGCCAGGATGTCAGATAGGAGGTTCAAGCATGGCATTGAAAGACCACTGAATGGGATCAGATAGTAACAGGTGGCAATTAACTAATTGCTCCTCAGTGCTGGTTTTGATAACCTTCAACATAGCACAGGCTTTTTAAAAGGAGTTAGCATGTGACCTTGTGATGAAGGACTGTACAGTGCTACATTAGACAGAGCTTGGCTAGGAGATGAAGGAAACTGAGTTTAACCAGGAGAAAGAAGGGTCAAAGGCTGAGACTAGGTTAGCTGGCTGCTGCCTTGCTGCGCATGGAGAAGACAGAGCTAAACTCCTTCCAAGTTAAATGGTAGAAAGGACAAGAGGTGAGTCTTGAGTTGCAGCAAGGGAAGCTCTGAATCTGAATGATGTACAAAAAGAACAATAATGATATGAAAGTGTTGCAGCTAAGCAGCACAAAGGAGGTCTTTGGTTTTTCCGTCTTTGGAAACTTTGAGAATGCAAGCAGGTTCTTGAGCAGCCTCATCTAACTTTGACTTTAGCCATATTTTACAGAGGATAGAACTACAGGACCTGAAGAAATCTCTTCCAAACTATTTTTAGTATGATTCAGTAGTTTTAACTGGTCTCAATACAACAGAGAACTGAGATGAAGCTCCTTTCCACATGTTTTCTTTATGTTCAGAGCTTTGTGAGGTTTCAAGATACAAATTATAGTTACTAAATACACTAACTTGCAGTAATTGTTGAAGTGGAGCATTTATTAACATAAAGCTAAGTTAACTTTTGTTCTGGCACGCATTCTGACCTTCAGAACAAGATTTTGTCCTTGCTAATATTTCATCAGTTTGTGGATTTTTGTTTTTGCTTTCTTTTTCTGTAATGATGAAAATAGCTCTTAGAAGGTAGAAAGTATTTTAGCCCACCATTTTATACATATGTATATATATATATATATATGTATATACGTGTGTGTGTTTATTTCTTCATTTTTACTTCACCAGTAACTGCAGAGGCTTCACACTCCTACGCTCTTTAGTAAAAGATACTGTTGTGGTGATATATTTCCTGTGCTGCATTTTTGCATGTGCCTCCATTACCATGTTGTTATGTCCCTCATGCAGTTAAATAAGCTTACCAGTGACCAGTTAGAGGGAATTTAGCCAAGGAACAGCTGGCAATTTTCTTTCAGATTTGTTTTTGTCTTGCAGCTTGGCTTTGCTTGTTTGTTTGTGAACTGCTTGCTGCCTAATTTCACTTGTCAGGTTTTTCACCTGTTCTTGTAGTTTTGCTGCCTCATGTGGTTCACATTCACAGGGGTGAGAAGTTTGCTGTTACTTTTTTCTGGCTTTGTTTATTCTCCACACTCAACTGTTGCATTTCAAAAAGCTTCATCTCTCCTGAAGCACCAAAGAATGTTCAGCCTTTCAAATTTCTTAATTATTGGAACGTTAATGCTGCTCAACTAAAGAGGCATCAGCTCGGGTTTGCAGTCTGCTGGTAGTGGTGGTATGTTGTGATTTAACCACATTAACAAAATGAAAACAGCACCCTCCTCTCATGGCTTTTGATGGGTGGTTTTTTTGTGACTGAGTTTGCAGATTACTATTGAAGTAAAAACAAAATGCACATGGGTGCAATATTCACACAGCAGCTCTGGACTGAGCATGTTCTTGAATATTGAGAGAGCTCTATGGGAAATTGTCTCATTTATTTTAAGATTGCATGGAGGGGAAATATAGCAGAGATAGTGAGAATGTGCATATGTACAGGTTACATTAGTGATGAGAAACAGCCACACTAATTAACTCCCTAACAAAATGAAATTCATTCAGTAAAATGCATTTGAATTGAAGACAACACAAAACAATACTGTATCAGTTTCTGGTTCTTTCATAAGGCAGGATGACATGAACTATATCATGATTATGTATTATAATGCAGTCACTGGTAAAGAGGAAGGGGAACTCCTTCTGTTGGTAGGCTGAGGTTGTTTTTTTTTTTTTTTTCCTTCACCAAAGAAAACAACAACTGCCTTCCCTACCTGCTTTCTTTCCTCCAGACTGTTAAATGTGTGGACTGTTATTATCTCTCTTTTTAAGTTAATTTTGGAAAAAAAGATCTTGATAAATTAGCATGTGTAAAATCTTTGTAAGTAATGCAAGCTCAGAACCTAAGCTTGGAAACATGAATCAGTATTTTTTCTCACTGAGCTAGCAATTATTTCTGTGGTTGATACAACTGTGATGAGGGCTGTTGATGAATTTATTTTGCTCTGTAACATTCATGTTACAGGAGGGGAGTCAACTCTTTATAAGGGTAGACAATGGAAAGACAAATGGTTTGAAGCTGAAGGAGGGAAGATTTAGGTTGAATGTCAGGAAGAAGCTTTGAGAGTGGTGAGGTGCTGGAACAGGATGCCCCATCCCTCAAGGTGTAGAAAGCCAGGTTGGATGGGGCCCTGGGCAGCCTGGTGTAGTATTAGATATGGATGTTGGTGGCCTTGCCTGCGGTAGGGGTATTGGAGCTTGATGATCCTTGAGGTCCCTTCCATCCCAAGCCATTCTATGATTCCAATTGGCTTCCTTGATGGTCCTTTGGTCAGTCCGAGAGAGTGGGAGGTTGTCTCCACTGCTGCCAGCTGGATGTTGCCTTGGCCACGCACTCTTTTCTTGGATACTGACCTATATTGTTCAGGTGGGCCAGCCAGGTCTGCCTGTGCTCCTTTATCATGCTGGTAAAACAGATGGGTTTTGGAGTATTTTGTGCGTTGGACGTAGTCTTTACTGGCAAAAGGCTACGTGTCTTGAAGGTCTGTGTGAGTGGAAGTTTCAGATGCTGTGGATGAATTTCTTCTAATGGAGACCGAGATGAGGGCTCTGTAACAGCCTCTGCTTTAGTGACAGTACCAGTGGGATCCTTTGGATCTTCATTGGCTGTTGGAATGGATGGTGCAGCAGGAACAGTCAGCACAGAGACCAGGCCCTCTTCAGTCATTGGGCAGCTGATCACATCTGATGCAAGAGAGGTCAAGGTGCACTCACATCCGGAGCCTGCTCCAAACAGAGCTGAATATGGTGAACAGTTAATTCTTGAGTGGTGATCTTAGAAAGCTTCACAAAACGAATTTCCAAATAACAGGTCCATTAATTATTGTCTGTCACACACCCAATGAGCATTTGACTGTGAGACTGTCCTGGTTTTCCATGTACCAAGCTGAGCTGAGACCACAAATATTTCAGTCCTTCTATGACTTCATTAATTAATTCAATTTCATCATGACCTTGTCATACAACTGGAGCTCCAAAAATTAAAAAGATGTTGAAGCTGTAGAGCAACCTCTTTTTTTTTTTTTTTTATAGAAGTGGATGAAGAACACAAAATTTTGGTGTCACCGTTATCCACTCCAAGCTGTCTAAAGTCATATCAATATAGTCAATTTGTCATGTGCTAAGTGCTCCTTGTTAAAAACAGATTGTCCAGCAAACTGTTTAGCCAAGTGGTGCTTTCTTTCTCCTTGGAACACTCTGTAGCTGATCTGAAGAGCTCAGCAGTGTATCTGATGACGTTTGTGCAGACAGAGGACAAAAGTTTTCTGACACAATCACTGCCACCATGGCCAGTAGCCATATGTCCTTTTTTTGATGATACTGAATCTATTCTTGGTGCTCACATAATGGAAGATTCCTCTTCTCTCTGTCTTCTCTTAATCAGCTTCTCAATGTCTCCAAATTGTAGAATTTCATATCTAAAATGAGGGAAATAGGAAACTGTTCCTTCTCAATAAAGCTGCATCTGAAGGGGAAGAGGCAGCAATGTACACATCGTTTAAAAAAAAAAAAGAAACAAAGATTGAATCCTAGATACTTACTTTGCAAGCAGATAGTATTCACATCTTGACTTTGATTTAGGATCTTGTTTTACCTTCTCTATATTAGCAACAGCTGCATTGTATTCAGCTTTTGGGATCATGTACTTGGAGTACTATATTTTTGTAAAGTTCTTCTGTAAATTGCTCTCAAAATTACTTCCAGTTACTTTGTAAAACGACAGAAAAAAGTAGAAAAGTATTATAAAAAATGAGTAATCTCTGGCTTTTTTTTTTTTTTTTTTTTTTGAAGTTACTAGCTTAAAATACAATAGAAATAGCTATTTTGTTTTGTTTTATTTTATTTCCCAGGCTGTTCAGAAAGGCACAGTAGATCACAGAACAAATGCTGATTTCTATAATAGAAACTATTGTGAAGTAATTTCTGCTTTGTAAAATTTAGATCTGCTTTTAATTTTTGTCTTCCACTTGGGTGATATTTGACCTCCCCCATTAGAACCATACATACAGGCTGGAAATGTTGCCCAAGGAGGCTGTGGATGCCCCATCCCTGGAGGCATTCAAGGCCAGGCTGGATGTGGCTCTGGGCAGCCTGGGCTGCTGGTTGGTGACCCTGCACATAGCAGGGGGTTGGAACTGGATGAGCATTGTGGTCCTTTTCAACCCAGGCCATTCTATGATTCTATGACTAGATAGTTCAGGTGGTCCCCAAGTAAAGCATGGAGTTGAACAGTGTAATAATGTGGCCAGTATTTCCTGGAATGATTTATATCTCCAGTCTCTTTTCTGTAATAAGTGGTTGAAACAGACATTTCTTGAAGGAACAGCAAATTTTTTTTTTTTTTTTTTCTTCAGAATATCTGCTTCCACAGTATCATTGTAACACAAAGTGTATGTTCAATTTGGGTTTAAACTTCCATAGGCAATTTACTGCAGGGATGACTTTGTTCATGCAAAATGAACTTAGTTTACAAGTCGTTGTTGTTGTTATTGTTACATCAGGTGATAAGGGTCTAGGTAAAAACTGCCTAAAAGAAAAAAATTGGAGCCTGAGAAGAATGAGACAATGAGGACTGAAGTCTGATAAATACCCTGAATTAGCATTACTGCAAGAAAGCAAGCTTGTTGTATTTATCCTTGTATTAACATGATTTTTCACGGCTCACTGGTGAACTACTGGGGAGATTTATGCAGATGAAAGGATGGTGTAAAAGTAGGAACAAAGAATAATGGAAGTTTAGCTTGCTTCTGTCAGTGGGAGTTCCACTTTTTGGCAGCTGTAGGGTTTGGTAAACAGTGTGAGATGATGTCCAGAGACAGTCTATTACCTTGTGTCTGTATGGTAGAAATATGCTCATATTCTGCCTTACTATCCTCTTCCCCATCACCTTCTGCAGGGCCTGTGCCCTGTATGTAATAGAGTTCTTTTTTTGCTGTTGTTCTTGTATGGTTGTTTTCTAACCTCCTCCGTAACAGAAAGTTAGCAAAATCAGAGTGTCTTTTTAGGCATTGGTGCCTTTTACCAAATAGTTGGTGGTAACTGGAAATTCCCCTTTCCTCTATGGACTGGCTCCTCGATGTTTGCAGCTCCACACTGCTTCCTCCATCATCGCTTTTCACCACTGTTCACAGGAGCTGCTTGGCTACGTTTCAGATGTTGATCTGGCCCTGCCTACATTTTAATTTTCAGCAGCTTTTCAGACTTCTCCTTCCACAGGATTGCCTGGCAGCACATCCAATTCCTCTTCAGCCCTCAAAGGGGGAGTGAACAGGAAAGATGCCCAGGAGGGTGGGACAGAGCAAGAACAGAGGCCACTTCTGTCACCAGCTGGCAGGGCGATTCCTGATAAGATTAACAAGGACTTCCTTCTCTTTGGACAGGGGGAGACTTTCTCTGCCAGACTCACAAAGTGAGACGAGTGGCTGGTGTAAAGTTTGTCAGACTGTTCCATAGAGATATTAACACTGTATTGACTAGTACTGCCAACTCAAATCATGGAATTGCATCCCCCTAATTCTGCTCATTAGCATCATGAATCAACATTACAATTATCAGCATCAATTTCTATTTGAGAAAAAAGCACCCACTGTGTAGTACTTCTGTGATGCCACGGTATTGCAAATATTTTTGCAAAAACTGAACTACTCCCCATCTTAAGACATAGAGGATTAGTTAAGCTGTATGATCAGGATGTACTGTTTGAAATATATGCTTTATTTTTTTGAGCACAAAGCTATTTTCTTTGATTAAAAAGCTTTATTATATAAAAAGATTTATAGCATTACAAAGATGCAGTGCTTTCAGAATGCACGTAATGTATTTTTCTTCACAAAAGATGTCGCTACAAGAGGAAACAGAAATGTACCATAGAATCATAGGCTGTTCCTAGTTGGAAGGGATCCATGAGGATCGCCAATCCAACTCCTGGCTCCACACAAGACCACCCAAAATTTGAGCCCTGTGACTGAGAGCGTTGTTCAAATGCTTCTTGAACTCCAGCACTGGAAGAGGAGTGCTGTGCCCCAGGTGCAGAATCCGGTGCTCTTGTTAAACTTTATGCCATTAGTGACTGCCCAGCCCTCACATTTGTCAAGACTTTTCTGCAAGGCCTCTGTACTCTCAAGGGTGTCACCAGCACCTCCCAGAGTAGTGTATTATTTTGGGGAGCAGTTTTATATTGTTTCCAGTGCCTGCTTTGACGTGCTGGGGAGTGGATGTACCATGTCTCTCTGGCATTGTGCTCTGCAAGATTCCAGGACCCCACACAGTTGGAGCTAGCAGCAGGGCAGCCTGCTTCGAAGCATGCCAACCTTTTGTTTGAAGAGACGGCTTCCACTCAGCACGAAGAACAGCAGGTCCAGGCAGCTGAGGGCAGTCAGGCTCAAAAAAACTTCATTGTAGCTTTCTAACTTTTCACTGTCGTTCACATGCTTTATGTAGTAGGCTCTAAAGAGGTGATAGGGAAGGAAGCAAATTATGATGACACAAATGAATATCAAGTTCTTCACCTGGGCCCAGAATTCTTGATGTGACCAGAGAGAGGTGGAGAGTTTTCTCGATACTTTGACCAGAATAAAGATCTGCAGGCCCAGGAGAACAGAAGTAATTAAGGCGACAGCTGCAATGGCTAGGTAGTTCAGGACTTTCACACTATCCTGTTTCAGCTCCTTGTGGAATTTAAAGCATGCTTTGTCATCATACGTCCCTGAGCGCCCATACTGAATGCAGAAGAGTGGCACCATGAAGATGATGACGATGACCCACACGGTGACGCTTGCGGCAATGGCATGTAGCTTCCTATAAAACTCTACCTTATCCTTCCACTGAAAGAAGATCAACCACCGGATCACCAGTGTGATCACGTAGAATAGGAAAGTCAGATACATGTGGATGTGCACCATAGCACTCACCATTTTACAGAATGGCATGTGGAAGATCCACTCTTTATTGATATAGTAGTGCAGACGGAAGGGGACTGTGAGGAGAAGGAGGCCATGTACCACGACTAGGTTAATGATGGCTGTAGTGGTCACAGACAGACTGTTCATCTTGACCAGCACAAACGACATCGCAGTGGAACCTATCCCACCTCCAGCAAAGGCAACTGAGTAGACTGTAATCAGGATAGCTCTTGTGGTGTTGGTGTGGGCAAAGTCAGAGAAGGTGCCATTGCTGGCTATGTTCTCTTCAGTAATATTCCTGAAATCTTCCTTGTACATATTCTAAAAATGAAAGAACACATAAAGACTGAGGTAAGATGAGAATAACAGAGAACCCACCTGAAAAGCTGGAAGAGCTTTCAATCTGGTTCTTACTTCAGAGATAATGGTGGAATCTCACACTTGGAACAAGCAGTGATGGTTATTCAAAAATCCTCCAGCCTAGAGAAAGATGTTGAAAACCTTGGGAGTAGAACCTGCAGTAGATTACAACATTACAAACCATTCTCTTAAAAACAAGCATGATCTTGTAGTAAATGCAAAAAAGAGATCCTTAGAGGAAATCATGATTGTGGTGGTTTTGAACTCTCTGTTACTAGTTCCCCTCTTTCCTGAGCATATGCATGTTTCTTCAGTGAACACCAGATACACTGAATTCTGCTAGTCATTCATCCATTTGTTTATCTGCAGCACAAATCTGTCTTTAAAGCCAGATAATAACCACGTATTTTTAGATCAAAGCTATACATTTTGTTTGCTACGACATGCTGAGTTTTATACGCACTGCAGTCAACTCTTCCTGCATCTGAATAAGAAATTAAGTAGCATGGATATGCAGGCTCCATGGAGATCCTGCTCAGATACTGCCAGCCTGAGCAGCATGGGCAATGCTGCTCTGGTGCTCAGGGCCATTTCACATCTAATACATGGAGTCAGGGTGTTACAAAATAGGATGTCAAAAAATGTTAGGAAAGGCCATCGTGGTTTATAGCAAATAAGATTTCCTGGCCAGATCTGATGGAGTTTGATGGAAAGTTTAATAAATACACTGTACGTTCTTAATATAATGTCATTTCAAAGAGAGATTAAATACAATTTTGAGAAATCTAAATGCAAATTCTGTTAGCGTTTTTAAATATTATAAAAGTATGTGAGAGAAGAAGTGTTCAGGTAGGGCATCCTCCTGAAGCAAGAATCTATGGAAGTATCAAGAGGATGTCCACGTTAGTGTCACAGAAAGAAAGCTTGAGAAACTGAACGACAATGGGCCCTGTACTATCCCAGTTGTACTGCTAACACAACCTGAATAATCTAATTTAAAACTGGCACATCTTCCATTTCACCTGTGAACCTTGCAACAGAAGGTTTTCTTCCTGGATGAGTTTTTGGAATCTTTCCTTTTGATACTTTACAATGAAGTACCTGTATCTCTTTGGTTGGTATTTCAGGTTGTTTTCATAAATACACTGAGAGGGAAAAAGTTATTTAGAAATTCCCTCTCATGTGGAAAAATCTATGGGGTTTTATACCTATATAGATATCTATATTAGTTTCATAAAATGGTTTTGCTTACAGTGAGGTGACTATATCTGTAATGTACCTCAGACTTTTTTATTTTTTCTTAGCAATGTTTCTAGAAATTCCCCTCTACAGTAATCAGTATCTCTTTACACACTGAATAATCAGTCATTCTCTAGTTACAACAATGAAGCTAAGACTTCAGATATTTTATTACATCCAGCATAAATAGGACTCCTATACCTCAAAATCACACGTAATGTTGGTTGACCCTTTATGTTAGAAAGTAAAATCAGACACAAAAAAGACCTCCTTCTTAAAGATGCTGCTTAATGGCATTTCACACTAACTTTTGCATCAGAAACCGTAGAAGTTCCTTCCTGTTCCATTTTCATTTCTGAGATGTTGCATTTCAGCCTCAGTGCCACGCAAGCCAGAAGACATTAGCAATAGCAACTCATCAGTTTTTCAAGCTGTTCAACTTTAATTTGAAAAGACGTCTCTAAAAAGTGGCATTATCACACTGTTTAAATTTAAAGTGCATATTTAAAGTTTAAAAAGTGTCATGGCTCTAAAGGCAACACGCTGCAAGTGTGGATAGATGTTAGCAGCCCCAGCAGCAATGCTGTGCTGTGAGAGGAAGGACCTCTCGTGGTCACTGTTCAGAGTCCAGCAATGAAATTTGATCTGAAAGAAGGAAGGAAAAGATGAGCTGGAATCAGATAACTGATACTATCCTCATACCCACCTAACAGGATAATATATAGGTAATAGGGACTCCTTAGTGCCCACCTAGTCGCTGAAATACAGGCTTCTGCAGAATTTTGTAGTATTGCTAGCTCCCTTTATTGTAAGATTCTGCTGGAAATTTCATTTACTTTCATCTCAAAAAAGTAAAAATAAAAATAAAAAAAATTTAAAAAAAAATTAACAAGCTTATGAGCTGCTCTCTGCTACAAGCATCCAATTGAAATATTGTGTGATGAATACAGAGTATTGCATGATTCAGGTGTTTCCCAGAGGAAGTGCTGCTCTCGGGTAAGATGAAGCTTTCTGTTGTACTGGCAATCACATGGCTACACCCACTGATGTGAATTACAACTAGAAATTCCTTTGGCCAGCATTCTACAGGAGGTACATAGAATGAGAAATGATGCCAGTCTTGCAAGAGAGCAATTTCTTATGTGTAGCTGTTAGAGCAGGAGGGCCATGAAAGTGATCAGAGGGCTGGAGCACCTTTTGTATGAAGAAAGGTTGAGGGAGCTGGGTTTGGTTAGCTTTAGAGAAGGGAAGGCTCTGAAAGACCTCACTGCAACTTTCCAGTACTTTAAGGGAGCTTATAAACAGCAGGGAGACTGACTATCACAGGATCTGACAGGATCTGCTCTGGTCAGGGTAGAGCATGTTGTTTATACAAACGATTCAGTCTCTTTCAAAAATTTCCCAGTAAAAGCATATTCATTCCAACCTACAGGAGTTTATTTCTCTTTTATCCTATAGTTAATCATCCTTTCTACTGTTTAAAAAAAAAAAAAAGGTGAATCGTATTTCTTGATGGAATAAACACGTTTAACTTTCAGGCATAGTATACGCTTATGTTTTTGTCTTTTGATTTAAAAACTTTTTTCAAATCTTTGCTTTCCCAATATATAAGTAGAGATGAAAGATTCTTATCCTCTCTTTATTCCAATCATACTTGTGGGTCCTCAATGAGCTGCCTGTATGTCATCAAGACTGTGCTCCCACTCTTTGCTTCTTTGGTGACATCTTTGCATTTCACACTAGTAGAATGCATGCTGTTAGTTTGCCCCCAGCTTAGCAATCCAGGTCAGTCTGTCACTGACTTGCCCTCCTCACTTACTGTTTTCCCAGGCAGGTTCAGCAGTCACCATTCTGTTACATCAACATTATGTCGGCTTATCCACAAATAAATAAATAAATCACATTTGTCAGCAAAGATAACAGTCCTACGGTCTCTGCCAAACAGTGAGCTCTACGGTCTGTATAACAAGCGTCAGTAAAAGTTAGCCCCCTGTATACATCTGCTGAGGGACTGGAAGGCTTCACACGGATTTTCATGTGTTCTGACAGTTGGATTATGCAGAAGAAGCTTTTGCAGCCTGTGTTCAACCAACTGAGAAGTTTCATTTAAATTTGCAGGGGGGAAAAGTTCAATTCAGAAGAAAGACTTCTATTTTTGACATACTTAACAAAATGGAAAAAGAAACATTTGTCAAAACTGACATCTCTGCAATAAATTAAACTAGCTTGGTAGCAGTGCAAAACACAAATACTGTTTCATAAAAGCCTGCTTTAAATGTGCATTTGTTTCACAAACATCCTCATTTAGTCTCAGAGCTGCTCTCTTTTGGGAGCTTTATAATTGCTTTTCCATTTGCTCAAATTCCATGCTGTGTTATGGCAGTGCAGGCTATATCACTAGAATAATTGCAGTATTCTCTTAATTTCAAAATAACCATACACACCTGAATTTTGAAGCATGGATGTCTGCTTAAAAGGAAACATTACACATTAAAAATAGGATCTATTTTTCTCACATAGATTTTAGTGATTCCTTTAATTCATTCTCATCCTCTGACTCTTTTACTCTTGTCTTGTAGGCCGTCGTTGTTATCTTGGCCACTTCTAGTTTAAGTTTGGTCTACTGAAGCATGAATAAGATGGAAAAACATGTTGAGTCCTCTTTTGTTTGCAATTTTCATTGTTTATACAAAAAAAGTGGAAACAATGGAGTCTTCCTAATTATTTATCATTCAAGTTATTGAAGAGAACAAATTTACCCTTCTGTTCTTTACAGAGGTTGCATGGTAGCAAATACATACACATACAGAGCTAAAAAAATTAAGAACTACTGGTTATCATTACAAAAAAGGCTGAAGCAATGTCTTCCTGTACTAGGAAATTACAAACACAAGTGATGAAAACAGTTGTGCAGAAGAGCTTTGAAAGAAGTTCGAAATAACACTAGCAAATCAGGTACTGTTATTTTTAAAGCTGCAAATTCATTTTAAAGGCATTGCCAACCAAGCCTTTAGTTCATTCTGTGTATGCTTACACATCAGCATTTGTCTCCACTCTTCAAGCATTGTTTACTTGGCTCTTCATTTCATGTTAGCTCTAAGAACAAAGACAAGAACACCTGCAATTTTAAAGTGCCACTGCTTTGCTTATTCCTTTGAACCTACAGCAGAGCCTCAGCTTTGTGAGGGCAAGGCTATCCATAAGCACTCAGCCTCAGGAGAAATATTGGTTGCACTCTCAGTGACAAGTTCATGGGGAGAAGAAATGGTCTTGTGGCTTACACTTTACTATCCCCTACCACTGATGTGATTTCTTGTCAGAACTGGTTTTTAGGGAATTTAACACAAGGACCCTTAATTTACAGCCATTTGTTAGCCTTTGGGAGTCTTCAAAGTCTCCTGTTTCTGAGTAGTTCTGTTTTTCTACTGCCTAAACTAAACAAGTTTACACACACATGTAAACCCCATAGAGATGATTGTTTGGAAAGTTGCTCCTAGGGTGGAAGGGATCATTTGAAAGAATGTTTTGATTAAAAAACCCAGTAGTACAGGAGCATGATCTGTACTGCATCTGACAAAAGAGTGAGTTTGGATGTGCTAAAGGATAGATGTCCAAATGCAGGGATGCACTTCGAGCTACATCTCATCCATGCTTTCTGCCAAGATTGTTGCTCAGCATTCGGCTCTCTTGGGACTCTCTGCCACTGCTACACGTCTGCAGTGCTAGAAAAATCTGACTAGAAAATTTTAGTAAATAAACATTAGCCACGTCAGTATGGAGAACTTATTGGGAGCAGTGGTTGTGGGGTGTGTGCAATAAGAGGTGACTGACTGCAGGACTGAGCCTCTGTTATGAGTCTGAGCAAGGTCAGCTTTGCCCTCCTGCAAGCTTTACTCATTCCTGTCAGAACACATAGTTATATTTGGGTACAATGCTTTTGAAAGCAAGGGTATAAACATCCAACATTTAGATATAGTCTTACGTAAGAACACTTTAACTGACTACATCCTATTGCTTCACTTTGGTTAAAAAACATCGGGGATATCTGTTCTGTGGTACTCCACAACAGTCTGCTCTTGTTAGAGACCTTCTTTTTCACATTTTGCTGTTTTAATAGTGACCAACAGCAAAAGAGGTACAATGACAAAGTGGTGATAATAGTAATAACCAGCTCTTACCTAATATTTTTCTTCATTGGATTTCAAAGCCCTGTTAAAAGATACATGTATAATTCTCTCCATGCTACAGCTGAAAAGCAGAAACCAATGTGGCAAAGCCAGATACAATGCTAGGATATCCTTAGATCAAGTCTTTGCTCCTCTAAGTCTTGATGTAGAATAAACACATGACAGTAACAGTGGTAAGAAAGCAATGATAACATATCTGCAGGTGGTATTTAAATTTTTTTTGATGTTTTACAATATTATCGATCCATAGAATAAGCGAGTTAATGTATTTATTATTGCTTCCATTTATAATAATTACACAATGTTTGATTTATGTAACAGTGTTGATACATAACGGTGTTACTTTCCTGAGTGCTTATCACAAACAGTATTTCCCATGTTAAGTTATTTATGCACTGTTTGCACTCTGCAACAAATTTTCAAATTCTTTTACAACTCAAAGTGAAAATACATATTGAATTACCAGAGTTTGCTCTGGGACAAACATCATTATCTTGGTCTCTAAGTTGTAGTTAGTTCTAGGTAAGAACTTACCTAGAAATTAATATGCATAATTGCAGTTCACTTTCCCTGCTAAACTGATGCAATTTTTCTCCAGATTTTATCAACAGAATGTTAAATTTCTAGAGTATGTTTCTCTTACTGCAGTTCAAATAATAGATTTCAGACTGACACATTCAGATATTCACCATTAATATTCCAAGGTGGTGAGAGAATGTGATCATTGTAGATCATATATCAGCTGAATTTAAACACACATGCTAGAAATGCATATATTTTGTAAGATGCAAGTAATTTCTGAGGGTGTTAGCAACATCCCAAAAAGTTAAAGAATTATGATAGCAGTTTTGCCTAGTCTCATTGTGTCTATGAATATTCTACCTGTATGAAGCTGTCAACTAGTTTAAATTCGCATTATAGGAGCAGTTCTGTGGGCCAAGGCTGCTTTAATATAGTTGAGAGTCTGGCCTAGATTTCAGGGACTACTTTGTTCTGGATCGTTTGAAAGATCCTTGAGAAATGAGAGCTGTTTGCTTTCTGCTCAGGCATAATACCTGCAGTCGATGATTTTTTCAGCTGTTCTGAACTTGGAGATGCACACAGAATAACCATGGCAACTCAGGAGTTTTGGTTTTCTGCAGTTATTCTGTCAGAACTCAAGATCAGGAGTGCTAATTCGTAACTAGACAATACAGGGTGGTGGGAAGTATGCAGGTGTGATGGTTTGGTCTTTTGAAAAACTACTTTCCTTCATTTACGTAGGTGGCAGAAAGCAGAATATAAGATTCACCTGAACATCTAGAATTCATTGTGGGTAATCTGACTTAGTTACTTGGTGGTAAAGCTGGAGCAACATTTTGGGAAACACTGAGCTGATGCCATGCAGAGAATCAGGGCCCCAGAGGGGTCCCTAAGCCAGAGATAGAGTGGGTTTCAAAACATTACCCGAAGCACTAAGGATGGTTTCCTGTGTATATAAACTTGCTAGACAGACAAAGAGACTTTTGCTGGCCAGATAACTCTATTAGAAGTAGCAAGAGTATACCTTAATTATACTGCTAAATTTTACACTGGAAGAGCTAAATCTTTTTCACTTGCATTCATGAAAGCATCAGGGCTTGAATTACCAAAAAACTATTTTAATACTTGACACCTAGCCTTCTATGTCTCTGTATATATTCAGAGCCAGCACTTCACCTGCATTTATACTAGTAAGCATGTGGGTTGCTCCAAATGTAATGCCTCCTATTCATTTCCACGGAAATTGCAACAGATACAAAGAGTACAGTGACATTATTTGGTAGAGTAAATTCTCCAAAACACTATTTTTCAACACACTCACTATCATTAGCTCTGCATTTTTACCAGAGATGAATGAGAGCGTGCTTGCCACTCTGTTAAAAATCTGCACCGGTGGAGGTGACCCACTGTCACTGTCACCACTGCTGAAACGCACCACCCACCTCCTCGCTGAGCTCACATCCACTTTTTGGTCTCCACAAATGTTCAGCAAGTGGTGATGAATGTCATTCATCATGTCATCCATCAGTCATGGGTGCCATTTTTTCTGCATGGAGGAATTTGGTGACAAATCTTTGCTTCACACATACTTCCATGTCAGACACCATTTTGTCAGACCGCTCCTCTACTGCTGTCCTTCGTACAGCAACAAAATGTAATGCAATGTTAATGGAAAGGTTCAGCCTCTACTGCCATATCACCAACATCCACCTTCGGTACTGTGGTCCGACATAACAAAACAGGAGGAATTACTTTCAGAGAAGCCCTTGCATAAACTGAGGCATTGTCCCATAGTGGCTTACTAGTCCTTTAATAAGCCATGAACTTGATTCTTCTCTCTGCTATATAATTTTAGTTCAACATGGTTCTAGTTTCACTGATGGTACCACTGGTAGATGGCATCTGCTGGCAGTGGGACAGCAAATTAAAGTCCTGCTTCTTCAATTTTCCTTTGAGTTATTCCTGAATATAAATCATCCAATAGCAACTATGTCATGAAGACAGCTTCCTCTGAAACCACCTTCCAAAATCCTGCAATAGAGATACCATGGAACTGTCCAGATAAAACAAGGTTTAGTTTCTTCACAACTGATACGATTTTAATCTATCCTCTGATAAACTGGGGGGAAAAAATTGCATTTCCATGTATGTTTGACTGAAAGAACAGGTTTTATTAGACGTATCTGTAGGATGACAAATCCCAAGCATGGTCGTGTTCCACACACCTTATGATGAGTCAGAGCAGTGTCCTCAAGCAAGGGTAGTGACTGGTACAAGGATGACACATGGAGAAAGCATCTTCTGCTACATCCTGTCCTCCTTACTCAAAGCTGAGATCTGTTCAGAGTCTGTCCTATGCCAGATATGGACCAGGTCCTGCTCTGTAAGAACTGGCTGAATCAGTAATTAAGCTCTAATTGTGACAGGTTAATTGCAATTTATCAGTAAGCAAAAGATCAGCTGCTAATAGGAATAACTGAAATTTAGAATGCAGTTAGATTAACTTTTAGTTGCTACTAAGACAATTACATTTCTGACTCATATTTCTAATGTGCCTTATTACTTCAAGCACCTGAATAGAAATATAATCATTATCCATGAAAAGAAAAATGTTCAGTATCAGTATCAGCCAAAAACATTTTGTAGGCAATAGGTTTCTTAAAATGTCTCTATCTGGGTTGTGAAGCAGTTGTGGTTTATGGCTGTCACCCAGGTGGCATAAAGCATCCTACGAGAGAGAAATACTGCCTGTGACACATCTGAAAGAACATTTTGCAAAAAGTATAAGGAAGAAAATGTGACTTGCAATTCCTCATTTCGCACATCTTTGCACAGCAGAGAGATAAATTCAAGCCGCTGTGAGAAATAGAAACATGTCTGGGTTTTCCCTACTAGTTCCCTTTTCTAGCAACAAAACGTTTTGCAACATACTATCCCCAGGCATCATTACTCAAAAGACATTAGCTTAAAAATACCTGAGCCAAAGGGGTGTAGAGAAAGACCGCTTCACTCTCAGTCTCTCTCATTAACTTTCCCTTCTTTGCGAGCTCTGAAATTGCACCTCACTCCGTGTTGAAGAACAGTGTATCAGTAAAACTGTCTAAAATTTCTGTTCAGGTCTTTCCCTAACCCAGATCTCTCACTAGAGGACTACAGCAACAACAGCAACAAAACCAAATCCATATGAAAATCTGTTGTACTACTTTGATAGTGTGGGGAAGGATCTCAAACCCAGAAAAACAAACCCTGTTCTAATTATAATAATTAGCCTTCTCCACACCTATGTTTTCTGTTGGCACTCTGCTTTGGCTACAGTGTTTGTTAATGAGGAAGGCAAGAGCCATCAGAACTACAGACTGATCTATCTGGTCTAAAGGGGCCTTTACAGAAGCTGTGTGATTTATTTTTAATAGCTGCACTTTTCCAGTAGTCTATCACCAGCTTTAATGTTATCTTGTTCTGCGGGATTTTACCAGTTTGCATCTCTCACATACCAGTAGCTTTCTCAGTAGATTCTCCTTTCATAGGGAATCCAGCACAGGAATTCACTTATCAGAGCTTTTCCTCACCAAGATTAAAAAAAAAAAAATAATGGAGGAAGGAGCTGATTGACAAGGAGATGCATTACTATTGCCACAACACTGACATTAGACTGCAGAGAATGAAATCACATGTGCACTGCCATGCAAATCACGTATACATGTCCTTCTGAGAAGAGAAACACATTCTCTTCACCTAAAAAAATAGTGCTTACCCTAAAATTTGTTTGAATTATGTACTAGCCTCCTGCTAACTGCCTGCTAAGGCAGGAATCGTGTATTAGGGAGGAATATTTTTTATAAATATACAGCACAGGTCCATTGCTACTTGTCCTGAAGATGTTTCCTGCAATTGCTAATACTGTTTTATTCTCTGATATTTTGTTTCATTTGATTTCTGACTGCAGATGCTATCATAGATATCATAGATAGCATTCAAGAAAAAAGAATCATTACAGTAACTATCACTTTTCTGATGAATATCCACATACATCTATATATAAAATTAAGCATACTAAAATGTGCTTTCTAGTTTGGCCAAGGAACATAACCTCCCTACATTAGCCTAGATTGTCTGCATAGGAGAAGTACCAAAAGCAAATCTTACTGCCAGTCCTGTTATTTTGATACTAAAGGTGCTTCCCCTACATCAGCACAGTGAAAGACAGTACTTTGGTATTACTGCTGGGTAAGACAGGAGCTTGCAATTTAGGAATTTAGTTCTTCATATACCTTTCAGAAATGAGGAATGCACTGCGAGTGAATTGTTCTGCACTGCATTCAAGAAGTATATCTATTATATCTATTTGCAACAGCCTTTCCTGGCCAATAAAAGTAAAGACTGTGTAATGAAATGAGGCACTCTGTGCATGCAACTCTAATACATCGACTTGTTTGGGTTCAAATGGCTCATTTTACTATTACATCTAGAGATTTCTATTCTAATAATAAGCATGGTGTATTTGCTGAAATGTGATGCTTAATTGTGGTAACTGTAAGCCCATTAATTAAGCATTTTAAAAGACTTTAGCCTATTTGAAGTGTGGCTGAAATTATACAGAATCACAGAATTGCAGAATTGCAGGGTTTGGAAGAGATATCAAGAGATCATCGAGTCCAGCCTCCCTGCTAAAGCAGGTTCTGTAGAACAGGTGGCACAGGTAGATGTTCAGATGGGTCTTGAGTATCTCCACAGAAGGAAACTCCACAACCTCTCTGGGCAGCCTGTTCCAGTGCTCCATCACCCTCAACATAAAGAAGTTCTGCAGGTTTGTATGGAATTTCCTCTGTTCAAGTTTTAGGTTTTAGGCCATTGCTCCTTGTCCTATCACTACACAACACCAAGAAGAGCCTGGCTGTACCATTTGCCTCCCACCTCCCTACAGATATTTATAAACATTAATCAGATCCCCACTTAGTCTTATTTTCCCCAAGCTGAGCAGACCCAGGTCTCATCATCTTTGTGGCCCTTCACTGGACTTCTTCTAGAGATCCTTGCCTTTTTTTAACTGGAGATTCCAGAACTGGATACAGTGTTCTGTGTCTGAAGGTGTCACCATGGCTGAGTAGAAAGAGAGTATGCAGCCATGGTGCCCAACCAGCAGCAGATGCATAAACAGCTAGCATAAGAACTATTGTTTTGGACCATGGGAGGTGTTAGGTATTGCTAGATTTTCAACATATAAAATGGCAAGGAAGATCTTCTCAGACTCATTTGCTTCTGACAACATACTTAGAAGGCCAGTAACTTTACACACCAGAATGAATTGCAAGCACATAGCATAGAATCATTCAACGAGACAAGGCAGAGTAGCCTACCACGCACAGCACCACTTTCCAACAACATCGTGTCCTTGCAGCAGTTTTCTTAGCAAGATGAGTCTGCTTGATGCACAACCTGCAGAGCAGCAGACACACGTTTTTTGGGCCAAATATAAACAGCATATTCAAAGGGGCGATTCCTTTCTGGGGGTTTTAAGAACAACAACAAGGAGATTTAAGCTGACATGTAGTGAGAAGCTCCTGGACAGCAGCAGGATACTGAAGGCTATATATGGTGCCATTGAGTTTACAGCATAGTTTTCCCTGCTGGAAGTTATCTGTGTGCCTCTACTGGTAATATTGGCACAAAGATGATGCAGTTCTAAGTGAAAGGCGAGAAAATAATCCTGCTAATTCCTGCCTTCTCAACTGTGGGGTTACAATAAGGGTGGGGAAGAAAAAGCTGCTACTTTTCCTACAGAGGTAAAAATCATCAGCCTGGTACATGATCGACCAGCAGAGTTCCAGAGTCCAAACAAAGTACCTGAATTATATATGTATTCATTAGCCAACATTTAGTGACACAGGTCACTTTGCTTGTACCTTCTGAGTATTTTTCTCTTCTTTTCAGCCACACCTCTGTTCTATGTGATTTATATGCATCTCTCCATTCTTTTTTTTTTCCCTGTTCACAGAGGAAGGCACTTAGCTGCTCTCCCTGGCTATTGAGAAAGCTCTTCAGCATCAATAACATAGAAAAAAACTGCCATCCACGATTCCTTTGTTGACTTCCTGATGGCCTCTTGCACATACTGAACAAGAGGAGCAGAACGATGTAAAATTCAGCATTAGAACAGATAGTGAGTGGCTAAATCAGCTTCTCAAAGTGCCTGAAGAAGTGGATGCTAAACCACTTCCAGCCATTCTTGCAGGGCTGAACAAGTGTCTGAAAGCATCAGGGAAGGTGTCCAAAAGCTACACGGAAATGGCAGAGCTTACAGCCATCTGACTATCAGGGAGAGTTGGGATTCTCAGCAACTGAGGTGATTTTTTTTCACCAAAGCCAGTCAGAGAGCTAATAGAAGTGTATGGAAATTTCCTTCTTATTCCTTGTTTAAGGATTACCAGCTGAAATTACTAACAATACTCTTGTATTTCCAGGTTAAGCTTCCTTTTAATAAATCAATCTTGGGGAAGTGTTTTGGAGGTGGAGATGTTGTTTAAAAAGGATCCCAGATGCCTTTCCCTGATTAACACAATACACATCTAACTGTACTGTGCTTTGTTTCAAAAAACTGCACAAAATCTGACATTCACAACTGCCCCAGAGAAGTAAAAACCCAAAGCACTTCTAACTTTGATCCTATAAATCTTCTCCCAGCTTTAAGTTTAAAGCATTAAGCTTACCTCTCACCAAGAACCTTTATGGTCCATCCGGATCTGCAGCCTTCTCATCTGATTATAACAACATTCCCCTTCTCCAAGCTGAGGGAAGAAAATTCTCTTTCTGCACATCTAACTTCAATACTTGTGCTGAGTACCTTTCCAGCACTTACCTGCAGACTCTCCAGTGGCATAGCAGGAGACTTCCCTCACTCTGCACATCTCCCTGACTTCACAGAGAAGTGTTGCTGAGGAACTGCTTTTGCAACAAAGCTCTTTCTTCTTCCTGAAATATCATCCTCTGCCCATAAACCACAAGTGTGCTCAGACCAATTGTGTTTGTCTGTTTGGTTTGTTTTCTTTTTTAAGTATTCTTGTTCTGTTCAATGCCCATTTAAAGTGAAATGTATCTGCTTGCAAGCCATTAGAACGCAGGGAAGAAAGAGCACTATTAGGACTGAAAGTGAAAAAATGCATGTAAAGGAGTGAGCATTATAAGCAGGTATGTGGATTTATGGATACAGACATCTCTCCTGTGCTGTGAAGGTCACTCAGTCTCTCCACATTTCCTCAGTTGCTCAGATAACACTTGAATGTGAGTCAGCACTAAGATTTTGTGCATTCTGTGGTCTGAGTGTGCTCACTCTGATGACACAGCCCCATATGTAGGATTGACATTGTGAACATATTGACCTGAGAGGCCTTGCAGGCACTTTCTTTATGTTGCAGCAATAAAGCATATGTAGTAAACACGAAGCAGGTTCAGTGCTTTCTGGCACTCTTGAAATATTACTGTCTCATTCTGGAATGATAGAGTCTTCCAAAGAGAGAAGTTCTAATGTGCTGTATGTACACTACAGTCTTTTTATTAATGAAAAATATCGGCTCCTTTATAAATGAAAAGTAATGTGAGGATTAGGAGGTTTTGGCAAGGAATTACTATTATAATTTCTCTCTTCGCTGTACACTATTGGCAATATTCTTAACTGTATTCAGTGCATGTATCTGTAACCAAAAATCTGCCAAAGCAGCAGAAGTACATGCAAAAGCACTAGAAGAATTCCTCCACCCTCTTTAATTTATGAACCTTGTATCAGTGCTGCAGCAGTGTATCTGCAGAACCTGGCTACATAGGAAGTAGCAGAACAAACATACTCCTCTTCAAATCTTGAAGATACATTCCCAGGAGTTTCAGTATGAATAATGAAAGTATTCAGAGTAAGGATTTCTCTTTCTTCCAATTAAGGGGATATGCTTGGGGACTTTTAAATTCAAAAGCTCATTAAATGTTCTGTACTATCCCTTTGTCAAGATTTTCTGAGATAAAAAGTAGTAGAGTGGGAAAATAGCACTATTCCTAGCGATGTCTAACTCTTCTTCTTAGTTTTATTAAGGAAACTATTGCTCCAATTACTGGCTGAGCTTATAAAATATTCTTGTAAGATTTCAGTGATCCGCAGTTTAAAACTTAAAATAAATTCAATATTAAAATTTAGTGAGGCTTCTCATAAAATAAAAAGGATTTTCCACTACATCTAAATGCAAAAATTCAAAACAACGTTGAATTTGTCTCAGCTGAGTAATATCCTACCAGTCCTATATTAGATGTTGAGAAGATAAGGCATAAATAGATCAAACACAACAAGTGTGCTACTGAATCAGGATTAGACTGTATCTCCTAATGCTGTGCCTTATGCTTTAGAGTGTGGGCCATGTTTTGCCTTTCTTTAACGATCGGAAGGGCTTCTAAACTTTTCACATTAACTTGGGAAACACAATTATCTCACTGTTGCTTCAGGCCAAAAACAGCTGTAATTTTTTTAAGAGCTTCTCATCCTGAACGCTGATATTGACAAGGGCATGGAAAAGCCCTGAGACTTTGATTCTTTGAGGAGTAAAGCTTGCACTGTCCATGGGAATGTAGTTGTATTCATGGGTCATAAAGCCTGATCCATGTTCAGAACACTAAGGTAATACAGGATATGGACTTCTGGAGGTCATTTGTTGTAACTTATGGCTCAAAGAAGGCATGTCAGGTTGTTCACTGCTGGTCCAGTAGTTTGAATAACTCCAAGGATGCAGAGCATATCATCCATGGGCTTTTGGTGGAGGTGAACACAAGATGGGTGTCGGGCATGGAACCTTGTGGAGGTACTCACTGTTAGCATCACAAAGGCTGGCAACCCTGAGAGGCCACTTCCATACAGGTGCAGTAATGTTCATGTTTCTGACAGCATAAAAGTGAAAAATAGGCAGTGATAGGCAGTGAAAAATGTAATAGCGACTAAACAGCTGTTGCTTATCTGCTTTATTTTGGAAGTAATTTGTCCTGATGGCTTGAGCATGCCCATCAATAAATCACACCAGAAGTCTAAAAGACTTCAACTACATGCTTAATCTTTATGAGAAAAAACAGTCTGATTCATACTGTCAGTTCCAGAGAAGCAACAGAACTGTTTCTCACTAACTACAGAACCATGAAGAGAGACAAAAAAGCTGAAGCAAATATCTAGTTAATACAGTGTGTAACTTTCATGGCTTAGCTCTTCTATGATGATCTCTATTTGTTGTCTGATTCTACTTGGTGCAAATAGAATCTTACAGTATTGCAAGATAGAGGAGTGAGATACAGAGAAAAAGGAAGGTGTGACGTATTGCAACAAACTGTCTGATGTATTATGAATAATGTACTAGCAACACTGATGTTCTCCTGGACACAAATGGCTTGGGCCAGCCAGTTTTCAATCAAGCTCTGTTTCCTACTCTGTTCAGTACAACATCTCTATGGGGACTATAGTTGCATCTGATGAAAATGAAAGTTGTAAGCCTATCTACTGTGTAAGTTGCTGAGAAAGATCATTGGGCATTTATTCTTTGCTTCTGTCTATCATACTGAGCAGAGAAGAGAAGGACAGTAGATAAGCCTTAGACAGGCTCAGCTGGTAAACAGAAATCACCTACTATGATTTCTGTCATCCCAGGAATGTTTGGTAGTGAGTGAGTGATACAGTCTGGACTAGATTGGAGAATGCTGCAAGAACACTGAAGTCCCAAGAGATGTCCTCAGCAAATAATATGACATTTCTGTACATTGGCAGGCCTCACCACACGTGTTCAGTAAATACAGTAGATCCTTGATGTTTGCAATAATTTGTACTATTTTCTCCAACATTTTTTTTCATACAAATTAAAGATGATTGATGGATATAACTGGATCATGGGCAAATTTTTTGTACACTGAATAGATTATTGAACTTCTTCAGAAAAGCCAATGAATTGTCTCCTTAGAGGAACATGTGAATGATTTCTGCAAGAACAGGACACGGCTGTTTTAGCTGACCTTTACTACCTAGAAGAGACATGGATCTGTTCTTCAAATTTCATGTTATTTTCCTCATTCATAACAAGTCAGAAGTGAAGAAAAGGTAGTGGACACGAGCTGATGCTGAGCCTTGAGTTATCCCCCTTAGTGATGAAACCTTTGAGGGTGTATCTTTCCTGTGGTGAGTGTGATATGCCTTTTGCTGCAATGCCTGAAGAACAGCGTTGGTTGCTTTTGTGGTTCAGTGCTGTGCAGAAAATGAAATAGAAAGCATACTTTGCTTTTTATTGCGGTTGCCATGTTTGGGAATAGGCTTGCCTACAGGCAGATAGAAACAGTTCTGAGGCAATGACAAACTATATTCTGATGTTCGGACTTTCCAGCACAACTATCAGTGAAACAGTCTGCAGTCAGTTAGGAGAAGGAAGCAACTCAGATACAAGAAAACTCACTAGAAGCAGTGAAACCATTCAGAGAAAGATGAATGTATAGAACTTACAACATCAGTTCCTTTGCAATGAAATTGAGTGACTTACTTTCCTAAGGCAAACCGGAAATGTAAGGAGCTGAAAAGCTTTTTGTGATGCGGTCACCTTCTGTTTGTCTCGTCATCTGGAAGAACCACAGAAGTCTTTGGCTTCTGGGAGGCTTCATCCTCCTCAGGACTCATTCTCAAGCAATATGCCACACCTTTGGTTACCATCTGAGGTGAAAAGCTAATCCATAGAAAACATCTTTACTTCTATCACAGAATCACAGAATGTCAGGGATTGGAGGGGACCCTGAAAGATTGTCTAGTCCAATCCCCCAGAGCAGGAACACCAAGATTACACCACACAGGAACATGTCCCAGTGGGTCTTGAATGTCTCCAGAGAAGGAGACCCCACAACCTCTCTGGGCAGCCTGTTCCAGTGTTCTGTTATCCTCACAGTGAAGAAGTTTTTTCTAGTATTTATGTGAAACGTGTATGTTCCTATTTGCACCCACTGCCCCTTGTCCTGTCTTTGGATGTCACAGAGAAGAGCCTGGCTCCATCCTCCTAACACTCACCCTTTATATATTTATAAACATTAATGAGGTCACCCCTCAGTCTCCTTCAAGCTAAAGAGACCCAGTTCCTCAGCCTTTCCTTGTAAGTTCAGTTTCTGGCATGTGGTTATCATGGTCGCCAAGTCTAGTTTAAGGAAAGAATATTATAGGAAAATAAGTTTTTCCAATCACATGGAAGGAAAAACAATGTTCTTTAAGCACTGCATCTGCTTAAAACAAGTTGCATGTGTCCACTATGAGCATTCATGGCAGACATTCTTTTTTGTGCAAGCAGACTTGGAAACAACAGAGAATTTTTTAAAAATATCATTTAATAAATAGTGAAAACTCATACTAAATGTGGAACAATGATGAAATCAGATTTAGGGTTACTTACCCATATACAAGCAAGATGGATAAACAAGATGCAAATGACCATTCGGCTGCTGTGATAGGACACACAACTGCACCTCAGGACAGTCAGTAAGCTTGCCTTGATGCAACTGGAAGCCACAAGATTTCACCTCCGTCTGGAGGAAGCAACTGTCTTGTGAGCTGTTGTGGGTGGCAGCTCTGTACTTTCACAGAGTAAGTAAAGTGTGTTGTCTGTAAAAAGACAGTGATGTAACAGAAAGAAAATAGCCATAACGTGTAAAGGAACACAAAGCAGAAAATAAGAAATTAGAAGTAAAGACATGAAGTCAAGAATATGACACCACTGAGACTGCAAAATCAGGCACTCAGAAATCAGGAAAGCGAGAAAACTGAGCAGAAGTTTTGCTCTCCCCATCTAGATTTGTCTGAGTCAGATTCCTCTGTTTGAGATAGAGCATTTTTTATTTGCTAAGTACTAGAAGGATGGAGAAGCAGGGAGAGATGACACTACAGCCACCAAAAGCTGCTTGAGCTGCCCAGATCAGTATGGGATGTGCAGTCTGAAGACTGTATCTCCCTTACCTTCATATTTTTATGGCGACAGTTCTAGGAGATCTGATAAATGGAAAGTTCAGACTGGTACTTTTGTTGAGCTACTTTAAGTTATACGCCACACTGAACACTCAGCTTGAACATATTTTACTTCAGCTATAATAGCTAAAATTGAAATCCTCACCTACAGTGGGAGGAGCATTGCTTCCCCATCTCCATCTTCCAAATCACCCACTCAAGGGGTGTGTGAGGAGCAGCTGCAAGAGAAGACTGAGGCAAAATAGTTGTTGAGTAGCTAGCCTTCTCCTTGTCCATTGTTATTAGCCTGCCTGTGTTGCTCATTACAGGGTGATATGCCTTCTTGGACTTTCCTTTTTGGTTGATGTAACTGAGAGGCCTTTCTTCTTCACACCCCTTTTGCCAAGCCCAATTTCAGATGGGGCTTGGCCTTTCTGAGCCCATCCCTACACAGCCTAGCAGCATCCCTGTACTCTTCCCAGTTACCTGTTTCTGCTTCCACTGCCTATGCGTTTTGTTCTTGCTCTCCAATTTGACCAGCAGGTCATGGTTCATCCATGCTGGTCTCTTGCCTTCCTTTCCTGACTTCCTACGCTTGGGAAAGGAGAGCTCTTGTTCCCTAGGGAAAGTTTCCTTAAAGATCTGCCAGCTCTGCTTTCTAGCTTCCATTTTGCAGTAGACTTTCAAAAAAGACTTACCACACTGCAGCACTGTTTCTAGAATCTAACATGGAGGACACCTCTAAAATGGAAAGGACCACAAAAGCAGGCTACGTGCTAAGTCTAAAATAGCAACGCTAACAACAGCAAAATTGTTCTTCTGTTTAAAATGAATAATTCACCTGGGGACTAGTGGTAATAATGCCAGCTTCAGCTGGACAGAAGCAATAATTTTGTTCAGGTTATTGAATCACACATATTAGCATGTGGCACTGCATCTTACTTTACTATCTGTAGTTCCTCAGAGACCCTGACTGAAAAACAACAGCATAGCTGGGTTGCTCACCGCAGTCCTCTGCAGTAGCATGGCAAATGAAGAAGTGAGCCAGTACCTTGCCACATGAACCACTCCAGCCACAGGGGCACCACAGCTTTTGTCCATCACACAGCTTTTGTTGAAAGAGCTGGAAGTTTTTACACTGCAGTCTACTACTATAAAAGCATGTGATTTAATCTATGAACTCACTGAGGAAACAGTTTACATTGATTAGGGTGTCTCTGTTGTTAGTCTAAGAACAGTTATAAAATTACTAAACCATAAGAACTCATTTGCAGGTCCATGAGCACTGAGGATTTTTTTCTGAACCCACTTATAGCCTTTGTCTGGGTCAGGATAGCTTCAGATTTACGACTGTGTTATCACTTCTAATCACTATCGTTAGCTCTATCTGCATAACCTTGGAAACTATGTCCTGGCTTTCTTTTGTTTCTTGTTTCTGTCTCTCAGATGTACTTTCTGCTGGGCCTGTTTTGATGCACACAAGAAATCTCATAATTCATGTGACATCCAAGTTTTAAATTTGGTTTTTAAATTCCATGGAGATTGCCTCATGGGAGGAAAAAACTCCTTGTTTGTTCTTTAACATATAGTCCATTTGTTCATTAGAAGCATTTGTCTGGTTGTCACTGAAGTTCTGGCACGCTGCATTTTCTGTTTTGCAGGAGTTAGCAGGGGCAAACCAGCAGTTTTGATCTTTGCTATGGTACTACAGAACACAGATTTTTCAAGGCTCTCTCTGCCTCGTTTTACCCTTTTGAGAAAAGAATGTCCAGGACATGTATTTGTTAACTGGTGCTTGTAATGGAATAGATTAATGATTTGATTGTCATGATATAAGACCCAATTCTGAGAGTGCATTATTAACTTTAAGCATTAATATTCTCATTCAAGTCAGTCATTATTCCTTTGCTTAAGTACTTTGTTGAAGTGGGTCCTGAATATGAGGCAGCCCTATGCTATAAAATTAATTTCCTGAATGCCTTTCTGCCCCAAGGGCTTAGCTGCTTTACTAGCAGAACCAGCACAGATAAATTATATATACTATGCACAATGAGAATTAGTAGAACAGCTTGACATGACAGCTGCCTGAGAGAATGACCAGCAGGAGAAAGGTTTCAGTGTGAAACTGAAAACTGAAAAAACAAGCCAATGAACCTTACAACTTTTTGTAGTCAACCCTAGTGAGCCAATGAAGGCTGCAGCCTCTGAGAGCAAAGTCCTGTACTGTGGAGTGCAGGGTGAGAAGCTGCCAGACTATGCTGGGGCTGAGGGCAGCTGCTCTCCATCCTCACGGCCCTCAGAGTCTGCTTGTGTGGCAAGAAACCCCAGCAGTGAGAACACGTGGCTGCAAGGGGGAAAATGCCTCCTGCAAAGGATGTGGTGGAAATCATCCTACTGCTCCAAAGTTAGAGCTGCAGAAGCCAAAGCAGGTTTCAGATGGTCTCAGTTATAGATCTCTAACACCATCGGGATGTAGATGGGCTGATGACAGGATGGTGTGCAAGTGTAGAGGAGGATTCTGGTTGCTTTTTTTGTTTGTTTGCTTTGTGAGCTCTTACCTGGTTAGCAATTCTGCTTGCTGGTTTCACAGTGGAGAATTTTGATGAATTCTGGGCAGTTGTAAGGAAAGGAAATAGAGACCAAACTTACGAAAAAATCTAAGGTTATCTCTTTGCCTCAGTGAGGAGATTGAAGGCTGCTTCAAGGAGGGAAGAAGATGTAGCATTATTTTCCTTCCTAAGAGCAAAGCATGAAAGTTCGAATTAGCTAAGATTGTCCCACATTTTAGAGAGTGTTCACACAGGCAGCTTTCCAAGATCTGTCCCTCATTTTATATCTAACTTATCTTGTCATGAAAACCAGAGAAAGTGCTCAAGCCCTTCACTGTTGTATGGGAACTATTGAATCACGGCCTGAACCTCTGATTGACCATCTAAGGTGAGCAGTGAGTCAGCCCTGGGAGGGCAGGTGAAGGCAATTCACCTGTGCTACTGGAAGGGGTGGAGACTTGCTCCACCTCTCCTAGACCCCATTTAAGTGCTGGCTGCAATTGCTCCTTTTGGAGTCTTTTCAGCAAACTTAGGATAAGGGTAAGCTTTCCATCCATTTTTCTCTAGTATGATTACCCATTTAGCATGAATTTCTTGTGTAATTTCTTAATTGTAACATCCGTATATTCATTGATTACACAACTGTATAATTAGAGTGGTAGAGCTATCACAGAGAAATGCCTCTGGAAGATCCCTTTGTACAGATTATTTTGTCCTGTAAAGACTACAGAACTGCAGCAAAATCTTTTGTGCTTGGGATGAAGAAAAATACCAAAACTTGTTCCACAGCCTCACTCATACTTCCTACCACTGAGCAGTGGCCAACTGCGCTGTCAGAGACCTTGCAGCATCTCTCTAGGTATGGGTACAAAGCCCTGTGCATGTGAGATCCTGCCAGTTAAAGACCTGGATGAGGATGGTTCTTTCTGTCCAAGTCCCTTGTATCCTGTGTGAGAGCTTTGAGCTTCTTTATGCAGCTGGTCTAGTATTAAATGTGGAGGTTGGTGGCCCTGCACGTGGTGGGGGGGTTGTGGAGATTCATGATCCTCGAGGTCCCTTCCAACCATGGCCGTTCTGTGATGCCCAAACAGGCTATCAAAAAATGGGAAATTGAGATAAATTTAACAATTGAAGTAATAAATTTGACATTTTCATTATTAAGGTTTAAAATAAGATTGAAACAGATTTTGTTTGCCTTTTGTAGTTTCATAGCAAATACAAAATATATTTTATTTTGTTGCTTTGTTAGAGCTTGGTATAACGGCTGTTTTTCTACAAGCTCATCTCAAAATCTGGAAGGAAAAAAAAAAGTAGTATTAAACACACAAGAGCCTGCTGTGAGACCTGTCAGATAGGAAGAACTTGGGAAAGGGTGCTGTATTGTCCACCTGAGTATCTCAGCCCAGCTCTGTAGGAGACGGGGCGTGACACACTATTTAATGCAAATCAACAGATTTTCCTGTTAAACATCTTCTTATGGAAAGATACTGTTTTCAGATGTGACCTTATCTATGGAAACTAAAAAGGGCGAAGACAGATCTCAGCAAGATGGATTCTAAAATTCATGCAGAGAACAGTCAGCTTTTCAGTGAAAGCAGACATTTCAACAGGTAAGTGGTGTTTGAACAGGTGTGCTCATTGCTGTGTCTTCCAAAAAAAAGTGAAAAGCAAACAACTTCTAGAGCATTTCGCATAGTAACATTGTGAAGTGGATATTTTCTGACATTACTGAGGCCTGAACATAATCGCGTGTACTTCCCAGTATACTAAGAAATTGGGAACACGTTATTTCTTTGAGATTTTGTCCAGTTCCTATTTTCTTGTTAGGCTAAAATAAATGTGAGATAAGGTTGTTTCCTATGAATTTTAGTGCATGTACTTTCTGGTTAATTTAGACAATAAAAAGTGTAGAAAAAGATGAATGTGAAAAACTGTTCTGGGATGTTCACCAAAACACTTCGTCAGTCAAAAATGGGATTGAGCTGGTGTTAGCTTTAATAAAATAGCTTTTTTTATTATTATTATTAAAGCAAAACTGAATAAAACAAACATTTTAGGTGGGGGAGGGAGTAGAGCAAAAGGTGTAATGTGAATTTTGAATTTAGATTTTAATGTTCATGGTCCTGCCTTGCCCTTATTCATGTAACCAGAGCAGTCACCCACGCTGTGATCCCTCACCTGTCTCTGATTTTGTAGTTTTCAGGTATCATCTGTGTATCAAAGGATGGAGACAAGCAGTAAAGATCTGGACTCCACTTTTCCAGAGGTCAAGAGCGATCCAGAGTGCAGAATGAACAAAGTAAGGCATTACATGTTGTAGGGGGCTGCTTATGTAGCTGTGGCTGAGGACATGCAAAGTGTTGTGGTTCCTGCAGCCAATTTACAGCAAGGCCATGATCAAGTTGTTTATATTCCCTTGGTCTCACTGCAGTTGGCAGAGTTTTTCAAGGTGATTCAAAATGGATTTCAACCTCTGTATCATGTGCTCTCAGTAAGTATTTTGGTGCACTGCGATGAAGCACAGCTTGTAAGGTCAGGGGTACTCTACTTCTAATTGTAAAGAAGATAGTGCTCTGGAAAGAAAAACAAAAAGCAGCTATTTGTGCTCTTCAAATACTTCTAACTTCCAAACAACTGAAGGTAACCTGAAAATATGATGAAAATATACTTTAAAGTATTTGAGGACTTACCTTGAAAACAGCCTTCATCTTTCTAGTATCACTGTGTGACTCTTATTGTTATCTTAATAATTTAGACATCTTTTGAAAAGGAAATTATGTCCTTGATTGAAAGCATACCTAAAATGGCAGTTTCTGCAGTGGCACACTTTCAGTCATTTTTATATTTTGGTTTTGTTGTATTTCTTAATGAAGTCTCACAGGGAATCTTCATCATTTTTAACAAAACCATAAATTTACGAATAATCAAGAACCCTTGAATAAAGAAAATGGAGGGAAAAAAAAAACTGCTTGCCACTACATTGTTTCTTCAAAAAAAATATTAATTTTTATTTTCAGCACTCTGAGTTGTGGATGTACATACACAAGCATCAACAGGTTCCGTGTTTGGAGTGCAGGAATCATTTCAACGTAAGTGATCAAATAACATATCTTGCCATTAATCATTTGATACTATCTGTAGTATGTACACTTTACATTTTGATTTGACACACAGAAATGTTCAAACCAAGACATCAGTATTTCCTAAGGTCTGGTTAACTTGCACAAGAATATATTTTCAGGGGAAGAAACCAGCTGAAAGATACCCTGATTAGTGATAAAAACAGAAGTAAACTGTGGTATGCAGGGTTCTTAACCAGGATGGCATTTGGCATGCTAGGGATTTTTCACACAGAAGAAAAAATCCTGTTCCTCATCACAAGTCTTTGCAGTTTAGATACTCACAAAAGTACTTGAGACCAGAATTGCTGTAAAAACAAGCAAGAGGCCTCTTGTTTTTTTCTGTTTAGCTGGCTATTCTAGCAGTTCCTACATGTAACTGCAGTGTGGAAACAGTTGTCAGCTGAATGCATGAATAGGCACACACTCGCACTTCCTCTATCTTCTTTTGACTGTAAAACATTCACAAATAACTGCCACAGGAATTATTTGATTTATCATTTTCTAAGAGGAGTTAACATTAAGAAAGCCTGCAGATAGTCTGTGAGATGTGCAGAGCTTACAGAGTAATTTGTGTTCATTTCCCATCTTGCCAAACTCGCAGCTTCTCCCTCTGTCTCACTTTGCCCAGTCTCACCCACTCCTAACCTTTTTCCTTTGACAGATATGCCTACACGAGCTGGTGAAAATGATGGAAGAAATGGAAGAGGCCATTATAAAGGTACCAAAATGCCCTTATGAGAAAAGAAATTGTCATGAGTTACAAAGAAGAGTGTGAGAGAGTCTATTGTAAGATTATTAACAACTGTAAGTTTAGACTTCCATCAGAGCACTGAAGACCATGTCAGTGTAGCTCTGTGATGCTCAATTCTGTCAAGACATGGGCCCATCAAAGATTTGCTGGCTGTAACTGCCATGACAAAAAAAAAGCCTGCAGCATTGCTGTCACTGACACTGGGATGATGTAAAACCTGGCTTTCAGATGAGTCGGTGTAACTTCAGGACTTACTGAGTCTTTGAGGCCTCTTCCAAAGCTGTCCAAAATCCATCACTAATTAGTAGTTCCTGCACCATAAAGAGATGCATATGGTGTATGCTCTCATGAGTATCAGTGTATTTTGTGGGCATAATAGTGGCACATTCCAGTAGCTTTCTTCTCCTATTTTGGTTCTGAATAAATATGAACGCTTGAGTAGTTAGTATCTTGGTTTGCCCCTCCAGTGAATGAGGCATTGTGTTTCTGAATATGAAGCTGGGATTTGAATCAGCCTCTTGGAAATAAAATCCTCTGTATTCCATCAATCATCATAAGACTTTTAAAAAGAAAAAAAAAAATGCACAGCAGTAAACAACATAGACTATTCTGATTTACAAATGCCTTTTCCTGCCTTCCCTTTTTGACTGGCTGATAGTTTCTTATTGTTCAGTATGCAGATAGGAGATTATTTTTTCCCAGCAAAACAATTAAGTGCAAGCATTTGTTGTAACAAGGTCTCCAGCAGAGTTTTGAAATGGCGCATCTGTCTGTGATTTCATGCTAAGTTACAGAAGAGCAGATGTTTTACTTAGGAGGGGCCTCCATAAACCAAGGTAACTTGATTTGTGAGTCAGCAGAGCCATGAGATCACAGAATAATGCAGATGGGAAGGGACCTCGTGCTCAAAGCTCAACCCAAAGTGCTCAGGGTTGTATCCAGATGAGTCTGCAAAACCTCCAAGGATGAGGCTGACGCATTCTCTAGATCACCTGGATAACTACCTTGGGGGTATTCTCTGATCTCACTCCAGCTCAGTAACATCCATCGTGTATTGAGAGCAATGCACTGTGCACATGTGGTCTGACTAGTGCCAAATAGGAATGGATAATCTCTCTCTTCAACCTATGGGCCGTGCTTCTATCCATAAAGGCTGCTGGCCTCCATTGCTGCTGGGGCTTTCAGGTGGCTCACACTTAGCTCCCTGCTAGCTATCCCCAGGCGTTTTGTGTGCTGTCATCCTCCTGAGGATGCTTTTATGATCAGGGCACTCTGCATCTCACCAGCTGCAGACTCCACGACTCCACAATCCATGTGGTTCTAGTAGTTTCCACTGATAATGAGAGAGAAATTATACCAGTGCCTGCTTCTACATAGAACCTTTGGGGTCTGCTAAAATAGTTTTCCTCTATCAAAGCACTTACGTCAGCATGGACATTAGCTTCAGCTTCTGCCTTCTACCCCGTTTCCAATTTTTACCAAACATTTCACTTGTACAAGTTTCCCTCCACTGCTGATATCAGCCACAACTTCTAGGGTTGAAAAGACTGTCAAACATATGATGTGTTCACATAATCCTCACTCCTGCTGAATACTGGATTAATAGAAAGTCCCTGGTTTTAGCTTTTCACTAGAATCTATTTAAAGTTGAAGTTTAGCCAGTGCTACTGTTCCAATGTTGATGCTTTTTTCCGACAAGTCATTTTGTTGTTTTCTAGGAAAAAAATGAAATATTGGAAGAAAGTAAGCGAATCATAGAACAAGACAAAATCATAGAGGTAAAACATCCCATCATGTGTCATGGTACCTGCTCTTTATTTGTTTAGATCAGTATTGTTCAGTAACAGCCTTTTACAAAATTAATTACAAGGCTGTCAAACAAGCAATAGAGTGAAATACAGTACAGGCAAGCGTGCAGGGAGTCAGTCTGCTGGTAGCTTCAGGAACACAAAAATAATACAAATCTGAGAAACTGTAGTGTAAGTTTTGTAGTCCATAGCCTGCAAGCGAGCAAGCACACCTTTAAAATCAGTGAGCTTATGTTATCTGGAACATAAGTCATCGAGAAAGTTGCTCTAAGGCAAACTAATACTGAGAGGGCAGATTCCTTTAGATTTCTATAATAGCCAGTTTGGGAGAGAAATGTATTCAAGAGCAGCACTGATTCTGATCTCATGCTAATAAGCTGTGACTTAACTTTTATTACGTAACAGACTAATGGACTAATATTTTTTCCTTTTCTTTTAAACTTTGAAGGGCATGCAGAAAAAAATAAACAAATTCTTAGGAGTGCAGAACCTTAAACTTGTTGAGTTGTAAGTATTAATAACGCCTTCTATTCTGGATTTATTATTTTATAGTATCCATAATATTTCCACATCAGCCATTCCTGAAGCATGTACTATTGACTGTAAGTTAATAGTGTTACATAAAACTAAACAAGTTCCTCAGGTTTATGTAGAATAGCTTCTTTTTGTCACCTACTCATCCAACCAAAGTAATGCGAATAAAATTTAGATGTGGAAAGTCTCATCAGACTCTCAGCGGACACCAGGAGCAGTTTATCTTTCCCTCAGAAAATAGAAACTGAGGGGTGTATCCTGGATATTTATTTCAATTCTCTTTCTTTATAACCTGCACCAGGATCCTATTATTAATTTGTGGAATCAAAAGCAATAGCTTGAACAGGAGCAGCAGATTCTGCAGCCACATGGTTATTATCAGAGCAACTCTTTCGTTGGCCAGAGTTCAAGTTTCTTAAAACCATGTCCCCTCACCTCACTGCTGGACTGTATTTCCTGCATGTAACAAGCCAATGAAATCTCTGAATTTCAGAACACCACATGCTCACAGCATGATTGAAATACAAAGACCATCCCAAGCACTGAGCTTTGCACTCTCACTCTTCCCTTTCTCAAATGTTCTGTAGTTCAGAAACCCTCTAAGTTCAGTAAACACAAGGGATTAAGTATTCCTTCTGGCAATCACTCCCAAATTAAGCACAGAGTATGAAGTGCTGGCACTAATTATGAGCCCTGCTTAAAAAAGTCCTCTTCCAGTCACATGAAGTCATTCAGGATTCAATTTTGTTTTCTCCGTGTTCTGAGGAGCCATATAATGGCATTATGTATGCACCACATGAAATGTAACAACAAAGGCTGAAATATAATTTCAAGTTTAGAATAAGAGTTTTGGAGGTGGTTTTTCATCTCCTGTGCTGTTTGCATTGGTAGGGCTACTCTACAACTAATGTATGCAGCCTCCACTTCTATTTATTGTAGTGTCTCCATCAGGCAAAGTTGGAGGGCATCATGAAAAAAAAATACCAGATCCTTCTTGCCAACTTGCTGCCATTTTAGCATAAGCTTGATGTTATTGATACAGCAGTACTAATGCTCTCCTGCAATAGGATAATCAAAAAGCATTAGCTCCGTGCCATTGGTATCCACTTTTATGACTATGTGGGTTTTTCAGAATTGCAGAGCTTTGCTAATTATCCCAGACTGGATGAACCGTATTGTTCCATAAGTAATTACTGTTAATTGCTACAAAAGTCAAGGATTTTATAAACACTATCCAGGAGTTTATAAGCACATAAGGGACAATATTTCAGTAAAGAAATCTGACACTCTCTGTAAATTATTGTAAAAAAAGCAACAGGAAAATTTATAGCACAGCAGTCCCGAAATGACTCTGAGCACGACTAAGAAGATGGAAATCACTGCTGCTTTTTCTGATTTCAATAAACTTTCAGATCAATTGCAGAGAGAAGACTTAGGAACTGAAAGCAGGCAAAAAAGAAAGGGAGATGAAAATGAATACGCAAGATGAAAGGCATGGGGTTTGGTAGAGGGAGAAGTTTGAGTAGTCTGACTGACCAAAAAACCAAAATCATCAATTCAGGCCATTGGCTCAGCTGACATCGTTGCTCGGCCTGGAAGTTCAGCATGTGCCTCTCCTCGTCTGTGCTTTTGTTCCTGAGGGTTGACTCTGACCTGGGAATCCTTACTGCTTCCCCGCTGCCCAGATGGCTGTTGGAGAGAAATGGTTTTTGGAATTTGACTGCCTCTGAAGCAATGCTCTTAATGGCTTTGCTCATAACGAGACGAAATGGAGTAGAGAGATCATGATCAGCATGATACATAATATGTACTTTAAGAAAAGAAGAATCTAGCTTGACTTAGACACAGAAGATTTAAGATAGAGAGAAATGCCAGGGAGGGAGAAATAAAACATTTCTTACGAAGTTTTCAAACTGCTTGGCTTTGTCATCAAGCTAGACTTTTTCTTCACATAGTTTCTGCAACATTTTTTATGAAATTGTCTTTGAAATGAAAATCAGTAAGAAGCATCCCTTTGTGGGGATGAATTTCTGTTTAAATCCATGCATTTTACTGTCAGGAAACTGTTTTTAATAATGCAGGGCATTCACCTGTTGAAATAATATTCCAAAAGGAACATGTGGAAACACGTTGGGTTTCTTTGAACAAAACAATGGAGAAGGTATATTAACCAAGAATATTGCTAGGCTCAAAATGAATGCTACACATTTCACATATGACCCTCAGGCAAATTTCTTCCCCCTGGTCTTCTGTTTCCAACATGTAAAGTTACAATAGTTCTCATTTTCTTCATTTGGATCTTCCTCATCTGTTCACATCACAAAACCTTTGGTGGCCAGAGTTGTCATTAAGTATTAAACACTTGCTGGTGATGGACTCTGTGGTAATATTGCTGGCAACAGGAAGGAAGGAGCCTGCTTTGGTCAGGGCAAAGAAATACAAGATTAGATAAACCAGTAGGATTTAATTGTAATAGAGCTGTTACGCAGTGTCTCTACTTTTTCTCTGTGCTTTTGTCTTGTTGCAGGAACTATCTGTGGCTTAGCAGGCTCTTAAAATTCTCTGTCTGCTATTTCATCGCACTGCTGTTGTTTTATAAACCCTTTCCTGTTTTGGCCTGGCTAGGTCTTCAACTGAGTGACATCTACTGGCACTATCTACCATGTGAATATCCATTCTGATGCAAAAGGATTTAAAAAACTGGCCTTTAGTGGTAACTGTGTTGCATCTGAAGAGACAATAAAGAAAAGCAATGCTAAAATCATTTGAAAATGTCTGTGTGAATTATATTAGACCTTCAGAGGAAGAAACTTAAGTACTGCACATCTCAGGAAGAGAGAGTGTGCTTAGGTACGTTCAGCCGTATGCATTCAGTCTGCTTGGGGTGGATCTGAGATGCAAAAATTGCTTCAGCTTCCACGTTCTGATTGCCCTCAAATCCCTAACAGTCCTGCCCTCATCAGGACAGGCATGAGTGCAGGAAATCTGTAATTACATCTAGGTAGGATCTTCTGTTGATGCAAATTGAAATGACCCCATTATAAGTGGTGCAGAGATGATTGATAGGAGCTGAAAATTTGTTCTTAAAAATTGCTTCTTGCAGACAAGCAACCACCTTACTGCCTAACCACTGCAGACCTGCAAATGGCTGCTCTTGTACCTACACAGCTATATCACTGCACACCCACAGCATGTCACGAAGGATATGAGGCTGCCACGTTTGCCTACAGTAGAGCTTCTATCTGCAGCCTGTGGCAAGCCTGGATGTGCTTTGGAGGTGTCTGCCTTGCACAAATCACATGTGCGACAAGATTTCAGATTTCAAATTTGTGCATGTTTCCTGTGTGCTCCACTGAGCGGCCAGGCCAGTCCCATCCATCAGAGCACACAGGAGGCTTCAATCATGCTCAAGTCTCTCCTTTCCTGCAGGACAGTTCTTTGTGGATGCTTAAAGAAGACTTCAGTACAACCGTCCTTCTGGGTTTGGCTCCCTAAGGATCCTCTTATGTCCTAATTTCCACTCTATAGAAGGATATTGTGCACCCTCTGTCCTGGTTTTGAAAAGGATGTTTTAGTGCATCAGCATCAGCTCGTGTCACTGTCTCCAAGTCTGGCTGTCAGCAAGTTTTCTCTGCATCCTCCTGGTTCACCACTCACCGTCTGTCTGAACGCAGCAGGAAAGAGTCCTGCCAGCTGTGGTTACTAAGTCATGCAGCAGTGAATTAGAGCTGCTGAAGATCAAAATACTCCAGAAAATGGCTTTAACTTCCTTCTCGTGTTATCTCTTGCCACAGCTATTTTTGCTCTTTTTTTTTTTTTTTTTTTTTTTTAACAGATGAGGAGAAGCATGAAAACTGCTTCCTAAAGAGACATTATCTTACAGGGCTATCTTGTCATACACCCTCTTGCCTTTCCTGGGAAGTACCTGATGTGCAAAAGGAGCTGAAACACCAAAAGTTGGGAAAGTAAACACACACTAAATGCTTATGACAGAGGAAAAAGTGTGCTGAAAGCAAAACATGGCAGCAAAACTTCCTGTTTCTGTGCAGAAAATGGTAGATTTCAAACTTGAAAAAGACAATTCATTAAAGCCATGAGGAGGAAATAGGACTGCAGGGACTCCATTTTATGAGACAGAACATCTGTGGGAACTGGTATAGAGCTTTCATGTGAAAATATCATCTCTCTGACATGAGATGTTACATTTTAGACACAATAATCCTTATGGATCCCTTCCATCTCATGGTATTCTACTGTTCTATGGTTCTTCAGTATGTCTTCTGGTATGTTCTGCTGTCCTGCATCCAGATCACGGTGTTTTTAACACAGGCACTCTGACACTGTGCTGGCCTCGTATAACCTGGGGGAAATCTGGATGTGTGTCCTGAGATGAACATCTGTTTGTGACTCTCTCAATTCAAAAAAGCTATTGTCCTAAGCCTACGTTATTCCCCGTAACTGCTATAATCCACAGATTGTGATCGTTACCAGAGAAGTCATTAATAGAAGAAAGTGCAGAGGGGAATAATTTTAGTACTGTTGTTCAGCTTTGTGAGTGTAAATCTTTGTGGTCAATTGACCACAGAGTTTAAAATGTAAGAAGAAAGCAGCATGACACCTGATGGTGACACAAAGGAAAAGAAAATGCATTGAACGGCCCAGCTTCCAGCTGAGCTAGGTGGAATGAGTGGGGGTTGCTGCAGGGAAGGCATGTGAGGGCAACGATACGGCACAGGAGAGAGCAGTTCTCTTTTTGCTGATAGAAGCCAACGTAACCATCCTGTCTGACTGAATGACAGCTGTTCCTTCTCTCCCTGGAAAGGAGGAAGGAAACTCTGAGTAAACCTCATGATGCCATGCTGCATAGGATGCATTGAGAAACTCTCCAGGTGATGCAGTGGGAGTGATGGTGATACATGAGTATCCTCTCAAACCCCAGTAAATAGCCACAGAAGCATCTGCCTTGATTAAATGGATCTGCTAGGAGGGCTCAGTTGGCTTGAGCAGGGAACAACATTCTTTTAAATATAGCCACCTTTATTCTGGTGACAACAGCTGTGGCTTTACTTCATGTTCCCTGCACCATCATCTTTGTGCCCACCATGCTCTAGGTGATCAGAGGCACTGATGTTTGTGATCTCCTTTATAAAGTTTTGTTCTTTCTCCACTTTTCCCACTCTCAGGCAAAGAAAAGCAGGATACTAAAACCACATCTCAGCATCTTGAAGGATGATGTGGTCATCTGAGTTCAGACTGAATCACCCAACAAATCCTTCCGAATTTCAGTACTGTTTCTGTCTGAACCAGTAGAACATATTTAAGGGTTTTCTTTATATACTTCAAACACAATGGTGATGAATAGTCATAGTCCCTTCTTGGAGGATCTGGGGGAGGTGTGAGAGGAGCAAAGATGTATAACTAGGCACACTGCAAAGTGGGGCCCTTTTCCTAGGTGCAGTAGAGCCATCCGATCATTAACACACTCTGGGGGCTCCAGACAGTTAGGACAGTTATCATTTCTCTCTTCCTTTGCTGTTGTTGCCCTAGATGGTTTAAAAGCAGGTTAAAAGAAGGCCAGTTAATTGAGCTTTACTACTGTTGACAAGTGCCTATGTAGATGCTGTCTGCATGACCCAGCACAACACAAGCCCTCCAAATGGCTTTCCCTGCCCTGCAGTCTGCAGAGCTGAGTTTAGATGGGTACAAAAACTTAGGCATATTTGTGTCTGAAAGCCTGAATAAGTAGCTGGAAGAGCAATATCTTGAAGATGACTAAATAAGAAAACTCTGTAAGCGCTGAAAGTCCTCTGAGCTGAAAATAGCTTGGAGAAGGCAGTCAGGAGAAGTGTCACTTATTCTTTGTCCTGTTCTTGTTTTTCCATGGATCTCTCCTTATGGACACTATTCTTATACATACTCTGCATATAAGATACACTTATCAGTCCAGTCCTGAAAAGGATCTGAGTGTGGATTTATATGATTTATATAATACCACCTCTGAAGATGGGCTGCCCCACAGGAGTGTATAAAGCACCCTGCATTCTGGCCTTATAGACACTGTGGACACTTTGTTCAGCCCATCCCCACCTCTTGGGGTTGTGGAGAAATGCTGCTCAGGGTACAAGTGTGTGCAGCATTAGTCTTGCTGCAGCCCCTTCAGATGGATCTTGGGGCATCAGTGATAACAAACACGTCAAGGTAGCCCTCAGGACTTTAGTCAGCTAATGAGCCTACTACAGGTGACACAGTGGGGATGCAGCATTTTCATTTTTCTGGTGCATCTAAGTAGTCATGCTGATGGCTTCCAGTTTAGATATCTGTGTACACTGACTGTGGGGGTACCTGCAGGCCTGGAAAACAGCAGCAGTGATTTATCAGATCTTACACAAATGCAGTCTTTGTGTTGGCAGGTGGGGATACCAGATACTGGCAGTGAGAGGACAGAAAGGATGAGTCTGAATAAGAAGAGTCCAAAGAGGAACAAGAAGCCTGTTCTCCTGTGATTACAGTGGGGTACATGTCCAGGCATTTGCATGCATTATCTGAACTATTTGGGAGAAGCTTGAGGCTACAGGAGTTAAAGCCAACGATTTTCATATCAAAGGGCTTTTTGAGAAAGTATCAGAACAGACATTTCTCTCTCTAAGTGTTTTGGGTGCTTTCTTTTCCCTTTCTTCCAGAGATCAGACAGAGTAACGGCTTAATCTTCTCAAAGAAGCCTTGATAATTTGTTAAGCAAAAATCTGGCTTTGGGATGAGGTTCATAACTTACAGCCATCGGTGGCACGCCTTGAGCAAACAAGAAACATCCAGATTCAGAAAAAGGAGATCGTTTCTGTCGTTTTCAGGGGGAAATTGTCTAATGGCTTCTAAAATAAATTATACTTTCAGCATTTATTATCGTAATTGCTGAAAACTAAGAGAGCTATACTTTAAAGTCTGAGCCACACCATCTGGTTCTGTCATTTCTCAGTGCCCTATGCATTTGTCCAGAAGAGCACATTTCTTTTCTCCTTTCTTCTATCTCCTTTTACTTCTGCCTAGACTCGTTACCTTGGATTTCCTTGCACTGAATCTATGTGCATAAGACATTTGTTTGCCTTCTTTCTCAATTTGTCTCTGTGATTCTGAACATCACCTAAGCTGGACTGGCAACTCCACAGTTTACCTTGTCAGAAAAATTATTCACCTTAATTCACATTCATTCTCCTTAATCGTGATGTGTAAGGAATAAAATTGGTCCTAATGATGTTCATAGTGCCATTTTATTGCTTGTTTGTCATCACTGAGGGCCATTTTCATGTCAATTCACTCTTCTGTTTCTCAACTCTCATGCACAGAGAAATTATGGTGATAAGGTAAAGCTGTTATCTGTTGATAAAAATGGCTTTGAGCAGCCCTTGTATACACATTATTTTTAACTGCATGGTGCGTCAGTTGAGTGAATCTCCTTGAATAAGTCCTTTTTTTCTTGCTTAACAACTTGAGAAGCAGTCTGAAGATCTTTTTTTTTTTTTGCAGACCCCTCAGTTGTTCTGTTCTTCAGGTGAAGATCCACGGATACCTCTCTGTCTTTGAAAATAAATTAACTTCAGTGAGAAGATGATACTGCTTCACCCATTCTTGTCTCTTGGCTGTCTCACTGAAGCACTATGTTTCCAGCTGTGAAATATTTCTGAAGCCAGGAAGAAACAAAGCTTAATGAAGCTCCAGCTGCCTAATTCTTGCGGTGGTCGTAGTGATGAAGATATTGCCAGCACTGTGCAGCTCATACTTCCATCAGCAATCCTTGTTACTTTCTGCAAAGACCTCACTGTTGCAGAGAATTTGGTTAATACTTCTCCCTGTGCTGTGCACAGCTTTCATCTAGGTTTGTGTTCAGATATGAGGCATCGCTGCCACAAGATCCTTATCCAACGCAGGTCTGCCTGCTGGGTGCTGCTCACAGATACTAGCACAGAATCTGCGAAATTGCAAGCCACAGAGTCTATCAGAGGAGATCTGCTCACAAGTTACCCTGTTTCCATGGAAAGCAGCTTGGTTACAAGGAGTTAAACAGGTCCTGTACAACCATCTCACCAGCAGAAACTGGATATTCTCAGTTCTCTTCCTATCATCCTTGACTAAAGGAAAAACGGTTTCCTGAAGCCGCAGTAGTCGTTATTGCAGTGGTATGTCCAAAATATGGAATGGAATCTGAATCATTCTTTTTGCTTCAAGTGTGTTGCTGTGGTGGGATTTCAGTTTTACTGTTAATCAATACAGCCTAGCAATATGCAGCAGTGTGAAGAGAAGCGGATGATGTGGTATGTCCTTAAAAGCAACCAGGACTTTCTTGATAAAAGTGTGTTTAACCTGAATTGGCTGTCACAGACACAGTAGGGCCTCACAAAATAGCAAGTGCATCAACACATGGTACAGGCTTGGTGTTTCCATTTGACTTTCATTGGTGAAAAAATCTAAAGGCTTGGAAGAGAAATAAACCACCCCAGCTTGAACAGAAAATACAATACAACTGCTCAGTAGGAAAACTATAGAGGCAGCCTACTGCTCTCAAGGATGAGGACAATTTTGTTGCCTTTCACCAGGAGTGCAGGGAAAGCTGAATGCTGCTGGGAGAGCATTAGCATTACTGACTATTTTCTGTGGAATGTTATGCCTGCAGTAGGGAGCAATAAAATCAAAGCCGATGTCCAACAGAACAGCCAGGAGTATTTCATCTCCCTGGTACGGAAAATGCTGTGTTAAATGTAACAAGTACAGAAGTTTATTTGAAGGAAGGGTGGTCTTCGAGTGTTGGCGTGGCAGTGCAGATATATCAAGTGTCTTTCTACCTCTGCCCTGATGCCCTGAGCAAATCATTTAATATCCGTGACCTCGTGTGTCATATCTGTAAAATTCTGGCCTTATTTATTTGTTCTGCTATCTTCGAAGGTGAACAGGGACTTCCTAATACTCTGAAATACACAACTCAGCAACAGATTCACCGTGTGTTTGAGGAGTGCCCTAAGCAACTGCATTACACCAGTGGGATAGCTGTCTCTAGTGAACAAAAGAAGAGAAAACCTCTCCAAAATGAATAATCAGCACCTTCCTGGAAGGCCTGTGGTTCTCCCTTTGGCTGCAGAGCAACTTAGGGCCACCACAGCAGTGATGGAGCCTGGAGCCATGGTGCCTCTCCATGGGCAGATTGCAGAAAGGCTGCCTCCCAACATTCTCTTTTCCCAAATGACTGTGGAAGAAGAGAGAAAAGTACCATTTTCATCTGCATTGCAATTCTCTGCATAAGGAAACTGGTTGCAACCCAGCATAAGGAAATGTTGCAACCCAGCTCTTTGCCCCACCTAGACTGGCTGTTAGATCCACTGTAACAAGCACACGGGCAATAGGTTGCCTCTCTCCTGCCATCATCCAGAGATGGCAAAATGTTCACCGAAGTCTATCCTTGCTCCACGAGCATCCCAGAGAGCCCTCACGGTCCAAACAAAAGACTGAGGCCGTGAAAAACACAGCAGATGCAAAATGCCTTCACTTCAGTCCGTTTGGTAAATTGCTTCTGTTCTGATGGCCATGAAAATATCTTTTTATGCTGGAAAATTATTAACTGAGTTGTGAGTTGCCATGGATGCAGCATTTGGTTTATTGCAGACTTTGTCTCATACTGTGCAGGACTTCACTCTCAGCACTCTCCTGGGCTGATAAATATTGAACGAATCAGCCCACTCCTTCTCAAGAGTCAGAGGCAAAATTGCCACTCATTTAGACATGTGGACTCAAGCTTGTTATATTGCTTTCCTTTTTATTTTTTTTTTTACACCCTATTTTGTCAGGCTCCTGATTCTGCCTGCCAGGTCAGGCTTCCATTCAGGTATAAACAAATCTTCCAAACATTTTTAAAACAAGGAAACTAAAAAAAATCTACCTATTCCTCTGTAAAACCACAGTGAAAGTCCTTGTCCCTTAGAAGGGCTTTGGCTGGGACTCCATGGTGAGCACTCTCGTGAGGATATGGAAAACTGTAGAGAAATTGTCTCTGCATTGCAGTGAGGTATTTGAAGGAATCAGAGTGATCTGCATATCCTGTGTTGTTTAGCTGCAGTAGTTTTCCAGGCGGCCGCAGTGTCAGGAGCTGAATTGATGGTGCTGACAGATAAATGTTTGAGAATTTCTTGGACTGACTGTAGCTGCAATTACTGTAATGAAACAAAATTTCTCTCTGGCCCTCTCAGAAGTTATTTGCAAATAAATAGGTAGGGATGGGGTATAAATCTTCAAAGCCAGTTGGCACTATTGCTAAAAAAATTATGGAAATTGCCTAGTACTCAGTGTTTCTTTCTTCTTTCTTTTCAGAGGAAGGAGCTCTGCAGATGCACAGCCTTTTGTATAAATATTTTTTCTCAAGTGTTTCTTCATGATTAGACCAGAAAAAAAGAAAAAGACTCTCAGCAATTCAGGGACACTCTTGAATTTGCAGCTGCTTTTCCTGGGCTCTAGTACAAGACATCAGATTTTAATTGTCCTCTTCATCCACCTGAGCAAGTCCAGACAGTCAAGGACAGCTAGGACTGCAGTAGACCATGGGAGCTGACCAGAGCAAGACCTGCTCCGTGCGATGCTCCACAGTGGGAAGGCTGGGGCAGTTCTCATGTAGGCATGCTTCTTTGCATTGAATAAGATGTCTTGTGATACTTGCAATGGTAAAAACATCTCATCAGAATTCCTCATTTTCTCAAAAACTTTGAAGCTGCCTGCAGTCGGTGTCTCCCATCCTACTCAACTGACTTTTGCATGCAAAACTGAATGCCTGAGGGAGAGAACAAGGATAACATAGTGACTTGGCCAAAGTTGCTCCAAGTAGCGGTACCCGACGATATTATTATTTACTCAATTCTGACAGCTTATTTGGCTTATTTTTAACAAGGAAACAGAGGAAAACATTTCAATCGTCCTCCTCTTTGACTACCTCTGTAGGGGTATACTGTGCACAGCACACAAGTGCTAAGAAATACCTGTGCCCTGTTCCATCCTATAATAAGTATCTCTATCCCAGCAGGATGTCCTTTGGAAGAGCCAGGATGAGGAATCTGGACTCACAGCTTCATGTGATTAAGGTTTAACCCTTCAGATCCTGCTACACTTTCTTTTTCTTGACATCCTTCCAAAGGCATGCTGTCAATTGGAAACTGGATATCAGAGTCAGAGAATGAGACAAAAGGAGCAATGCTCAACACTGCTTTTTGCATCTTGGACTTCTCAAGCAAAACAAACAAACAAAACTTTACAAACTGGAAGCTTTTTGTCCTGCACTGGCAGAAGTTTTTCAATAGTTACTGAAATTCGTGGAGAAAAAGTGGATTTAGGAAGAGAACAGCAAAGGCACACAAAGGGCATCCCAAGGATTACTGGACCATACTGGGCTCAAGGCAAATCGAAATACTGTAGACGAAGGGCAAATGCCACTGGACAAAAAAATGGTGTGGGTTTGACTTTAAATAAGATTTCATAAATCCAGGCTTTGAGAAGTGAGAGAGAAGTGGGAGAATGAATCATCCCAAGCAATTTCAGGGTAGTTTACATAGTCTGACACTTTATGTCAAGCCACCCAGCTCTTCTATTTTTAGTATAACTAGAGATGAGTCCAGAATGTGAGGATTAATGGTAATACCTCCCAGCATTTGCAGATCTTCGGATAGAGATTTTTGGCTCGTCTGTCAGCAAAGATTAGGTGCATTTGCAGAGTTTGGAAGCAGAAGTACTTAAGGTTTTCTCCAAGGTTCGGGTTGCATTGTGCTTCAAGGCTTTGGAGCAGGAAATTTTTGACAAATCAAAACCGTAAGTATCAGAATTGTGAGAACAAAGAATGAAAAGATTTCCACCTGATGAGAGGTTTTCTGTTATTCAGTAAAATGCAAAAACAGGATTAAAGCTACCACATGAAGTCCTGGGGTAAAGAAGCAATTAGCAAGTTTTTATTTCCTAATTGGGCTATACAATAGCTACAGTTAATTACACCAAAAGTTTAGAAGAATTTTCATAAGTAATCCCAGTTTATTTAAATGCAGTTTAATTTTATTTCTGTAAAGGTTTAGTTGCTCAGACTATCATGGCCTTTTCTTAGGCTTAGTTGGATTTGGATGGAGATTCCAAACACCCCAAGCAATATTGATTCTTCCATCAGAAAGATCTTGGTCTGCCACGCATGGCCAATGGCCTTCACTGCTTTTCCCATTCTCTGTCTTTGAGTAAAATAATCTAACCTTTATAAATGAGATAATGTGAAGACTGGTTCATATGCGAAGACTGGTTCAGGGAGAAACACATTTTGTTTGCTTTCCCATTAAAACCATACATACTCTTGTTTCGCTGTGATTTGAGTTTTTATTGCTGAAAGAGTTGGCTTCTCATGGTGTGAAGTAAGAGCTGTTGTCCTTGACACAAAAGCAGTTTGTACTATCAAGGATTTTGCCTGGGAGCATTTTCTATTCCTCTTATTAAGCTGAGATGGCACAGCACAAACGCCACCATGGTACTCACCTTTTCCTGTGGCACCCAAGCATCCTAATTTATGTTACCAGTGGGAAGCCAGGCTGCTCTTTCAGCTACAGCAGGGAAAAGTACAAGGGCAGCAGCCACTTCTGGCATCCCTGAACCAAATGACAGGCTTCACCCACGTGCTAACTAGAGAAGATGACATGGGGTAATATAATCCTACAGAAATTTTTGGGAGACCAGTCCAAAAAAAAAAAAGTTTCCTCCAAGGTTTTTATTCAGATTGATTTTACAGTCATTTCAAGTAATAACAAGACTGCTTTAACCTTGACTTGATTAAATGATTTCACTTCACTGCAGCTATATTCTTAACAAGCACATGTGTCAGAGCTGATTATATTCATACCCACAAAGTGAAGAATAAGTTCAAATTTATGGAATTTAATGAATATCCATTTTCAACAAGAAAAAAAAGAGGGGGGAAAATAAGAAAGAAAGCAAAAAAGAGTAAGGAAAAACAACTCAAATCCCAGTTTGTGGCTTTGCCTGGGAGTCAGAGTATCTTACACATCCACACATCTAAACCAGCAGAAGCTTAGTTTCCACAGTATTTTGGCTCTTCTTTATGGACATTCATAGAGGGGTGATTGCTTTCTTATTGGAGGGAGGAGAAATTTACTTTTGGCATACTGTAAGGTGTGGGAGATTTAAAGGAGAATTACCTGGTTAAGAACCTATGGTCATGAGAGTCTCTTCAGAGTATGGAGGAAAGAACTTCTTCAGTGCACTGTTCACCACCTTCTGAGATGGTTGCGTTGCCCACAGAGCAAGTAACACTGGATTAACACCAGATACTGTAGAGTATATAAAACCTTTAACTGCTTTTGAAGAATGTATTTGTTTTAATAAATCAGCTTCTTCCAGTAGCAGTTCTTCAGGGCAGTTTTTCAGCAGGGAAAAACTGCAGGAAATTGTCTGGAGGCCCCAGCAGGAAGCTCAACGAGTTCCTCTGGATTATCTCTGTGCATGTCAAGGGACAGAAGAAAGTTTCTTTTGCACCTCATAACGTGAAGGGCTAGGGGAAAGCTCGATAGCAATATCTCCATTGGGCTGTTACCATTTCTCCTCCAACAGTGAAAGCAAGTTACTCCAACAGAGTTCAAGGAGAGTTTGGACAATGCTCTCAGACACATGGTCTAATTTCTAGATGGTTCTGTGTCAAGTCATGAGTTGGACTCGATGATTCTTATGGGTCACTTCCAACTTGTGATATTCTGTGTTTCTGTTTGTCTGTGCCTGCAGGGTGTCAATACCCCACATGGTGGCATGTGGCTTTGCCTTCCTCTGAGGTGTATGCCATGCTGATCTTTGCCTTAGCACACCACAGCAATCTCAGGATGCATGAGCCACACATAGGAGGACCCGTTGCTTTCTCTGTTCTCAAGAACAGATCCTCTCTCACTCTAAGCTACAACATCCAGGCACTCCTCCATCCAATTCCAGGCCCTCCTCCCTTGATCTGCCACAATGTGTAACTGCTACTTCCCCTCCCCTTGTTTTTCTTGGAAGAAACTCCCAACAAAAACTGAATGACCTGTTCTGAGTATACTCCCTCGGAACAATTCCTACAAGACTGCATGGATGAATTTCTGCTAGATTGGCTTTACACTCCCCCGAGGCTATCTCAGCAACATTTTCAGAGATAAGCAACAGATAACCTGCATTTCATTCTACAAAAGAATTTCCCTCTGAAAAATAACAGCACAGCCCTCATATTCTTATGGGCACTTCAGCTGGAAAAGTCTAATGCAAAATAATAACTGTGTCTCAGAGCTGCAGAATTGTCATACTGGGCTCAGAGGATCTGCGTGTCTTGGTGTTACCCATGTGGACAGTGCTGCCTCTTCTTAAGAACCTATCTGCTACCCTGGCCTGGAGGCCACTGAAGCAAGTGCACTTAGAAAGGTATCTGAAACGCTAAACAGTGGGAAACCACAGAGTCTTTTATTACAATAACAACCATTACTGTAACTTTTAACTGATTTCTATCCTTCAGCACCTATTACGAGGGTTTTGGCACATGCGATAGCAAGGATCTATTTCATTGCTATATTTGCCAGTCAAAACATACTGAGGATGCTGATATTTACAATCAAGTGTGTGAAACTGCCATCATCTGTCTAAATTTAAGATAAAGGTATGTTATGTAGTAAATATTCGCAATTGGTAAAACTGAATTCTTGAAACTGAATTTGATGCCTTCTTTTGCTGCCCCACAAGATGACTCTAGTACAAATAAAAGGGTAGACCAAAAAAAAAGAAAGCAAGACATATTCTTTGTCACTAAATATAGGAAAACCCATGCACTAGCAGTCCTGTGGCTGAGGTTTGGCACGTTGAAGTATGTCAGGATAATTCAAGGTTATGGTTCCCTCAGCAGCAGTATTTCAGTCACAGCGCATGTTTGTAATCAGATATAAAAGTTAGTGTCTCACACTGTGATACAAAATGCTACAGATGCTCGAGGGGCTTTGAGTTATGATTTTTGCTGGAGTTAATTTGGTGCTGTTAGTGGAGTGATTCCTTTAAAGATGCAGTCAAGGTAACTTTTTACTTTTAATTTCCCCATTGCCATTCTCTTAGGCCTTGTCAGCTGTAAGAAAAAATCGATGCTGCATAAATCTATGCTCGTGTAACTAAGTAGTAACAGTGGAAGATGCACAGTAGGGAGGGCAGAAACATGACTAAAAATACTTAAAACTTGGAGCTTGATAATATGTTGTCTTAAGGATCTCTCTTCCCTTTGCAGGTGCTTCACCTCGACTGATGGAAATGTATGAAAAGAGAACTATGGCCAAAATAGAGAGAGGCAAGACAGTTATTTGCCAAGTCTAACCATTATTTTTTTCTGTTATTGTCTGACTGTTTCACAGTTTCACTTTCCAAGAGCTTTCTGACATTGTTCACTCTCTAACAAGCCATTGTCCATACAGTAATACAGAAATACTTTTCAGGTGATAGAATTCATAACGTGGCTTAAAGAATTGTTCCATCTAGGGATTTCTCCTGGAAGAAATACCTAACCACAAAGCCAGGGGGAAGCACTCTAACACTAATGTAGCTGGCATTATTGCCCCACGTTCAGGATGCTGTAGACTGGTTTCTACATAGTGATAGACTCCTAGTCCTTCTTGCTCTCTTTCCTCGCTCTCCCTCGCCCTAGAATGTGATTCTGATAGTAATTGGAATCAGAAAAATCAAATGTTCATAAGAGTGTATAGCAATGGGCTGAGAAAACCTGTTTAATTTAGTGCTTCTGATTGGTTGTTTTATACGTGACAGATGCACTCAGCGTAATGACCCAGACACGAGCGCATTTCTCAAAAAGCAACAAGATCCATGCAGTTTCATTAGCAGAGACACAACAGATGTTCTGTGAAATTTAGAGTTTTGAAAAGCAACTGGGATTTCTTGGTAAAGCTCATGTTTCCTACTGATAGAAGAGGACAGCAAACCTCCTACCACTACTGTACAATCCTTCATCTGTTGCTAACTGCAGCGGCTGGTGTTTTACATATTGCATTTCATCCACAGAGCCAAACAGCAGTGGGTATGAGTTACTCTCTGCAGTCCCAACTCAAAACATGTACTAACTGGAAAGCAGTGGTTCTATAAAACTGAAGACGGAAGCTTGTCTTTGTGGACTTCACCAGGGACAAAATATCATGCCCTACTTAAACAGCTGCAGCTACATTTTCATGTGTGTATTACAGAGGCCTGTTTTCTTGTTTCCAAAAAAAGGAGCAAGTTCACACAGTCCTACTGGGAGCTGCAAGCACTTGATGTCTTTGGAAAGTAGGTCATTACTATGTTTGTACCTAATCTGAGGTAGCCAAGGTTTCAGCACTGCACTGATTGCTACAGCAAATACTATGCAGCAGATGGGTGAGAATACCAGCTCGGTGTCTCACTTTCCAGTCCCCGCCATTGGTAAACTCATGTTTTCTGCTGGAAACTGATGCAGAGAGAACCTGAACTGACTCTTCTTAATTTTTCTGTGAGTCAATATACATTTTCTCCTTAAGAAAGTAGTTAAGCATTACTGCATCCATGTTGAAAAATAGTTGAATCGTGCTTCTGCTCAGAGCACTATCACAAAACCGAAGATGTTCCTTTTTTTGTAATGAGGATTTTGTGACTCCTTTGTCTTCTCCTGTGTCTGTCTGAGCTGATCATCCCCTTGTTATCTGAGGTGGTGAGTCTCAGCTGATACAGCAATTGCTGTGTGGGTCCACTCTCACCCCTCCTTCTAAAAGCATTGGTATTCTGCATCTGCATCTCTCCTCTATCAGTCTGCTGCTCACAGCTTGGGAAATTCCCACTGCACACCAGTCCTGAGGAACAGATTTATGAGAAACACAGAAAATCCAAAAAGAGCAGCCTATGCAGTGACACATTTCTAGAACTGAGTCTCAAAATGAGGATTGAATAATACAGGGTTTCTGTTCACAATTACAACTGAACAATTATCAACTCTCAAGTGTGGATCCACTCTCAGGAGTGTGATTATAATCAGTGCAGAGATTCAGACTGCATCTCCACTGAGTGGTCAACATTTCCCACAGTATACCTTGGGAACAGTCTTATGAGCATCCAGGCTACCGTGTTTTTGGCACATGCTGCAGCTCCCTTATAGCCCATAGACTTGAACTTCTGTCTAGAGAAAAATGTTGATCAGGGAAACACTGGGCCAGAAGCAGACTAATGACATAAGAGCTATGTTGGGACCAAGGTATGTACTCAATGCTCAGCTCAGATAGTCCTCTTCAAAAGGCAAACAGGCATCAAAATCTGTAGGCTTCAGCTCAATAAGAGAGAACTCCAGCTCAGTACTTTCCTGCAAGTAACCCCCATGCCTAATTTGATCAGCCAGCTGAGGAACACAGGCACATTTTACTTCTGTCCTAGGACTGGGGCTTAGGCCATTGGGAGATATTTTACCAGTGGTTCTTTGACCTTACCATAAAGCCCTGTTGCCAAAATAATTTAAAATGGATAAATATGCTCTCTAAATCAATTTAACCAATTAAGTGCTGGTTCAGCTAGAGGTCAGTGCCTCGTGTAAAAGATACACGAAAACAGGAGGAATTAAATGAGTCGAAAAAGTATAGAAGTTGAGAAGGAGCATCCAAGTGAAACCCATGTGTTTGTGAGGCTATTTCTGTTGAGAAATTAGCAGGGATCAACTGAGAACCAACAGGAGTAGGGTGAGGAAGATTGAGGCTATTCAGCTGAACGGCCGTAACCGTGATGAAGAGCTGCTGCACCTTTTTTGATTCCCTCTGTGTAATGAATATCTGAACAGTAGCCCAAGGATAAGATGGGCTCCTTGCAGCTCTGATGACCCTTCATCTGTCTCAGGTCACCAAGAGGACCCACTATGCAGCTTCATCCTATTTTATAGAAGAATACAGCAATATAAGGGCTCTTCTCAGGAGAATGAAATGACCTTCAGTGCCAAAGGAAGAGTATGATAAGCAATGTGAGGAAGTGTCCTGCCAGCCTTCTGTGCTCAATGGAAGCCAAGGTGAAGCATTAGTAGTCTTGGGCGTTGAGAATCTGTAAATTATCCACGTTCAGACAGATGAAATGCAAGCCAGCAATTTCTAATGCTGCCAAGGGCAGGTGTGTGAACCCACTCAAAGAGTTTGTACATTCATTTGTTCACGAGCAACAATGGAAGGAAGGCCTTCAGCCAGCAGGCTGCAGAGTTCCCATTTGCTGCTAGCACCTAACACTGCATGGTCTGCTTCTGATTACTTCAACCTCGCACAGTGGTAATGCTGAACAGAGCAATCCTGTGTGCTTGGAGAATTCGGGGTTAGGAAATTGTTTAAGAGCAAATAAATCCAGTGCACATGAGGATCTCATACATACAGTGTTGGATACAGTGTTGGATGAGGATCTCACTCATACAGTGGTGTTTTTCCACAATTAATTTCATTTTGCTTAGTGAAATTTGAGCAGGGAAATAAACACTTAACACAGCCTTCATTTATCGCTTAATATGTAGTCAAAACCTAAAAGCGGTCAACCAACACAAGTTAAAAAACGATTATGACATACAAAAGAATACCTATCTCATGAAAGTTATTTGGCAGTGGTGGGAAATGTTTCTCCTGAGTCCTTGGAGACATGGAAAGCTAGCAGGAGGGTGGGAGGCATTGCCAAAGAAAGAATGGGACCCACTGAGCGACTCACAGAGCAAAGGGCAGCTTACAGGGAGTTTCTCCCATTTGTCAGAGATGAACAGCAGAAAGCAGGAGGGTGATTGTTAGAAAATCCTAGCAAAAAATAAAATGCCCTTCCTTGTATGTTACGTTGCCAGTATCCCTACCTATTCATCTCTCTGTCACCAGGCAACTGCTGCGGACAAAATGTGCCACCGATTTGCAATTCAGAGGTTCGACCCTCAGTGACCACAGACTGGTAGTGGTGATGACCTGAATGGTGACCAAGAGGGATAGACAGGCGTACTGCAGGGCTGTTGCCTTTGGAGGAGCTGGAAATAGGTTTTGAATTCACCCTGGAATTCAGAAGTATTTTGGAAAAGGATGTTGATGTAGGACTGTCAATATTGTGGGTATCTTTGCAACTGCAGTCAGCCAGTTCTCCAGAACCTGATGCAGGCAGACTGCTGGCATTCCTGAGTTAGGTGAGAGGCAGCTGAATCATTTGTGCTGTGTGCTGTGGTTGATAGAACAGTGGATATTGGCCTTGAAGTCAAACACAGTTCTGCCAATCTTTCTATGACCCATAAGAGAAAAGGAGTTCAAGAACATTGGGGACAGGAGCACTAAAAGTAATAGTGTTCCTCTTGCTGCAGCAAGAGAGAACAGAAGGTTTCTGCTGTCACTTCTCATTAAACTGCGAAGTGGTATTTTTGAGCACTCTGTAAACATGAATATTTCTTCTTTTCTGCCTGTGGTCTATGAATAGGTATAAAACTTGGGTAGATCAGTTCCCAGGAGAGATACAGTCTAAAATATTTTTCCAAGAAACATCAAAAAAAAAAAATGTATTCAATAATCGTCCTTCATGATGTACATATACATACTGAGATGAAAAGCAGGAATTTTAGCCCAGGTGCATATCCTGCCTGTGCTGGAAAATACTGAGGATTAAAAGTTGCCTGAGTGCTCTTCAAAATGTTGAGCTTTTACGGAGTTCTCCATCGCATTTATTCCCCACCTACACCATCAACAGCAGAGTCTGCAAGGACTCTTCCTACTACTTCTTTTCTTGTTGCTCTTCTTTTAAGGGATGTTGCCTTGCTCACTGATGCTTTCATTGAGTCTGACCCATAGTTTGCAGTGGGCTGTGTGAAACTGGAACAGTCAGTGCTCTGCAACTGGAATCCCTGGAGACACTTTTGAGTCACTGACTGTCTCCTCCTCTGGCTGCACTGGAGGATAGACGAAGCCACCAAACCTCCTCCTTCCACGTTTAAGATGCATGGAAATGGAGTGCTCCATCCCACATAACTTACTGTGAAATCTCCCTAACGTGATTTGGAAATCTAGTTGCTCCTCTGAAATACACTCCTATCACCAACGATTTTGGTGCAGTACAATTAGTTCTGAAGAACTAATAGTGACTCATACAAGGGCCAAAGGGTTTTCATTTCCTTTGGTCCTGCATCTCCTTATGCTTTGGATGTTACGCTGACATGTTTTGTTCAACGTAGCCACATTTCCTCCCAGTTTGTATCAGTTTCAATGAGGTTCTCCACTGTAAACTCCAAACACCACGGACACAGCCATTGATTTTAATGACACAGCTGAAAGGCTGAGCTCACTTTTGAAAATGTAGTGTCACCTCCTGCTTTCAGCATCAGAGACACCATTTCAGAACAGAGTATGACATTTATCCAACCAAGCAGAAGAGGAATAGAGCAAAAATGAGAAATTAATGTAACACATATGGCTTTATTTTCCCTGCAAATCATGTTCAATTTAGGCCATAATGATTTATTTTAAAAGTGAGTTTAACTCCAGTTTGGTTCCATGTAACAGAACAGATGGGGGAAATCCACAGAGCTGTGCTTTTCTGCATAAATAAGAACGGTTGCATTCATATCCTGATTCTTTTATCTTTTTCTCTCCCTTGCCCCCTATCTTCAAACATTTGATTTTTGAACTTTAATTAAAAAAAAAAAAACAAAAAAACAGAAGACAAATAATTCATGTCCTGAATATATGCTATCTGGGGAGGGAACAGGGGGATGAGTTCTCAAATTAGCACATAGCCATTGTTGTGCAAAAACAACTTTGTCATTCTTCTCTTCCCCCTTCCTCCCCTTGTCCCATATTCCCACACAAATAACATTGTTAATATAGGGCCTACATTGTTTTGTGTTCTGCCTGTGAGGAACACACCGACCAGTGGAGAGAGAGGGATTACGTGTATTCCCACAGCTGTGCTGGCACAAATGGAGATGCTGGTGCATCAGCATGGGAGCTATCAAAACAAAGGCAAACAAGGCTGCATTGTTTCAGTTTCATTGAGGAAAACAAGAAAGATCATTTTCTTTTCCAGTCTTGAAAAAGGAAGAAAAACAGAACGACTGGTCTTGTGTTATTTTCAGTTAGATTAATCGACATCTTTAGGAATTTCCAGAAAAAGAAAAAATCTTACCTTGAAAAATTAAGACCAAATCAAATACCCTGCAGCTTCCTCTTTCCTTTCTATCCGTTTGCCAGGACTTGCTTCCCTGGCCAGCAGCTCCTAGAACCAAAGCATGGCTAACAGCAACTGCCTATGCTGGTTCTGTCAGTGCTGGTTCCATCAGAGCTGTGTGTAGGTATCCATCCCAGTGTGGGAACTGCTTGTGCCAGCAGCCTGCTCTGACTCTTTCCAGCAAACACTTTTAGTGCCCTGGTAATGACTCTGGGTTGGCAAATGGCAATGTTTTTTATGGTCCATTGCCTCACTGCAGCACTCCGCTCTATATACTTTAACGTAATGTGTCTTTTTATACACTGTTTTACCACCCTGTTATCTCAGCTCTTTATACAAGCATCCTTCCACAAGCAGTTTCTTACCATGCTGGCAACGTGCCTTGACAGCAGCATACATTAGCTTCAGCATCATTCTCCTGGGCTCAGCAGCCCAAGGGCGGTCTGCCATGGGGGACAGATGGGAGGGCAATTAACAGGACTCTGCAAGATGTTTCCCTCCCTCATGCACACTTACATCCTTCCCCAATCACTACTAGAACTACACTTTTGGCTTGTGTCCACACTTTCATTGGCCTTGCACCATTTCTTGTGGTCCCTTCAGACTCTCCTCCCACCCAGAGTGAAACGTAGGCTTATCTTGGGAGGCTCAGGTTGGAAAGGGAATGTGCACATGAGAAATGGGAGGGTGAGTATAGCTGGGTTTGGTATAGTTGGCAATGCTGTTGTGGTCTACAGGACTGAGATAACTAAAGGTTATAAACTAAGCTCATTCTTGTTTTTAGGAGAAGAAATCTGAATCCCAAAAGATCAATGGTTAGTTTGCCTCTCTTACTTCACAGAGATCATAAGTTCTTAGCCATTCCTCCACAGTTATGCTGTGCCAAATGTTGCTAATAAATGCATAGCTATGCCTTTCAACTCTCTTCAAAAATTCCATGAGCAAATTAGGAGTCCAGAAATCTGCTTTTAGGAGCCCAGGAGCCTTTCTGCAGGAGTCCAGGAGTTCTTATTTCCAGAAGCTGATTCACTAATCCCAAAGAGTAAACTTTTCAGAGGTTCAAAAATGAAAGACAGTAATGTTGGATGCTTTTGATTATTACTTCTTCCACGTGGAAATTACATGCAGCAAAGTAACATAGAGTAATGAACGTCCTGGAAATATCAGCTTTATTAAATTTATATTTCTCAGTCAATAAGTAGCATACCAGTGCAAAGGAAAAACAAATGGTCAGCTGCTACAGGCTTCTGCTCTGGTTCTTGGATCCACTCAGCAAAGTTTTTTGTAGAAATTTACCTGGCAATAATATAAGTGAAATTACATACTGAGGAAATCAGCTCAGCTTCTTTCTCTTTTTTTCTTTGTTGTCCCCGAGGAGAGGAAATTCTGTCCCATGAAAAGCTTGACACAAGAAAGATGCTACATGGGCCAAGAGCTTGGACTTCATGTCCAACTCTCCCGTTACGGAGAAGCAGTATAAAGATTAATATTGATGAGCCCAGGAAAGACTTAATAGGTTGTAATTCATTCATGACATTGAGTCCTCTAAGTATTCAAAAGTCTTTCTGCATTTTTGACTTGTTGTTTTCAGCCCTATCCCAGCAGGTTGTTTTCTCCAACTGCATCCTCAGCATCCTTGATCTCAATTTCAAACTACATTTCTTCCTGTTCTCTCTTACCCTCCCTTTCTTTCCCTCTCACTCTTCTTCTCATAATTAACCATCTCCTCTAGCTCTGCCCATCCTAATTTCACAAGCACACTGGCCTGACCTGTGCTAGGTTCCCTTGGACTGCCTTTCTTGTTGCTTGGCAATTGTTAGGCATATCTATACTGCCCAGCCTCTTGGAGAACCATAAGATGGTGGCTTTTCTGCAGATGAAAATGCCACTAAGCCACAGGCTTCAGCCAGTTATGGGAAGTGGTAAATACGTCCAAAAATGATCTGACAGGAAAAACAAGTTAGTCATCCCAACCAACAACTCTCCTGCTTTTAGAAAAACAGAAACTGACAAAAACAGCAAAGACTGTTGTGAACCAACAGTACTGAACTAGTGCAGCTTGATGGGTATGCTCCAGAGAACGTGCCCTGGATGCCAGAGTGTCTCAGACACCAAAATGACATGGACAAGCTAGTGAGAAATAAATGCATTTCATTCTTCCATCAAACCAATTGTAAATCAGTTTTATTAATAACAAAATGTCCTTTCTTCATTTGTCTCACAGAACTGTGAAGAGCACGTACTTTTCATCAAATAAATGCAACTGAAGTAAAAGAAATAATGATTATTTGTCATTGGTGGTGGTTTTTTTTTTTTTTTCTACTAATTTTCACTAGTGCTCCTTTAGGGCTCCTGGCCTGTACTATAACGTGCCTATTGCAAACTTTTGTGGTCCTGGCCCCTTCTCCAGTCTGAAGGCAATGTGGCAGGGGATTGCTCTGGAGCTACTGACTCGATCCATGGATAAGATCAGACAACTACAGTTCCTGGATTGTATGTCTGCATGTTGTCCTCTCTGGGAGGACGCTGGACGTGCAGACACCTCTCCATGCGTATTCCATTGCTGATAGACCTCCAAATTAAGAACCACATTCACTTGCACCAAACTAACTTGGGCATCCCTATAGTTCTGTTTTCTGGCTAGTTATAGTTCTAGTTTTCTGGCTAGAAAAGATGTGGCTACTTGCATGCCCGTGGGGCAAAGATAGCCCAATGGAGGAGGAGGAGGACTTCACACCTTCTTTCCTTCCAGTCATGGCTGGTAGGAGGTACATCTGGGACAGATAAGCAGGGAGCTGAGAAGGGAATACCAGACATTCCTCAAAGGTCGACCTGCAGAAGAAGTGTAGCTTCAAAACAGGAGTGTTCCGTCACTTTCAGCGACCTGCCAACAATTCACTAGCTCAGTTATGGATTCTAGTTCACATGCATGGAGTTTGCATCCCAGTATCCCAGCAAAAAATTCAGCAAAAAGGGAAAAAAGAAGGCTAAAATGTATTATTGCTTGGAAAAGAAGTTGGGATTTGTCAGGTTTTTTAGGGTTTGAATATCTTTTTGAGGAGGATAGTAGTTGAAAAACAAAGTTAGTAAACATGAGACGTACAGAGATGAAGGCAGCATTCAAAATCTCACATTTGTGAGCTCTTCATACAGAATTTGAAATATTCAATGTATCTATGAATGGAAGGACTAAAATCCAAAAAGCTATACGTGTGTTCGATCTGAATATCACAGGGATTGTCCTGTGGCTTGCAGTGCACTCCATTTGCTCCACTTGTACTTGTTCCTAAATGTCTTCTGCTATCAGAAACAATGATTCCTGAAAATTGTTAGGAATCCAGGACTGCCGTTTCCTGTCAAACATCTGCACAGAGCTTTGTTCAGCTTCAAAGCTTAAGTCAACTGTATTTAATATCTGAATTTGTCTCTGAAGCAGCAGTAACAGCAACTGACAGTAATAAAACCCTACAGGAAATAAGCTCTGAGTACAGCATATGTGAGCCAGGTCTTGGTTAGATCTATCTTAAAAGCCAGGATAAAAGGCAAAGCAAAGAGGACTCTGCATCAGCAGGTTAAAGTATGGTTGCCAATTGCTTGTTGGAATTAAAGGATCTTCTAGAGCTTTTCTATTAATCCCTCTCACAGAGCGACTGCTGGGTGTTAAGTCAGCCAAGGGTCTGATATTCCTGGCTATTTTGGTGCATTCTGAAGTTGTTTCTATTCTTAATACTCCGTAGCCATTAAATTACAGCCAGCTGTGTCCTGTCATTGACATTTTTTGCAAACTGTTTTTAAAATGTGGTGCTTGCAGTTTGTAGATTTTTGGTATCCTGGAGCGGGACAGCGCAGCAGAACAGAAGGCAACCCATAATCTTGCCCTGAAGTATTGCATAATTATTATGAAATGCAGTCAAAGCGGATAAGGGATGAGATGCTGCAGAAAACCCATCATGAAAAGGGTTGTGTGGGAAATGTTGAGTCCTGGCCTGAACTAGTGATTGCTCACCTGAGGCAAGCACTGAGTCAGCCATGGAAGCACAGGTGAAGGTGATTCAGCTGTGTGACCAAAGGGTGGAGCCTGGCTGCGCCTCTCCTAGACCCACTGAAGGGCTGATTGCCAGCAGGGAAGGGTCTCTTCTAGAGATTGCTTCTCTTGGAGGTTTGTTTGTTTGGTGAGCCCAGGACACAGGTAAGCTTTTCCATTTGTTTTTTATTATCCCTTTTCAAAGTGATAATCTTTCCAGCTATACGCAATCTAAATACCAGCCTAACTGCCCTGTGTATTTGTTGATTATACAGGGGTTTAATACATAAAGGAAATTAAAGCTTGAACTGACTTTGCTTAAATGAACAGGAGTGATGTTTTGACATGGCATTTAATGCTTCCCATATGTCTTGAACTAGAGCTGATGTGAACCCTTTCAAAGCATTTTACTTGTGTGCAAAATTTCCCTTTACAACAAAAGGGAAAAAAAAAAAAACAGTGTGAAATTGTTGGACAGTTAAAACTGTTCTAATTAAACAGTTTAGCTGGTCTATGCACCTCCCAGGTGGCAGGCTTGAGGTGCTGCTTCAAAAAGCCTGCTGCTGGCCCAGGTCTGCTCATTGCAGGGGGATGGGGAAATGATGAGTTGCAGCCCACCCAAGGCCTGACCCTGTGCTTTATTTGTTCCTGGCTACAACAATCTCATTCATGGTAGGTGGCTGACCGTACAAAGGTAAGGACTTCTTAAAATGAACTTCTGACACTGGGGGTGTTGAAGAGTCTGCATACCAAGTTTGCAGTGCTCCGTGGTATCGCGATTTTCCTGCAGTTGGGTGCTCTACCTTTTCTGAAGACGTGGCTCTGAGGAGTCATGGCATGGCTGGCAGACAAAGCAGCCCATTGCCTATGTGAATCAAGAACTCAAATATATAATGACAGAGTCCTGAAGTCTGGCAATTTCTTTTTCTCTTCTGCATCCAACTTCCACCTAAAGCTCAGATTGCAGAGCAGTGTTGTTTGAATGACACTGCATGGTGCCTGTGTCACTGGCAGGCAGGAGCCACACACAGCCCTGGTGCTGTCTGGCAATTGCCAGAAATAGTGCCAGAAAACTTGCCACCACTTTCTGGTGAACAGAAAGAAGCATAAGACTCATGAGGAGTGGCTGAGGGGTCTAAGATTGTTCACTTTGGTGAAGAAAGGCTTGGGGGAGACCTTATTGCTCTCTGCAATTGCATGAAGGGAGGTTGTAATGAGGTGGGGGCGTCAGCTGACCTCTACTCCCAGGTAACAGAAATAGAATGTCAGGGAATGGCCTCAAATTTTGCCAGTGGAAGTTCAAGTTGGGTATTGAGAAACATTTCATCACCTGGTGAGACATTGAAACAGGCTGCCTAGGGAAGTAGATTGAAGTAGAGCCACCAACCCTGGAGGTGTTCAAGAAAATTTAGATGTGGCACTGAGGGGCACAGTTAGTTGGTAATTATTGCTAATAGGTGGACAGTTGGACTAGATGATCTTAGAGGTATTTTTCCAACCTTAATGATTATATGATTCTAAGAATATAGAAAGTGGGAAATGGAAAGAAAGTGTGTGGGGCTAGAGCATCTCTATAAGTAAGTAGCCAAAGAAATAAAGGATTTTTAGATGAAAAGTTATTTGCAACAGGCAGCTTGACCTTCTCTCCAGGTGACCTTAATCTGCCTTGCAAGGGAATTTTAAAGCCTAATTATCTATTGAGGAGCTTTGCTGAGGAAGGTTCTCTTAAATGCTGGTAAGATGAAAGGCATTATATGGCTGTGGGCTTTCTGTATGCCATCAGCACTGCTCAGGGACACAGGGAGATAGTTTCAAAGGTTTTCTCTCCCCCTGCCAGTATCTGAAGTCAGGGCTGTTTATTCAGGGAACAAAGGCAGAGCAAAATACACAGAGGCCAGAAATTCTGGGGCAGAAGGGCTCACTGCTTTACAAAATGAATTGATTTTTTTTTTTTTTTAGTGTATTGTGTAAAATGCTCAGAGTAGGGTGACTTCTTTTCTGTAGCATACCATTCCTCCATGGCTTTTGAGAGAAGTTGCTTGCCTCCAAGTGTGTGGCAGGGAAGGGTCTGCCTGACTGTGGCTTTTCCATGAAATACATTTCTGCAGCTCATGTTTGGGAAGGAGCACTTTTCCTTGTCTTCTGCATATATATTTTTTGTGTCACCTCAAGTAAAAAGGTCACCCAATAACCCCCAGAAGAACAGCGAGTGTTCTGAGTGCCAGTAGGATATCACACAGCATAGCTAATTTCTTCTTTCCCAAATTGTGTAATTTTCAAGAAATGGTTGCTGCCAAGCAATTTGTCAAATGGACTGAGACAGATAAGGCTGAAAAAAGAAAGATAACTAAGATCCATTTTATTCCTTATTTTCAATAGAAGATCTAAAGTGAGTGTGGTCCTACAGAAAGAACAGAAGGAAAGAAAAGCAATGGTTTATTTTATTTTACTTAAGATGTGTTGCAGTCAAGGGCTTGAAGGCTCCTTCAAGGAGAGCTGTAGCCCGTGTTACAAACTCATGCTTCTGGCAAGAAGAAAAGACTGCAAAAATCAAAGGATCTTCAGGCTGTGTGAATTGGAGGGGGGAAAAAAAAGCACACACTTACAATGCTGAAGCATCAGCTTGCATAAATTCTAATGAGCAGCTGTAAAACAACTCCATCAGTCCATAAGTCAACATTGCTGTGATCGAGTCCCCTCCAGTATCAGAGATTGCTGAATTTTGATATTCTTCTCATTTTACTCCTATGTGAGTCATGCACTTGGCATGCTTTCCTCCTCACTCCCTGCATGCAGCAGCAGTGGGAGCATGTTCCTGGCCAGGCACAGAGGACTTGCTGCCAGCTGTAAAGCATGGCTCCCTTTGCAGGACGGGTTTTACCAATTGCTCCAGAGGGCTCATTTCTTATGTCCTTCATTGAAGGTGCCAAAAAGCAGGCACAGTTTGAGCTCTTTCCCTGAGGAGGTGGGGAATGAACTTGCTCCATTGGTGCAGGTCTCAGGGTGTCCCTCATGGCACTTCACTGAATCTCACCCTTAATTATGTCACTGATGGAGCTGCTGCTTCTCTGCAGGGATTGAGTCCTTTTAGCTCTTCACAAGAAATTCTCCTGGACAGCATCCTCTATGATAGAATTGCTTTTCTCTGCAGTAATGTATTCAGGGTTGTGGAGAACGTTGGATGCTTTTGTAATTTGTTTATTTGTTGGCTGCAGGGTTTGCTCTGTGCGTTGTATTGAGTTGTGCTGGAGGTATGGAGGATTAGTTGCTGCCTGGGAACAGTGAAATAAGGGAGAAAGTACCTGAAATGCCATTAATTTGTGGAAGCATGCTATCAGCTGTCACCAGGCATTGCATGTCCAGGTGGAGTGCTGCCTGTTTAGATGGGAACAGTGGCTTGGGAGTGAGAGAATTTCCTTTGTGAGCAAAGGAATGTTGATAGCCCTAGTCTAGCTGTGTAGATGTCCAGTTCATTTGCTGAACATCAGCCCCATGTACTGACCATGTCCTGGGTTTATGATGCCCTGGTGGGGTTACAGTTCTGCAGTTAGTGCTCAGATTCAGGCATGTGTGCTCTCCTTAGGTCTCTTGTCACCTCAGCGAAGCCGCAGCAGCACGGAGAAATGCTTGGAAGAACATAGCAGGAGACATGGTGGGAGATGGTGGAGGTTGGGTCTTCGTCCCATGCAGATCTGTGCATGATAGGTGGAAGAGGATCTCAGATACCATGGAAGCACCTGCTGGTTTAGAACATGGAAATGTGGAAATGAAGGCATCTTTCTACCACTGTGGTGTGACAGCAGTGTGTAACTCACTGACGTGTGCTGTCATCTAGTTCAAGGGACTGAGATATGCTGTATTTTTGGCAAAAGCTGAATGCATTGGACATGGGCACTTCTAGTGACATTACTCACCTGTCAACAGTCCTCAGGAGCAACTGAGGTCACTTGGGCTCAAGGATAGACAACAAAAGGAGGGTGCTAAGAGCAAAGGCAGTACTCTATCTTCTGAAGGAATTTTGGCTGCAGCTGCTTTCTGGGGGTATTTAGGGGAACTATGCCTTGAGCTGAGATTTCAGCAACTAAGAAGTGAAAGTCTTCCTCCTGAGGGTGCTGCTTAGAAGTCCAGGATAAGCCAGTGTTGGAAGTGGGGCACAGGACAGAGCATGGATGAATGGATCTGTTCAAGTGATGCCCCTGCAAGAAAGAATGAAGTAGCCAAGAGCCGGAGGAGTGAAGAGCAATGAAGACAGCCAGCGAAGGCCTCTGGGATGTTAGTGCTCAGTTTACTGAAGAGAAAAAATAACTAAATCTGCAATCTTGCACAAATGCAAATAGAAGGCAGGCAACTTGGCATAATCCAAGTAAGAAAGAATGGGAATGAAGAAAGAGTGTTGAATAAGAGATGAGAAATTGTGTTAATTTATTATTATGGCTTTAAGGGGAATTGTGATTTTTCTGAAGCAGTTTTAATGAGCAAATTAGGAGACAGAAGTAATTCTGGAAAACAGCTCATAAAATTGTACGGGGAATCACAGAAAGACACCCAGCAAACCTGCAGGAACTGCTGAGGAATCTTGACTGGATGCCAATAATACAGAAGAAGTGCCTGGAAGAGCTGCCCTGCACTCATTGCCCTGGGACCACGCAGTCGGTCACCAGGTGTCGATGTCCTTCCCACCATGCAGGAGTGTCCTCCACCAACAGGACATGAGATCTGCTGTGATATGGAGAGCACAGGTCATACTGCTGGATACCTGCAGTCTGTCAGAGCTACTAGGGACAGAGAGAGGAGGAGCCTAGGCTCAGTGCCATCTTCCCATACCTCCTCAGCTCTTGCAATTGGGAGCTTAACAGGAGGGATGCCTTGCACCATGCTCAGAATAGAGGAAAGTAAACTGCTTTTCTGGTCATTTCACTTTGCTCCCAGAGCATGTGCAAAAGCAGGGATGTAGTAATGTCATTATTGCACCCTTCTGCAGACCTCTGTTTGTGGCCCCATTACTTGGGGGGAAGGTCTGAACATATTGGAAAGCAGACTGCTTGATTGATTGTTTGTTTGTGGCCCTTATCATCCACCAGGCAGGAAAGACTGCTCCACTTTCTTCAAGGAGCACTTCAGGGCATCATACAGAGGGTGCCTGTTGCTTCTCAAGACAGAGAAAAGGAATTTGGGATGCAGCTGGGTTGTGAGTACTACTCTGCCTCTCCTCGCCACTTGTTTGCTAACAATGGGTTGCCTGTTTCAGATAAATGGTGATTTTAGCAAGTTGGCAACCAATGGTATGTGTGATCTGCTGCAATGCATGCACGTACAGGTGGGCAGGTGATAATCCTGGGGCAGATGCTCTTAGCTACTTAGAGCCGAAAATCTGAACCCAGACTCGCACCTCATACAGGCAAGTTTATGAGGTCTGTGGAAAACCAGTAAACTGATGATTTATGATCGAAAGAACAGAACTTGCAAGTATTTTATAGACATAAGCAAAGTTCACAGTGATACCATTTGGAGGAATGTTCCTGGAGGAGGATGCACTGTTCTCCAAGGAACATTTGGCTCTGCAGGAGATGGAAAGCTGGGGAGAAGATGGGTGGCCTACTTGCCACCGATGTGTTATTGACTATGGTCTTTTTGCAGGAGAGCAGCAAGTCGTATTGATGGCTTCCACCTCTCTGAAAAATCATGCCAATTGATGGGCTCATAGGGGCTGTTTTGGGATGGGTTCCACCAGCTGCATTTTGGGGTCTGGTTTGGGACCTGGGGCTGCAGTATCAAGCTGAGCAAGTGGTGATGTTTTTGTCTGGGGCCTGCTTCCTTCCAGGCTGAGTGCAGGGACTAAAGGAGAGTCTTCTGGCGAGAAGCACCATCCAGCAGAGCTGCCTGTTCCAACAATGCAGCAAGATAAACACATGGGCTGTTTCCTTTTCCAAAGGACTGTGTGTTTTATAGGTGTCTGCAGGGCAGGCACTCGCACTAACGGCCTGCCACTCAAATCACAGGCAGCGTGCTGTAAAGGTCACCCTGTCACTTATAGGAAGTGAACCAGAATAAACAGCTTCTCTACCAGGCTTTATTTTCCAGCAGGCCAGCGGAAAGCTTCAGCTCCGCTCTCTGAGGGAAGTAGCCTGCCGTGAGATGTCTGGGGATTTATCTGGCTGCGGCTCAGCTCACTTGCACGCTTGGTCTCCTCTCCCACATCTGCTTCCTCTCCCACCTCGTGTTTGGCACCTCCTGCTTCTGGCTGTTGAGCACAGAGGCTCCAAAAGACAATCTGTTGCTCTCTGGGTTCAGATGAAGACTGCGCTGGCTGTGTAATCTCAGACTGATTTATTCCAGTGTTTTCCCTCCGGGAAATGAACCTGTTAAAAGCATCTCACTCCTCTATGAATTACTGGGAACCTGACTAGGTTGCTGTGTACAGCATGTTTGTGATTTCAGCAGTTTTTTTCAGGAAAAGCTGGGTGTGGAGAGGTGAGGGTAGCTGTATGCTCCCTTGTTCCATACCCGAGATGAGTGTGGTACTGCTTGCTCGAGTCCTGAGATCTCAGTGATGAGCTGCATGCCAGAACATCTGCACAGGAAAGGAAACTGGCCCTTTTCTCACTTCCCACTCACTAAAACAAAGGCTTGTTCTCAAGGTTTCATGCTTTTTCCTGAGCCATTTCTCTGCAGATGACTGCTGCAGACCAGCATGTACTGATAGCATCAAAGTTTCCCTTGGAAATGCTCCAAGGTGTTCAGCTTTCTAGACCACACGTTTGTTGTTCACACCCTTTGGGAGCTACTGATCTGCCTGCATTGAACTGGACTTTTCTGTGTCGGTGACTTCACACTTTTCTCTAGTACCAGAACACAGCGAGCACTTCTCATCTCTAGCAGCTGAAGTTTATTCTTAGGGCTTTGTGTACTTGGTATGCATACATGTATCAACCTCAGTACCCACAAGCATCTTGGCATAACAATGGTACTTTTCTCTAAGATTAAACTCGCTGCTGTTCTTTGTAAGACGTATTAAACTGTTGCATGTCCCCAGTCTAAAAGGGAAAATTTGAGAGTCCAATAGGAACCTCTAAGACTCACTGTGGGTGAGATCACCCACCTCCAGAAAGATGTGTCAAACACCCAATGGCTGAACAGTCCTTGTAAAATTGTTTAAGCTATCCTTGCCTTTCAGTTGCAATAGATCTCTCTGTGGTGGCTCCTAACCTAGGGCTTTCTCCTAGTTTTCATCAGCCTTGATGTTCTCTAAATTTTTTTTTTCCTTCTTCCTTTGCTTTTTGGGGGGATTGGAACTAGATGATGCTTAAGGTCTCTTTTTGACTCAAACCAATCTGTGATTCTAAGCCATAAGAAGGGTGGAATGATATGTTGTGTAAGCATCATGGTGTGTTTTTCTGCTGGAGTTACCTGATACTCATGGTGGCGTAGGGCTCTTAAGAGGAATTACCCTTTTTGGTGTCTCATCAGTTTCTAGGTCTGTGCTCTTACTCCTTGCTCATGCAGTTCACAGGTCACAGCTGCTGAGAAGCAAAAGGGAAGCTTTCCTGCCTGGGCTCTGGCTGTGAAGCAGGCATTGTTCATTGCTCAGAGCAGACAGAACCTGTGCTAGCTCACGCTCAAGCTGTGAGAAAAGTCTGGTTTTTATCTGTGTGTGATTTTATCCTAATGGGACTGCTATTGGGAGAATCCACTTATCTTGGTGAGATCTTTATTTGGCATTTTGGATTGCTTTTTTTGGCAGAAGCACACAGTCTGAGAAATGGCTTGCTGGGCCCAGGTGCCAAAGATTCCCTGCTGAGTGAGCAGCAGTGGGTGAGTGCAACAGGAGACAGTCAGTGGGGAGACCAGAGCACTGGGGCATGGCCACCCCATGGGTCTGCAGGGCAGTTGTAGGAGCTTTTCCCCAGGAAGCTGCTGACATCCTATTTCTGTGCATGAGGAGGGAAAGCAACCTAAAAATGGTGCTCCTGCCTGAGTTTTGAGCTTGTTCATAACCAGTCTTCACTCCAGCCTGGCTTACACCACTCTAAAAACAGTTACGTATTTTCACTGTATTGTTAATGAGGCCTTAAGTGCTCAAACAAGTCTATTGTAGTTAAGATCTCAGCATAAATGACTTTGGAAAGCTTGTTAGGAAAGGGTTATTCTGTTATGGACAACTTGTTTAGCAAGTCTTCACACAGCAAGGTTAGTTATTCCTTAAAAGACTAACTCTGGCAGAAGGAATGTGAAAGAAGTATCTAGTGGGGAACAGACTTTTTCAGTGCACTCTTGGACTGTAGCTTGAAGAAAGCACTTCCATCTAGATAACGTGATAAAGCTGTAACGTAAAAGTGCAGTGGGTTGTGACTGTTGCTACAGCTGTTCTTGTTTCTAAAAGCATTCTCTTGGCAAAGTGTGAGCATCCAGCTCGAGCTGTGGGAGCTGCCCTCTGCTACTGGCTCATACCAGTGCCCTAGGCACATCTCATTACGCTGAGACCTTGTTTCCAAGTCCTGAGACCCACACTCGCACCAGGCTTCACATGCAAACTCAGAGTCCCATTCTGTCTTCTTCCTTCATGCCTTCCTCAGCCATGAATCATGTTAATTCAGTGAGGCTGCTCGTTGTGATGGGTTTTCTGTGGAGTCTGCAGTGACCAGCCCGCACTTGGAGATGCGTGGGGGAAAGGTACCGTGTCATTACCAACAACTGTGTTAAGTCCATTACTGTTTCCTGCTGAAAGGATCAGTATTCAGAGCCTGATGCACTCCCACAAGAAATCAGTGGGATACAGGGTTTGTATTCATTTTTGAGAGCTCAGCTGGTCCTTAATGAAGACAGTGAAGGTCATAAAATGTTACTTATAAAGTGGTTACTGTGCCCATGCAGGAACAAAGTGCATCTTTTCAAATACCGTGGTTTTATTTCTCTCAAGCAGCAAAAGCTCACAGCTCTCTTTTCCAACAGCTAACTTTAAAAGAGTTTAAATATACTTTAATCTTAACTCCCGTGTGCACTGCCCTCCCTCCTTGCCTGCAATGGGCATCTTCCCCACATACATTCCTCTTCTCCTTTCCCTCCCTTCTTTGTCTCCTGTTGAAATAACTAGTTTCAGGCCACATCATCCTCTGCCCAGATTCTGACATTTTTTTTAATTAATGTTTGGAGATGTAAATTAACATTTTTGTTATTCATCAGAGATAATAGCGTAGAATATTTATCCTTGTTCCAGCTGCCCTGCAGAGGAACACCCAGTTCCCAGACGGACAGGAGGGGAGGCTGCTTTATTCACTTCAGCTCTGGTATGAGCTGCTGTTTTTCTGGTCCTTCCCTGCAATTAGGTAACTTGCCATAAGGATGCCTCACATCTAAGTGGCTGCAGCCCTTTTTCCCAGAATGGGGCACACGCATCGAAACTTCCTTTTTCTCAGTAACAAGGGGAGGCCAGTCACAAACAGTTGGAGGAACTAGATAAGCACTGCTTTCTCCACCAGCACTGCAAGTTCTTCTCTTGCTGAGAGCTTGCACTTGCACACAAAACCAGCACAAACCTCACTGGAACATGGCTCACGTGCAGAAATCTGCTAGGAGTGATCCTGCTAGAGGCTGGTAACCTCATCAAAGCACACAGTCTCACAGAATGGTAGAATTGTCAAGGTTGGAAATGACTCTTAGATCTTCTAGATGTCTTCTTGGTGTCATATGCAAACTTACTGAGGGTGCGCTCAGTCACCTCATCCAGATCATCAGTAAAGGTTGGGCTGACAGGCCTGTAGTTCCCTGGATCCTCCTTATGACACTTCTGGTAAATGAGAGTCACGCTGACAAGCCTCCAGTCCTCTGAGACCTCTCTGGTTACCAGGACCGTTTATAGATGGTGGAAAGTGGCTTGGTAATTGCCTCTGCCAGCTTGCTCAGCAGATCCCATTCAGCCCCATGGCGGTCCAGGTGGAGTAGCAGGTCTCTGACTGTTTCCACCTGAATTGTGGTGGGTTAATTCTGTTCCCCATCCCAGGCTTCCAGGTCAGGGTGTAGAATGCCCCTGGAATAATTGGTCTGATTTTTTAAAAACTAGTGTAAAGAAGGCACTGAAAACCTGACGCCCCCCAACTTCACAAAGAATAGAGAACTCTAGCATTTCATGTCATTCTACCCAAGTCAGCTCCTGACCTCCATATCTGCCACCAGTCCTTCTCTCTCTGTGATCACCAGGGCACTATCCCTGGTAGGCTCTCTTACCAGCTGCATCATAAAATTGTCTTCCACACACTCTAGAAATCTAGACTGCTTTCTCTTTGCTGTATTATGTTTCCCATGTATAACAGGGACAATGAAATTCCCTATGAGAACAAGGGCTGCCAATTGTACAACTTCTGCCAGCTGCTCATAGAATGCCTTATTTGTTTCTTCATCCTGGCTAGGTGGTCTATAACAGACCCCTACCATGATCTCTGCATTGTTGGCCCTCCCCTTGATCCTTACGGAGACTCAATCATATTATTGCCAGCCCCAACTTTAACAACAATGAAACACTCTCTAGCATAGGGAACCACGCAGCCACCCCTCCTTCCTTACCTATCCCTTGCAGCACTTCAGTCATGGGAGAGATCCCACCATGTTGCTGTAATAGCAACTAAGTCATAGTTTGCCTCCCCCATGATGGCTTCCAGCTCCTTCAGTTTGTTGGCCATGCTGCATGCATTAGTGTAGTTGGACTTCAGCTGAGCCATTTGGCTCACTCCCAACCCTTGCATTGTTCTGCCTGGGCTTATCTCTAGTGAGCCTCATTTTATCCCCTTCCCCCTTCATACCTAGTTTTATGCCCTCTCGATGAACCCCACCATAACTCACTAGTATTCAATTCCTCTTTCCTTAAAGGAAAGCCAATGGATGGTGCAATGTTTGGGTTTGATCTTGCAAACCTTCCTCATACCGGGCATGTTGCTGAGCTGGACAGATGGTTCTGCAGTAATCATAGAATTACAGAATGGCTTTGGTTGGAAGGGACCTGAAAGACCATCCAGTTCCATTTCTTTGCTGCAAGGAACAAACTTCTCTGAAACTGTGGTGAATAATCACACAAACAGGACTGATGCAAAGCTGGGCTTTTGGGGCACAGGATCAGAAGGATTATCAGCAGGGACCAATGCATTTTCTCACCATGGGAAAGCAATACTCACTGCTCCCATGCGATAAATGTTTTTGCTCCTTTTTTTCTAAAGCGTCTGTCGTGTCACTGCTAAGGAGAAGATGTAGGATACAGGAATGTCATAATTTACTATAACATATCTTCTTGATATTTCAGAGAATATAGCATCTCTCCTGAACACCTGATTCCCTATTGCATTTTTACAATGCAGTCACATTGACAAATACTGCACATCCATTAAACTAGCAGGAGTAGGAGAAGCTTTTAGGTATCTTTATTAACTGTATTGTTGTTCTGCAGCTGAGTCTTTCTTGAAAGAAAATGATCAGAGACAAAATACGAGTCCACTTTGCTTCCTTTCCTGGACAGCTATATTTATCCAAGGTTCATGTTTGCCCTAACCATTCTGGAAGTCATAACTGGCAAAATATGTGACTCAACCAAGCTGCTGGCAGAGCAATTTCTAACAGCAGTCCTTCAGCTGGGACACAGGCAAAAAAGCTTTTATTATCTGTGGACAATTGGCATTGGTTCCTGGCACTCAGGTATGTAGGAATCCCTAAAAACACTGCTAACCAAAATACACAGCTGATCTTCAAGGTAGAACTATGGATCCCAGCTTACTAGCTCTGTGATAGGAAACTTGACATTTCTCTGTGAATTTTTGTTTAGGGAAGAGAAATTCAATTCATTCAGGAACAAATGGAGAACTTATAATGATTCCCTCAAGTGAGACTTGAAGATAGGTGTTAGGAAGTTACGTTTGTTTCACTCACAGGATGATGGAGGAGTAATGGAGGAGTAATGGCAGTTTGTGCTTTGCTAGTGCATATGTCCATTTGTTTTAAAGCTGTAACATTTTAATCAAAAATAAATCAAAGGAATGAAAATGTTCTGGAGGAGAGTTACTGCCCCTGTGCATAGCTACACCAGTATGATGATGTGCTTTCATATCAAATGGAAATTGGAAACAAGGGTGGGCTGAAGCACTGTGCTGGCTGCAGGCACGGACATCATCTCCTGGAGCACTGCAAAGTAGCTGTGTGCCTTCTTGCAGCCTCCATATAATGCTGCTCAGAAACAGCAGCAAGGTGGGCATGGAGAGATCCCACCTGTGGCTTGTAGGACAAATGCCCCAGTCAGCAGCCAGCAAGCTGTTATTCTGACAGGTTTATTGTTCCATTAATTCTGCAGGGAGAGATGGGCTGAGAACAGGAGTTGCCCAGGGACATTGTGTGCTGCTGGAACAGAAGAAAACTCTCCAAACAGGCTTCTAGTTGTGAACCTGACATACTGTAACATGCTGTGAGCTCATCCAAGCATTAACAAAGGAGAAAGAACAATTCCAATAACCTTACATTTGCCACTGTTGGCATGAGAAGTGCAACTAGACCAGATGAAGTTCTGCCCCTGCTCAAAGATAAGATATCCAGAAAATGTCCTTCTTTGCCAGTGAAGCGACTCTGGATTTTCAGTGGAGCACATAAATACCAAACTCAGCCCATTGTTCTCTGTTTTGTTCATGTTTCTTAGACACAGAATAAAACCATGTTCTGTCCAAGCAGCAGCCCCCAGCTGTGCTATTGTACAGGGCTGTGGCACTCAGGGGCACACAGCTGGCACTTGGAGGTGACTCCAGGCAGACATCAGAAATCACAAGCAACTTTCAGAAACGCAGCCCTGCTAATGATGTTGCCAAGGCTGTGGCAGTTCTTGTCGAGATTATTAAATGAAAAGGTGTTTTCATTAGGATGGAAATTCTGGCCCTGCTGAAATCAGAGGTGAGGGTTGAGTTAGGCTGATTGGAGCCTGCATTCCTTATTTGTATTTTCACAGCTTCGCTGCTCATTCTAAGGGGAAAAAAAAAAAAAGCAAATTTTGGGGGAACATTACATTTGCCTTTCCAAGTGATTCTCGTCCCCTCTAGCTAGCAAAAAATCTGCATGTAGATCCCATTTGTGGGTTATGCTCTTGCCTAAGGAAATAAATGGGGAAAAGAAGAACAGGGCAGAAATCTCTTTCCATTGCCTAACAAGCAGTTGTGCTTCCAAAGCCAGAAACCCAGTGGCCTTAATTGAATGAATAACGTTTTTGCACTATTCCTGATCCTCTGTAAATTAATTACTAATTGTTTTCAGTAGTACCCATCTGTGACATACACGATCAGGAGACTGAGATCACTCTGAATTTATATCAAATGCAGCAAGAGTGAGGGAACAGCTGCCACAAGGTTTTCTGATGAGGAGTGAAAGGGCTTTGAAGCTGCTTTATGTCCCCAGGTGAGCAGATGTACAGTGCAAAACCATTTCTTGTGAATCACATTGTGTTTATCAATTGTCTTACTGATGGGCTTTGCAGAATAAATCGAGTTTGCTTTGGTTCTTTCATTCCAGTAACCTTGCTAAAAACTATATAGCCACTTCCTAGGGGCTCTTAGGTTCCCTATTTTCTTTTTTTTCTCTGCCTTTTCCAGAACTCTCCTCAAGGTTATTCTTTCATTTTAAGGTCTCTTTCTATCTCACATAAAAGAGATGACTGCAAATGCAACACCTCAAAAGGAAGTGGCTCTGAACTGCTCATCACCTGGGGAAAATGTACTAAAAGGCTCTTGAGAACAAACTGCAGAGAGAAATTGGCAACTGTAGAGCTGATAAAACTGTGCAGGTACCATGAGTACATTGGGGTTTGTAGAACATGCTGTTTTCAGAAATTCCAGAAGAGAACTGCTACAAAAATGTGACCCTTCTTTGTTACGTATTGCACATTTTAGGTCAATAGTGTGCTCTGTAATCCTTTCATCCCGAGAAAAGACCCCAGAGATTGAGTCAATAGGCTTTGTTGGGAATAATACAGTTTCTCTGATCCTGTGGAAGTGTTCCAGTGTTCTGTTTTTCTTGCAGACATGTACAGCATCAGATAGGTCTGTTTAAAACCCATGATTGCAGCAGGCAGCCAAGCACCAGACCCTCAGCTGGAAAAAAACAACTGAGGCCCCATGATTTTAATGCGTGGCTGCAGAGTCATGCCACTCCAGCACCCAGCCCCCTCATCTTGGGATGCAACTAATTACAGCAAGTAATTAGATTTCCTCATCCCCTCCAGACTGACTCTGTAATCCATTTTTACTATTCTTGCAACAATAGACTGTCTGAAACTATCCAGAAGTCCCTGCCCTATAGTGTTCCTATTTAGGAAGTCATTCCTATTTCCAATCTCAACATCATCAGGCTGAAAAACAGAAGAAAACAGAGCAAAACAAAACAAAAGAATAAGAAAATAAATCCCCATGGTTCTATTTGTAAATTCTTCAGAGAGGAAGAAAACAGATTTTCCAGCACCTTCATATTTCACACAGCCTTTGATGATTTTCATTATAAAAACCGACTTTGCAATGAGAGGAAAAATCCTGAAAGAAGCATGCTGACAATGGGACTGTAGGAAAGAATAAGAGTCTGGTAACTTTGCTTAGCCCATCTCTGGAGGAAAAGTATTGCCTTCCAAGAACAAGTGGCTGCCTGCCCCACATCAGGCGTGCTGCCTTAATCACAGCCCAGCTGGCAGCACTCGGGTTCATGATCCAACTGCACAGTGCAAATTGGTGTGAACTCTCCCTTCCCAGTCCTCTCAAGGTGTCTGTGTTTTTGACACATGTACACTCCTCGTTTTGATACTATGATTGTATAAAGCAAGAGCCAAAAGCCAACCCCTCGGAAAATATTTCTGAAGTGTTTCAGCAACTTTCTGTTTTCCACTGTGCAGCTTGTAATGGGCTGCTGAGGCAGCTTAAAGGAGAGAAAAAGGAATATTTGTTGTGTCAGTTGGCACACTTCGATCCTATGAACACGCAAGGTGCAAAAAGAGCAAACAAACAATAATCTTTTCTTAAGCACTGAGTGCTGGAAAGATTCCCAAACTAATAATGTTTGATCTCCTGAGAGAGGACTGTCCAGAGCAGTGGAAAAAAAAGAAAACAGCAGCCACTGGGGTTGGTTGTTTTAGCATCTGTGAAAGAATTTGCACTGCAAAATCCAAATGGCAGTGCAGAGGGCCCATCACCGCAGCGTACGAAGCTCTTACAGATGCATAGGATGAGCAGAAAGCTGGGGAATTAGGACTCAACTGGGTTTTGTGTTGCTGTGCCTTCATCTTGCTGTTTTATTGATGAGGGTCAGTGTCAGAGCCCAGGAGCTGAAGTAATGAGATGGCAACAAGTCATGGGAAAGCAGATCTTGGGAGAAAAAAGAAATGAAATCACTTTGCTCTTATCTAAATATCTCTTTGATGATGAGATAGGTGACAGAAGATACAAAGAGCAAGGCCACAAAGCTGCTGCTGTTCTGTGATCAAATAAGCCTCCCGCTATCATTCCAAAACCACAAAGCCTTGGACAAATATGGTCTAAAGAAAGACCTAAGAAAGAGAGAAAGATGACCTGATGGCTCGTAAAGTACGAAAATGAGCAGGTCAGACAGAGATGAAGAACAAAGTACTGAGAGGAAGTATAGGTAGGGAAGTGTACATAAACAACAAGGAAAACTGCCACCAATATGATTGGGAATAATGCCACTGAGGAGGTGAGTGGCAAAAGAACGAGGTTCATCTGTTCTGGAGGACTCCCAAATTGGATTTAATTTCCTCCTTACAGAGACTGCAGTGCTCTTTTAGAAACTCTTTTGTCTTTTCTCACCAGCAGCTCCAGAGAAATAAAAAAAAAAAAGAAAAAAAAGAAAAAAAAAGGAGCAGAAATATGTTTAAATCACCTCAGAGATGAGACAGACCTTTGTAACACTGAGAACCAGTCACAGGGAAGTGAAGCCATAAATATTGTCACACCAAACCAACTGTAAAGCGGCTCACTTCATTCCTTGTGATCTGAAGATATTTCTGGGAAGTGCAAAAAGAAGGAATGACATTGAGGCATTCAATGAAGGAGAGTCAAGTGTGTGAACATGTCACATCAGAGAAGCAGTGATGGAAAAGCCAAGCAATGCAGATGGAATAAGCAGTGAGATAAAGGTAGAGAAAGCTTCTGGTCTAAGTACAGATGAACAAAGTTGTTTGTTCCATCAGCTTGTTTTCTGCTGTTGGACTTCTAAAGGAAGAGCAGTTGGACTTCTGTTATGCTAAAGGAAGTGCAGTTTAGTTACAATCTCTGAAAATTACCAAGACCAGGTCAAAGCTACCAGATTCTGCTTCAATATCTCTTTTTAAGATTAAAAAAAAAGCCCTACAAACCAACCAAGAAAAATTCCCACTTTCCCCCTGCCCCCAACAATCAAACCTGTGATGTCTGAAATCTTTGACTAACAATACAGGACACAGAATGAAGTCAAGGCTAATCCTTCCTAAGGAAGTGTAGATAATAATATCACCGTTAAAACAAGATATGAAGACATTATGAGATAGAATGATAGCAAGGGGTTTTAGGTTTCTTTTGATGATCAGTTTGTCTTTCAAACAAATAACTAGCTGATTTCTCACAAAGAGCAGTAGGGAAGGTGCAGAGGAAATTTCAGCCACAAAAAATCCTCAGCCCAGACAAGTGTTTCAGGCTAAGATATGAACACCAATGCCTGTAGAGTGACTGATATTGAAGTATGTGGACTTGGGACTGCCACCTGAGAATATCCCTTTTGTGTCATGTTAAAACCTACCTGCTACTGAGGGGGATGAGCATTCATCAAATAAATTTTGAAGCTGGAAGAATCCAGGGTTTAGGCCCTGTTTCCCAACAGAAAGAGAAGGAAATCCAAAAATAGTCAAGAACATGTTCACTTCAAGTCAACTGCCAAACCCAGATGCCAGCAGTGCACCCAATACAATATTGGGGCTGAGAGCTGTTCTCAATGCATGTACACTTCACATGCATATAGAAGGACAAAAACTGGGGGGGAAGAAATAAGCAAAACTAACTGAAAATCAAATAATGCCTAGCATGATCACGTTTTCTGTAATTCAGCCAACCTAAAAGCCTATGAGAAGGCAAATTTCCTAGAAAAGTTTCCGAGGAAACAGCATCGTCTAAAAGATGTTTGAAGGGGGAGGGTGAGTTATACTATTTAAAGGCTTAAAAAAAAAAAGAATAAAAAAGAAAAGATTTAACTCTGCCAGTAGGAAATATCTTCATTGCTTCCTTTAGAAAGTTTATCCTACTCTTCATCAACGAGTGTACTGCACTGATGTCCATAGGAGTAATTCAGACTCAACAATATTGTCCCTTTGAAAGCGGTGTCTTGGTGGGCAGGCTTGATATGTTTAGCAAGGTTTTTTGGATGTGTTGCACTCTTTTCCAGTGGATTCTCCCACACGATGTCACAGCTGGTGTCTAAGAACATATTTCCTGAGAAATTGATCTGAACTGATAAGCTAATTAACAAAAGCTTGAGAGCAGTCCTCTTGCTGTTCTGATGCTGCACAAATTTTTGCAGCAGAGGATCGCAGCACTGATTTTTATCATAAATCATAAATCATTGTTGCTTTCTGTAAAGTCTTTGACAGCTTGCTTTGGGTAGTGTAGAGGAATATTCTACAAGATGACAAAGCAAGCATATGTTCAAGGATCTGTTCAAGACGCTTAATTGCAACATGGCATGAGGACAGGTGTGGGAACACAGCATAGCAAGCTACTTTCAGTAACAGAGATGATCAGATTCCCCGTAGGTTTTTCTGAAGGTACTCTGTAATACTATCAGAGACAGGAATGAGAAGAGAACGCTGAACTGGCAGCATTTCAAGATATTTTACGCTACTGCAAGACAGTGGGGAGCCCTGGTTCATAAAGTCGATCAGTGTTATAGTTTCTTCTCTTTGAACACTCACAGCCAGAGCAGAAGCTTTGTCATCCCGTTCCTCCATCTGTACACTGGTTCCGAATGAATCGCCTGCACAAGTGGATGGTGAAGAGAGTGAGTGCTTCCACAGAACGGTGCTTTTTAAAGAAAACCTTTAAAATAAAACCATGGCCATCTGTCAGGGGAAAGCACAGATATGCTTTTAACCTCCAGAAAGCTTTGCAGACATTGACTAATTAGTCCTTGCAACATAAGAGGGCTGATTTTTTCCCAATTTAGAGTGGGAAGTCAGCAGGGGCATCTTGTATCCCGGGGCAGGAATTAAGGCTCCCTGGGAGGCAGGGATATTGCAATCTTTTTGTAGTGGCCAACAACACTTCCAAGTGGGGTGTGCGAAGTTAGGCACTTCTAACCCTGCTTACACACTCCTGATAAATGAAAGGCTTGTTTTTTTTCCACAAGTGCTGCACATCCAGATGCTCCCATTGATTTTGTAAATACTAAATGTCCAACTTGAAAAGGAGTTGCAGGTGCTCAATCCTTTGAATATAATGCCATTAAAAAGGGTGTGAATTAGAGCTACTCAACTGAAGTGTCCATCGATTTGTTAGCTGAACTGGAAAATTCTTCCCATGCTCTAAATATTTTTGAGTTGATCTGAAAAATGTTTTCTTTTTAATCAAAATAACTTCTTCTCCCATGCATTTTTTTATTCTGTGTTGAATAGAATGTTCCATTACATTTTCTGCAGTGCTTTAAATAAACAAGAACTTTAGGCAGCTTCTGTCTTGAAAAATCACAAGATTTCCTCTATCATTTAGAACTGCCAGATTAAAACCTTCCCCTTTTTGCATATATATATATATGTATGTATTACCTAAAGCATTCAATCAAATTCATTAAATTTGAGTACATGAACAGTTTCTGTTGACTCAGAACTCCACATTCCAGCAAATAAATCATTCTCTTGTCTATAACTGTAGGCTTGGGAACCATACTGGTCACACTGGCAGAGTGATGGTTGCTCTCTGGCGAGAGCTTTGGATTCATAATCTGCTGGGGCAGCTCAGGACCCACAGCTTCCAGACCTCTCCCTTGCCCCTTTGCTGCAGGTTACCAGCTCTGAAGCAGAGATTATTTGCTGAGGGAGAAGATCACTGAAAACAGAGGTGAGAATTCATAAAAATGGAAAGTAGGAGAAATGTAATGCAGTGCCCATGGAAAAGGTATATGTGGGCCATAACTTCCACGAGGCCTCCACACTGGTAGTTGCTGAATAAAGCGATGATGGCAAAAAGGAAAATCCAAAAGGAAGTGTGAAAAACAGATGATAAAAGCACCCCCAAGAAACACATTAACACAGGAGAGTACAAAAGTGGTTCATCCCTCCACTGGGTTGCAACACATCAGGATATTCCCAACGTGACCTCAGCTCTTCAGAGGAACGTAAATGAATCTGCAGTCCAATGATGATGTAATTGAACATATTAGTTAAGTCCTTGCAATTCCACTGAAGAGTCACATATACTGAAGTGGATTGTTTTGAAAATTGCAGTCCAATTTTGTGTGTGTTTGTCCTAAGTGAACTAAAAGCTATTTAGGATACGGAGCTAAAGAATATATGTTCAAGGCTTAGGATGTTCAGAAGAGGTTTTTTGTATACAGCTCTGAAGCCTAATGATTTTCTTTATTTATTTTGCATGGATAAGAAATGGTTTTCAAGCATGAACACTGCACATCAAGAAATGTGCAAACTAAAGTATGACAAAATATTTTACAGGCAAAGTGACTTTTCATAATAATGGAATAATAAATGCAGAAAAGGAAAATGCTAAGTGCAAATGTTGGAATATATTCAGGAGTGCATTGTATGGCTTCTGCAGCTGCTGGAGAGCCACATACACATTTAATCCATCACCACTAGGAAAGTGGTCATCCAGGGCACCTCTGAGCAGTGAGCTTGTGCTCTTCATTACCACTTTGCTGCCAGCAATTGCTTTTGATCAATCACTATTAGGAAAATCAAAATGGATCAAAATGGAAGATAGAAAGAACAGTCTTATTTGCAGCAAGAAAGTCACAAATCCATCAAAAGTTTCTGAATGAGTCCTTGTGAGGATTTATTGTGCAGCAGCATTCTTTGCACTTCAGTTTGGGACAGGAAGATTTGGCCTTGATTTGCAACCAACCACGCTGTGCTTTGCTGGAGAGGACGTTGTGTTACTTCTGTTACACTCTGTTTTCTGTTGCCTGTTTTCCCTGTGTGTTAAAGCCCAAGTTGAAGAGATAGGAAGACATTTACCAGTAGTTTGATGGTGCTCCATAGCTTATTGCAATATAAATGACACTGCTGTTACTCAGGAAGATGGAAAGGTTTTTTGATATTAAAGATCTGTAGTGGTACGTGATGTGGCTAGCATCCCTCACACCTCAACTGCACATACAACACAGCTGCTCAACTGATCAAAATAGGCTGCTTTTATCAAATATTAATCCACGTAGAACACAAACTGACTAAAATCTGGTGAACATTAAAGGTTTGCAGCATGTTGAAGGAGTGAACAGCCCCTTAGTTTTGTGCCTTTTCACATTTAAGTTTTCTATGGTTTATGCACTGTCCAGTGATGTGATAACCTACAAATCAAACAGAATGGTAAAGTGGTGAAGGAGCAGAAACTTCAATCAAAATGTGCTGAGTTTCTTCACAAGGTTAGGATTATTAATAGTAGTTGTGCTGCAGTGGTACCAAGAGACCCTACATGAAATTGGAGCTGAAATATGTGTTACCTACAAATAGAGAAAGAAAAAAAAAAAAGTCTTGGAGAAGTTATAGCTTAGACTAACAAAGCTAAAAGAAAGTTTAGAACAAAAAGACAGTAAAGAGCAAGACAGGGTAGGAAGTGCATTCTTAATGCTGATACGGTTCACCCACAATTGTATGGGCGTTTAAGGGCTCCTGGGGCAATTCCCCAAGTGCCCAGCTCTATCTTTTCAAAAGGAGGAAAACAAGATGAGTAGGAAAGATATTAATCCTTAAATGTGGTCAAAACAAGTAGGAGGCTGTATCATAATATGTTAATCTGATGACAGATGTAAGGAATGTCACTGTGTGGCAGAGAAGAAACACGACATGCAGGAAACAACTCTGTTATGACTTGAAAACGCGATTAGAATTGCTCTTCTGTTCTCTCCAAGGACTTCTGTTACTGTCTCTCCTTTTAGCCAAGTTCTGTCGGGCATCAGCCACAAAGGACCCAAGATCCCTTGTCACTTCCCTGAAACTCTGCTCACTCATTACTGAAGAGCTGCTGGTGTTGCACAGGGCAAGGGGCAAGTATCTGCCAGCATCCAGGGGCAGGTGGCTGCAGCATGTCCCACTCACAGGCACTGATGGAAGTGTTCTCCAGGTAAGGTTTGATGTCACGGAAAGTCAATGATCTGTAACCTAAGATGATTGCTAATCAACCGTAGGTCAAGCGCTAACCACTTGCCAGTGTTAGCTGAAGATGATCCAGCACTTTTCCTACAAAAAGGGACCTGTGCTGGTTTCTTGGTATTTAAAAGGATGTGTACAATTATCAGGATCAGAGTCACTACAAGGGATAAATAAGTGACAAAGTTATAAAGTACTGCTGCAGTTCTTCCATGCCGTAGATCATCAAACTCAATTGAATTCCAGTTTAAAGTTGTAGAAGTGCTTTAGCATAGCCCAAAGACACAGCAAAATGCCCAGTCTGACTTCAACATTTACTGTTAGGACCATTTTAGGACATTACAGACTTATGACAGCCACTGGACAGCTCTAATGAATGACTGTTCTCATTGAATCGCAGAATTATGGAGTGTCCTGAGTTGGAAGGGAGGGACACACAAGGATCATCCCATCCAGCTCCCGGCTCTACACAGGACCACCTATGTCTGAGAGTGTTGTTCAAATGCTCCTTGAGCTCTGGCAGTTTTGGGCCATGCCCACCATCCTTTGGCTAAGAGCTTTTCCCTAATCCCCAACCAGACCCTCCCCTGATGCAGCTCCAAGCTGCTCCCTCAGGCCCCTCCGCTCCCTGTGAGGAGCTGCAGCCGCCATCAGGCCTTTCCTCAGCTCCTCTGCTCTGAGCTGAGCAAACCCAGGGACCTCATCTGCTCCTCATCCATCTTGCCCTCTAGACCCTTCCCCATCTTTGTAGCCCTTCTTTGGCCACATTCTAATAGTTCTATGTCCTGTTTGTACCGTGGCACTTAAAACTGCACACAGTACACCGATGCAGTGCAGAGCAGACAACAGAAGAGAAGCTGTCTCTGTCTGCAGCTTGTTAAGCTTCAACACTGCATTGCTGTTTGTCTCATTTTTAAACTTGTCAAAATTTTTTATTTTCCCAAGTTTTTCTCCTTCGAACAATGCGACAAAATTACTTCTAGACTTACTGTTCATGAACAGGTACTTCATAGGCATGCATAAGTTTAGAACAGCAAGAGAATGGCAGTCAGAACAGTTTGTGGAGATGTGTTCGTCTGTACAGAAGCACAGTAGGTCATTGGCATGACAACTATGAGAGCCACTCTTGGCCTCTTCATTTTCCTGCTTTTATATGCTTGGATTTCATAATTGGTGTGATGATTATAAATATTACAGCTTCCCTATCATAATTCTGAACAATTTATTTTATTATAAATCTGCCCAGATGAGACGGTAATGAGTCCATAAAAAGATCTAAACTGCTCGTTAGAAAAGCATTGTTCACAGGTTAATTAAAACGTGTCTTCTATGCGAAGTATTTATTTCTTCATTAAGCTGGCCATTCTGCAAAGTCTGTCTTCTTTTCCACGTGTGTTTTATACAAATGTATACCCCGTGGCAGATTTACAGGTTGAATAGATACACTAAACTCAGTCATAATAACCCTCACATCATTAGGGGCCTTGAGTACTCTTTGCTAGATGTTCACTAGATGCATAGATGAACATAAAACTACACATGCAGGCCTGCAAGAGCAAACTGCTGACTACAACTTAGGACTGGTGTATGGAGATCTGTGAGCATACTGCAGCTTAGAAAATTAAGCTTGAATTTTCTGATACAGTCCGTTTTTATTGATGTCACTGTGAATTTAGGTCAGATCTTCAAGACCTATATACAAGCAGGTCATGATTGCATGTATGTATGCAAACATAAATGCCCTCACTTGGACACAAGAGATAGCTAATCATAATAAGTCATAATTAAGGGAAATTTATCTGTGGCTTCTAAAAAGACCAAATGCAGCAGTACTTCATATCACAGCTGGCACCTTGGTATACTTTAGTGGTTATAAATAAGATTCTTTAGTAATCGTATTGCAAACAATTAAAACACTGATATTATTAAGGATGATGCACAGAGCCCATAAGCACAATATAATCCATCCACCCTTGCCAATGAGCTTAACAGAAGCCATCTTGGATAATCAGTGCCTCAGGAAAGCTTGGCCAGAAATACTGTGACAAAACTCTGCTTCTTCCAAAATTGTCAGGAGCTCTTTCATCTCAGGATCTAAGGTTTTCACTGGCAAAAATGGCTAACGGCTGTGATGCTCTCTACATTTTGGTACAGCCACACTGAGGTTACTCCAGGCTGGGTTTCAGCAGGTGATTGGCACCCCCTGTGTACCCTGACACATTCCTGTTATCAGAGAGCCAAGCAGGACACCAGTCCTTCCCAGATTTACTTTTTTTAAGGCTGCAGCTGAAATAGGCACATCAATTAAAATGCTTAATTCTGGGTGTTTTCTGTTCCTGCACTCCCTCTTCTGGCTTTCCAGAATTATTTAGCAAACTTCTTACGCTCACAACATCAGAACAACTCCAGAATGTTATGACACAGCACAGTTACAACGACAGCACGTGTTTGGCAGCAGACACCATGGGAAGGACTGCTATTAAATAAATTAGAACATGCCCACAGCATCCACACACTTCTGTAAATATACATTCCAAGCAAGTTTTGGAGAAAAAAATAATACAGCTACTGGAGCAATAGTTGCAGTGTTGTCTGTGGGTGTGCAGGGGGGCTTCACTGGGCTGTGTGTACTGGCTCTCTTGCTTGCTGTCTCTCAGGAACATTGACGATAACAGTGCACTTACCTTTGTCCCCAGAAACTGGAAAGTACTTCACATATTTTCTTCTAAACTGAATAACAATAGCATTGTTAAATAACCATTCTCCCACACCTTTTGAAATCAAAATATTGTAGTCGTGTACAGCTGAAATTGATTTTTTATGATTTTCATTGATGAACCCGAGAGACAAAAGAGGAAGATCAAAAATGTGGTGCTAAAAGTTTAAAATATAAAACATTTTAAGTACTGTTAATTCTTAATATTCTTCTAAGCATCCTTCCTACTGCCAGGTAAATGTGCTCATGCCAACCCCTGAGAGAGGACACATGGAAACAGCTCCTGCACCAACAGTGGAAGGTGGGGTAAATAAAACTTTCATACATCTCACTGCGTATTTACAATGTCCTTTTCTAAGCTGTAAACAATAAATAAAAAAGCCTGCTTTTATTTCAGGAATATAATACAGGTACACAGACACAGAAACAATCTCAATATCACATAGCCCAGCTGCACACTGAACAGCCATCTGCTTGGGACTGCTCCCGTCCTTCCTTCAGTAGACTACTGAAGGAAGTAGACTATTTGGTCATCAGGAACTCTCGAGATGGTTTGATAAGTGGCTTCGTAACACAAAATCATAGAATCATTAAGGTTGGAAAAAACCTCCAAGGTCATCTAGTCCAACTGCCAACCCATCACCAATATTGCCCACTAACCACATCCCTCAGTGCCTCATCTACGTGTTTCTCGAACATGTCCAGGGATGGTGACTCTACCACTCCCCTGGGCAGCCTATGTCAGCACCTCACCATTGCTTCAGAGAAGAATTTTTTTTTCTAAAATAATATCTACGTGGACCTTGCATTTTCAGTTTCAGAGTTTTGCCTTAACAAAGCAGTGTAAGAGGGTGCTTTGAAATGTATATTGATCATAGGAACCAACACATCCCAGTATGGGTAATGTCTGGCTTCTCTGTGGATTTTACCATTGGGGGAGGTCCCAAAGCCCAGTGTCTCTGAGGAAGTGCCTCATAACCGTGGGGAATTCCTGCCATGGAGATGTCTCAGATGCTATGCAGAATCATGCAGTGCCTCTTACAAATACAGCAGCGCGTGGCTCAGGTGAGTCATGCCACTTTCTGCCTCATGCCCAATTAATTGCTCAGAGCTCGTGTAACTTGTGTACCGTTACATGGCACGTTGCAGCCTGCAGGACTCACTTTTGCCAGTCCTTCTGCCACTTGTACTTCTTGTGACAGAGGTGCAACCCTGTGGGGTGCCTGTGGTGCTGTGGGGCCAGGAGCCCCTGAACACTGCTGTATCTCACTGCCAGCTGCAGTCTGCGGGACTGGGCCCTGCAGGGATGATTTCAAAGACAGCGGTGGAGCTGTCAGCACGTAGAGAGCTGCTCTTATGTGGGACTATTGGAAGGATTAGGACCAGTGGTTTGTTGCATTTGGCCTTTGTATGTCATGTAGTACTTCTGAAGCACAGTTTCTTACGGCAGAGAATCACATAATTGTTTGAGCTGGAAGGGACCTCTAAAGGTCCAGCTGCCCTGCAATGAACAGGGACATCCACAGCTCCTTCAGGTTGCTCAGAGCTGCTGGGCAACCTGTTCCAGCATCTCTTATAAAAAACTTCTTCCTTCTGTCCAATCTAAATCTCTCCTCTTTTAGTTTGAAACCTTGTCCTATGAACTGTGTGAAGACTCTGCCCTGTTCTTTCTTATAGCCCCCCTTTAGATACTGAAAGGCTGCTATTAGGTCATCTCGGAGCCTTCTCATCTCCAGACACAGCTCCTTCAGCCTGTCCTCATAGGGGAGGCATTCCATCCCTTGCATCATTTCTGTGATCCTCTGGATGCACTCCAACAGGTCCATGTCTCTCCTGTACTGAGGACTCCCCATCTAGACGCAATTCTCCAGGTGAGGCCTCACCAGCGCAGGACAGAGGGGCAGGATCACCTCCCTCAACCTGCTGACCACGCTTCTTTTGATTGCAGCCCTTTTAAAAAGAGCAGAAATTTTACTCCTCCGCTTTCCAGCGAGTGGCACAGCTGTCAAACCTCGGGGGCCGGCCGTGCGGGGCGGTGCGGAGCTCCCAGCCGTACCACTGCCGCCCCCTCCCGGCCGGGCCAGGCGCGGCGGTGCTCGGGGCGCCCGGTGCCGGGCTCGGAGCCGCTCGATAGGGTCGGGGCGTAGCGTGACAAAGTGCCCGCCGCGGGGCCAAGCGGCGGTGCGGGTTCTGCTGGTTAAAGGAATTAAACCAACTGTATTGTAAAGGCAGCGAGGACGGTGGGAGCTCTCCGCGGGAGCCGTGAGGGAAGAGGCACGGCCGCGGCCGGAGAGAGGCGGCCGGGCCCGTCCCGTCCCCACAGGTGCCGGAGCCCCGCGGGCTGCACGTCGCGGCCCGGCCAGCAGGAGGAAGGAAGAGGAAGTGCGAGCGGCGCCGGCGGGGTACCGCGGGTCCGGGGCCGCGGGATGGGATAGCGCCGCTCGCCGCGCTCCGAGACGCCGAGGAAGGGGGCACGGCGGCGGCTGGATCCGCTCGGCGGCGGCGCGCTGCGGGCGCGGAGCCGCCCGCAGCAAGAGGTAAGCGGGCAGGCTCGGGGCTGCGGCGGCGACGAGCGACGGGACGGGGCGGGGCAGGCGGCGAGCACCGCACCTGCCCGCAGCGGAGCGGGCACGGAGCCCGGCGGGCGTCGCTGCGAGGAAGACGAAGTGCAGCCCGCCGGTGTCAGAGCGGCGCGGCCTCGGCCAGCGGCCGCGGGGCGGCCCGGCCTGCTCGAGAGCCCCGCCCGCCGCCCTGCCCTGCCCTCACCGCCGCGGGCCGCCCCCGGCGTTCGGAAGCCGGCAGCGCGGGGCGGCGGGGTGAGTGGCGAGCGCGGGAGGCGGCCGGAGGAGCCCGGCAGCAAGTGCGTGCCGCGGGAGGGGGGCTCGGCGCGGTACGCGGCGGGGCAGCGCCTCCTCCGCCGCTCGGATCCGGGGAGCGGTGGGGCCGCTGTTGGCGAAGTTGTGATCCCGGCGGTAGCGGTGATGGATCCCGCGGGTTTAGGGCTGTGCAGCCCGGTAGGGTGGGTGGGTGTCGAGTCCCGAAGGCTGTGAGCGTTCCTGGCACGGAGCCTTCGCAAAGTTTATTTTGAATATCTTTTCCTTGCAGAACTGAGACAACTGTCCAGCTCTCCCCTGAGAATGATACAAAGTAAATATAGGAGTTCCTGAGAAATAACAGTGAGTATATTTCGAATCAGTGCTGTTTTGTTGTTAACGTTATAGGAATAGCCCAGAACCTGCCGGTGCTCGGGGTGTGAGTGCCAACGATAATAAGAGCGCAGGAAGCCCAGCGCGTGTTAATTGCCTCGGTATAAACATGGTTGCCTGTAGGCTGCGTGTCGTGATACACCATTCACAGTGCAATTTCAGGATGGGGATGTTTTTAGATATGCTCGTAAGCGTGTGGATTCTCTGTGTCCTCAGCTGCCTGATCGCCCCCTGTTACAATATTTATCTTTGGTGGAGAGGGGAAATTGAGTAAGAACTGCACAGAGCTCAGCGCTGTTCTATGAGGACGTGGTTTCCTTCTCTTCCTCTGAGCTGCTCTCCTTCTTCCCCCAAGGCACAGACACGCGTGCCGTGCCGCCTCAGCTTCATTATGTAACTGTGTGGGCATTTATGGATCTGTCACCGTTCGTGTCCCTTCCATCCTCTGTGCCGTTCCTGCCTGACTGAGGGAGTTTGTGGAATATTGCACAGGAAAGAAAAAAAATAAAAGAAAAGAAAAAAAAAGGTTTAATTTTCATGCAGTTTCTTCAGTTAGAGCGGCAGGTTTGCTTGCTTGCTTTGAAGGTCGTCTCTCCTTAATTACCCCTTCCCCCTCCTTTTCTGAAGCTGTATAAGTAGGTGGTAGGCAGCTAATCTGATGGCCGGCACCCAGAGAAGGAGGAGGAAGAGCAGCGGTGGCTGCTGGCTGGCAGAAGTCCCTCTCGTGTGCTGTCAGGAAAATACCATAACACACATTTCACAGAGCTCTTAGAAGCACTGCAGCAACTTTAACAACTCACCATTCAGAAATCAGATTCATGCTAAAGCATGAAGTGTAACAGGTGTTGGAGATGCTGCTGTCAGCGTGGTCTGTGGGTTCCTGTGTGTGAATGGGATATTTGGAGATGTACCTGGTGGGCAAGTGCTCCTACTGGGGAGGCTGCAGGAGACAAGTTGGTTTGCTTTTGTCTCTTTTGTAATCTGTTTGAAAGTCGCTATGCTCTCTTCTTCTCTAGCTTGCGGCTTAGGTGTGTCATTGTCTGAGTGTTGTATAGAGAACAGGAGGAAAAAAATGAGCAGGTTTATATCCTTACTGTTCTACTTCCCCCCCTCCCCCCCTCAATGTTCTGCACGTGCCAGGAAAAACTTTATGGGTACACAATTCAAATGGATTTTGAGGGACAGGAAAAAATCTTCTTACCTACTTATTCTGGAGTCTTATGAAAGTATCTGCAGTTCAGTAGTTGTGATTATATAAGGAAGTACCCTGAAAAAACCTTATAATGCCACATAGCTTCTACATGAAGATGTAACTGTTGCTGAACCGCTGCTGTGTGCAGGGCACTTCCTGACAGCAGAACCATGCTGCTGCAAATTGCAGATGGAGAAACGCCGTGCTCCGCCCTTCCTTCCGCCCTTTGTTTTTTTCTACCTCATAGGAGCCTCTTTGATTTTGAGTTTTGGGCCCACAGGCTTTCTTTTGCACAGTGTCCAGCCTGCAAAGTGAAGCTGGGCTGTGATCTGTTTTCCATCTTGATACAGAGGCAGCAGGGTTCTCTCGTTCACAAGATGTGTGGCTTTCTTCTTTTGGTGCCTCAGACGGATGTGTCCAGTGGCGGACTGAGAGGTGTGATGTCTGTAGATGTGACTGGAACAGGGAAAATGTTTTCACAGAGTTGTGCCAGTACACCTGCTTGATGACATGCGGTACATCCTGGTCCATTGTCAGGCTTCTTTAGAATAGTTTGCCAACCACAACTTTTCTAATTCTCTGACTTTCAAACAAAAGTGTGCGTAGGATTTTGGGGAGGCCATCGATTTTCCTCTTTGTTTGTGCCTTTACTATCGCTTTGTTGTTGATTTTCTAGAATTAAATCATCTTCTGTAAAGTTTGGTAGGTGTTGGGCTGTGGTATAGATGTACAGCATCTCATTCTAAAAAATGCTTGTAGAAGATGCTGGGAATTCAGGTACCCTGGAGACTACAAAACATTGTGTACCCATAGATCTGGCAGAAGTAACGCTGTCCCTAGTGGTTTATTCCCTGCATAGCCATGCTGAGGTCCAGCAGGCTTCCTTCCCTGCTGCATCCCTGTGCAGCTGTGGAGTTGCAATGCTGAGGGAATAAGGCTTCCCTCCCTGTCCTGCTATTATCCTGTATAAAAGGAGATTTTGCAAAGATGCTTTCTGATTATGAAGTCACTGTTTGATCGCTTGTGACTTGGAAATAGAGCATAACTGGTATCTGACTTTGTAACAGCCATCAGACCAACGCTCAGTGTGTTTTAAATATTTCCCTGTTTTGAATGAGATTTTCTGAAAAAGATTCTTGCATTTGTGGCAGCAGGAATGTGCCAAGTACACGCTGTTACACTTGTGTCGATTTAATAGCACAACTGTTTAAATGATTTCATATTAGTTTCCTTCTTTTGGAGTCAAACACTTTTTTTTTTTTTCCCTATTTTTTCTTTTCAAATATAATACTGGAAAAGGAGAGAGATGCTGAAATTGATGGGCAGAAGCCAGCAAATTGGCAAGCACTTGATAGCAGGGATCATCAGAGGTGATAATGCATGTGATACTCTGCACAAAAGTGGCTGTGTACTGTTGGTGTTAGAAATTTGCACTTAAGAGAAGAATGGAAGAAGAATTGCAAAATCATGGAGCTGTCTTTCAGTCCACATTTTTGCATGGAGATATTTGCAAGGGTTTGGTTTTGTGGTGTCACTTTTCAGTATTGCAACCATTTCAAGACACAGAGATAGACTGAAGGCTATGTGACACCCTTTCTGCTAGTTTCCTCCTTGTCCTGGTCACTTACCATTTAAGAGGGAGTGAGAAGTATATGCCCCAGGGGATGGCTATCTGGTTGCCTTTCATCTCCATTTACCCCTGATAGATGTAAACTCTGCTGGTAGCATGATCTCAGCCTGGTGCCACATAAGTAGCACCCATCAGTAAGCCACTCATGTTTCCAGTTGCTGAGTAGGTTGGTTTGTAAAGGATGTGCTTGAGGTTAAGAGCAAGGTGAGCAGTGATTCACGTGGTGCTTGTTTGCAAACTCTTGGAAAAGCGTCAGTATATTTCTCCTCATGTGGTTTTCCACCGTGAGGCTTTGGGTCTGACCATGCTGAAGTTGTTTCCAGTGGCTGCTGGGAGGGGAGGTTGACTGTGGAGAGCAGGACTGGACAAGCTGTTCTTCTGTTCAGGAATAAACCACTCTGTGAAGTGGCTGAAGCCATGACTGTTGGGGGTAACCCTAGAAAGGTGTTGTAGCTTGTGTGCAAGTGAGCCTACTTTGGTACGTTTCTAGTGAGCAGCCTTTGGAGTTCCTTAATGAACTGAGTATACTGCTTGGAGACCTAATGCAAACATGGCAGGTGACCAGTCCTTACTGCTTTTGAGGACACAGGCCTGCTTTGCTTACTGCTGTTGCTGCCGTGCCCCATTTGCAGTGAAAATAGAGCTGCAAAGCTCCACAGGAGCCAGAACAAGATGGGGATAGGAACCAGCAGTGAGTGCTGAGGGCAGAGATTGCCCCTTTCAGGTTGAGAGAAGTTTATCTGAAGTGTTTGTGAAATGGCATATTCAGTAAAGCGGCTAAGAGGGAGGGAAAAAAATGTTCCCAAACAGACCTATTACAGCATAATTTGATTGTTTTATTAATATTTCTCCTGATCACTTCTTACTGCAGATTTTCCACGCCTATTGTGATTATTCTTCATTCTTTTGTCTTTGACATGTTTATTTACATATGTATTTATTTATCCCTGTTTGCTAGTTTCACCAACTCTGCCCTGCCCTTAAATTCTTCCTGGACTTCCCATAGCTTATTCCTCATTTAATTCAAGATTACAAGGTTTGCAAGACTGTGGACTGCAGTGTCTGTCACCTCTTATGTTCTTACAGAGCTCAAAGTTCTCATTGTCTAATCCTAATTTATGAAGACATACAAAGTGTAAAGCTGTCTGAAATATCGTGTTATCAGTAACTGAGTAATTTTTTAGTAGCAACGTGAATAGTAGTGTGATGAAATCCAGCTTTTTTTTTTTTCTTTGTTGTGTTTTCTCCAACTGAAAGGGAGAATGGGTCGCTGCTTCCAAGGGAGCTTCAGATTCTAGAGATGTGATGATTTTAAACTCCCGTTCTTTAACAGAGCAGGAAATGCTTGCTTGAAGCTACTCTAATCTGAGAGCTTTTTGCAAAACAGAGCCTCTGTGAGTATGAACAAAATGGTCCATATGGACCTTTTTTCCTTAATGTATGAAGCTGACAGCTTGTAGATCAAGCACATTCACCATTTTAACATTAGAAAAAAGGAGGGATACTCAGTGTATGTCAGCAGGCTCAAATAATGAGTGCCGTCAGCTTTTCAGCCTTCCTTCTTCAGATAAAATTTTAGGTATGGTTCCTGGGTCTAGATGCTTCGTGCTGTTAAAAGGTGTTTTCCTTACAGCTTGTTGTCAGCTTGATGGTTAAAAAAAGGAAAGAGCTGGGGCTCCTAACTTATTCCATTAGAAACTTACCAAAAATTGAGACCATGCTGAAAGTAAAATGTATGTTTTGTGTACTTATTTGCTGTCTGTGTTTCTTCTGATGTTGACACTATCTTCTACGTAGTAACAGAAGATGCCTAAATATTCTGAAAGTAGGAGAATGGTTGTGGATTTTTTTTTTTTTTAACATGATTTAGCTGAAAGAATTTTTGCTGTGTTTTGGAGTGGTTGGAAAAAGAACTTCTTTCTCAGTAAACTACAAAATCTAGATGGCTTGACCCTCTCTTCCATGGATACAGAACTATCTTACCTCACTATGTATTCTTAGAACATGCATGAATTTTGTTGCTTGAATTTGTAGTCAAAATAAGACTTACCTGTCCTCTTTCTCTTCAGTCAGCTTACATACATTGTGTTGAAGCGTCCAGAAGAGCTGTTAGGGCTGCTTAAATGCTTCCCATGAAGCATCCGGGCTTTTGTCTGGCTAGACTGGCCATCTACTGGACAAGCTGTTGTCTCTCACTGGATTGACAGCAGCGGGGGTGACTTTCAAATGCTGCTTCATATTTTAACAGACAGACTGATCTGTTGAGGTTGAGCAATGAGGAATTTATAAACATTCACATAATACCCTCTGGCCAGACAACGCACTTGATTTGCACATTTCTTCCCTAATAATAAGGAGAAAAATATGCTTATGACACAGGTTGGTTATAATACATTTTTTACTGTTGGTGCCAATGCATATATTTGTTGCATTCCAGTACAGTCTTTTTCATTTCTTTGCTTTCTGGAATACAATTGCACATTAGTTTTCATAGCAACAGTCGTGGCTTCAGCTGGAAATTGAAACCTGATAAATGCTGGCTCAGTGCATGGGCTGTTGGATAAACTCTTTCACTAATTCTGAGCCAAACCAACTGAAAAAAAAAAAAAAAGCAAAACTTTCCCAAACATAAGTACTGGTCTTTACATTTTGGAAAGGATGTTCCATTTTGTTGCTGGAGTTTTAAAATGCTGGAGTACTAGCCTTTCCCCCCTCCTCCCCCTCAAGTTTTCTACTTTTTTTTCCTACCTTCCTTCAAGCACCAGGGCACTCAGCTGATGAAGCTGTGCCCCTTGTGGTTCAAGTGCATTCCTGGTATCAAACCTTTTCACCCCACCTCCCTCTTTGCATATGCTCTGGCATCCCTTCTGGTAATCAAACCCACAAAATTCAGGTCTAGATGTGGGGTCCAAGTCTGATCTCTTGTGTAAGGTAGGTCTGTAATCTCTTATCCTGTAGATTTGAAGACAAGTTTCTTGTTGTGTTTAATCTTCTTTTCCTGGTGGGGGGGAAAAAAAAGGCAGAAAATTGGAACAAATGAGAGCTTTCATTGGTCAGTGTAAGACTGAGCATTTGGTGGTGGTTCTTACTACTCAGGAGAGGTTTGTAAAAGGGGAAAAAAGATCCAACCAATTAAAAAGCCTACAAAACTGAAAGAAAATGTAAGCTCTTTCCCACTTTGGACCACTTAATGCAATTTTAACCATATCTGTGGCAGGCAATTAATGATTTAACAGCTGATGCCAGGTCCAGAAATGGAGGGATGGTATAAGAAAAACAGCCTACATCCTGAAGAAAAAATACCACAGTGGTTTGTCTAAAATTGTAGCTCATGTTAGAAGTAGGTCAGACCTTTTTGTGCGGTCTTTTTGAAAAGACTAATTTTCATATTTTGCAGTTCAAGTGAAATTTTTACAGAATTGCTTTTGTGGAAAGCAGCACATCAAATTTGGAAAAGGAAAAATTATATCTTCTGCTCTGTGCTGGTCTGAGCCCATCTCTCTGTTCTGGCTTTTCTGTTTGGCATAGTTGGACCTGACTTAATGAATCTTCTGCCTCCATTTAAAACACTGTGTAAAATCAATCTACGATTCTTGGTTTTCCTTTAGGAAGTAACACAGACATGACTGTATAATAAACTTCTACAATAGGCAGCGACCTGGGCTTTTATTTCCTGGAAGTCAGCTGTTTTTCTTCTTCAGCTGCCATAGGAATATAGCTTGTTGGAAATGCATGTGTTTGTTTTTATGCCCAACACAGTGTTGGGGTGATGTTCTTGAAGGCAGAGATTCTGAAGACTCCATTCCCTGCAGCTGTGAATGAGTCAGAAAACATATTATGGTAAAGAGGATTTGTGTGGAGAAAGAAGAGAAGAAAATAATCTACATAATTTTAACTCCAAGTTGGAAGTTCAAGTTCTATTTTAAAACAAACACACAAATAAAACGGTCCAGGGCTGTTTGCAGTGGAATTGTAAATTGGTTTCCTGGTCCTTATGCCAGAGGGATCAAAGCCTCCACAGTTCAATGGTGGTAGTGCATGAATTCTAATTAAAATGATGTGTTTTAGGATATTTTTTTTTTTCTTCTGCTCCAAATTTAATGATTTTATAAACATTTCACTCTAGAAATAGCGTGGCTTTTTGACTATGGATTAATTTATTAATTTAATCTATAATTAATAGTATAGAAAGGTTGAAAAAATCCCTTGTGCTAGCCTGTGGGCTGTTTTTCTGTAATTGAAAGTATGATGACAAAACAGAGAAGAAAAAGGGGAGAGCAATAGTCAAGCTTCCATCACCTTCATCGGTAAATAGAGAACACCAAACTAGACTAGAAAATCGGACCTAAATCAGCCTGCAGGTCCTTTGTTTCCGACTAATTGTTCTGGCTGTGTTCACTGGTCCCAATAAGCTTGCCTAAGGGGATAAGCCTTGCTTTCCTGTCTCGAGGCTTTTCTTTCTTGATCTATTGAAATTCAGAGGAGGGCCCCCTTTAGAGAATGTCCTGTCTGTAACAAAAGGGCTCCAGCTGTGGCCATGTGGATTGAAAAGGGAGGTAGCCTCCCAGGCAAGTGATTTGGTGTAATTTAGGAAACTGATGTTCAACCTTGTTTAGAAATGGGAAGACCAACTCAGAGCAGTTTTAGGCTGCTAATGTCCCAGGCCTGAATTCAGGAGGTGCTTGCAGGCTGGTCGTGTCCAGTGCATTCTGCTACAGATTTAATGTCTGCAATACAGAATTGTAATTAACTGCATTATTAGTGTTAGCCAAAGGGAAAGAAAATTGTGTGTTCTAAGCACTCTAATCCGAGTGTATTGCCATCCCACGTGCATACTGAATGAGATGGAAGGCATTACTTTCAAGATAATTCTTGGGAGAAAAGTATCATTTAACACATCCAGGTTGAATTTTTTGTCTTGACAGAAATATTACCGTCAAAAAAGATGTCATGGTTCTATGTTTTTGTTTTTGTTTTGACAAAAGAATAATCAGTTTTAATTCTATAGTGAGAGCTGAGACAAGATCTTATAATCAATAGTAGTCATTAATGGCAACAAATGCATCTAATGAGGTCAATATGGCTTCTTGATCCTTGTCAATTTTATGGGGAAGTTAAGTGGGAACAAGGCATGGGCACGTTTTCTGCTGATAACCTGAATCCCTTAGAAAACCTGCAGACTCTTTGACAAAGTTCAATTAACTTTTCAAGGAGAGATAATAGGTGGAATCTAGACATTGTGGGATATATTTGCAAGCTATTTACTGAACTAAAGAGGGCAATTTGCCTTTTCCAGGGAAACTACAGACAGTAAGCACCTGTAGTGGGAACTCTTCTTTTCTCCTACTGCTTTCCAGACTGTGATGTGAAGTTACTTTCGTAGCTGTGGTGCCTCAGTGAGCTGATCCAGCCTAAATGAGCAGTTTGCTTTTACCTGTATCTGAAAATAATTGGTTGAAGATCTTCTCTGCTCCATCTACTGAGATATGGTAGAAGAGCCTCATGGAAGGTATGGGCAGCTCATTTAGGTCAAAGTGTCCACAGTTTGTGCTGATCAAATCTCTGTGTTAAGTGTAAGTAAAAATTCTGGAACTCTTGCAGCGGATGCAGTAGGCAAAGAGAAGAGTGGTTGAGTTCAGCTGGGGATGCCTGCTGGTTTGTGCTCAGTTTTTAATCTCGTGCTGACATCAAGCCTCATGGACGTGAAGTCAAAGGAAAAAGGACTTTCTGGAAAGTACAGATGTGAATGAAGTTAGGTAAAGTGCTAATGAACCCCTGGTAGATCAGCCTCTTGAAGAAGCATACCAAGGGACTTTCTGGAACTGTCTGGACTTTACAAGGGGCAGGCACCATTGGCTCTGTCCTTACTGAGAAGGAGCTGTTCTTTCCAACAACCCTGTGGGCAACTGCACTGTCTCGTGGTCCATGTTCTCTGTGTGTTACTGAAGGTTGTCCACAGGCAAAAATAACGAAACAGCAGTGTGATTTAATTGAAAAAATGTTCTTTCTGCTTTCCATAATTTTCTGGTTTGTTTTCATAGTGATTTCATGTCTGGATATCTGAACTTTAAACTAAGTAATTATTTTGCAGAAGAACTTAATCTGCAACTCTTTGCTGGCTTCATAGAGAAAGCTGTTCAGGGAGTTGTATTGGGCTCACATGATGGAAGCTGGTAGTATTGTACCATAATTTTTCTAATAAAAATGCTAACCCAATAATCCTGAATTGTTGGCATGACTCAGTTTCTTCTGAGTAAAAACCCATTCAATCCAGTGGATGATTGAGCTTGGCCTTTAGAGGAGGAAGGAAGAATTATCTCACATGCACTGTGCAGTAAGTGTTGGCTTTTCAGTTGTGAGTGGTGTGTGCCTCGCTGTGTAGGAAATGGGGCTGTGCATTCACACCTCAGCACTTAAGTGTTAAATGAAGACATGAGTTCAGGGAAAGGAGGGTGCCTTCCTTGACTTTTATGAGAAGTTGATGCTGGCCATTAAAATATCCACAAAAATACTTTTTGCTTTATGTGGTCTGGCTTTCAGCCACATCTAATCTCATGGAGGAATTCAAGAAATCAGTAGCAGTTGGTGGCTTGCAGTGCACAGCCATCAGAAGAAGGGCAAGGCTGTCCTGGGAAGAACCAGCAGAAATCATAGCATTTGGCCTCTCTTTTAGTTTCTGCAGTAACAGGGCAGAGTTGCTGGCTGGCTATTTGACCTGGGTAAGGGTATGCATTTCATAGTGGAATGGCTTTTCCTTCTTCTCCGCAGACCGTTTCTGTGTAGGTAAGAGGAGCAGGTGCTCACTGCTAGTGAGTGCCATTAAAAGCTACCTACCCTTTAGGAAGGGGAAAAACATGGCTTGTCTTTTATTTCAAAACTGCCGATGCTAGCAGTGTGGTTGTTATTTTTTTTTTTCTTTTATTCTCCTTTATAAAACCTTATTTTGGACTTTGTTATCCTCTTGCAGAACATGAGTTTACTCGGTGTCAGACTCTTTGCTGGAGCTGCGCATTACACATTCATCAGATAAATATTCCCAAGTGACACCTCATTCCTCCTTAAGCTTTAATGCTGGCTTATAGTTATATAATGGATCGTCTGACCAGGTGCAGAATCTTTAGCTGGTGACGGGAGAAAGCCATAACATGTTCTTCAGCAACATTTTCATCTTCACGGGGGGAAAGGTGAAGCCCTGCTGCAACTCAGGTTGTCCTGCAGGTCAGGAAATGTGCATAACGGCCATTTTCTCAGACTTATAACTCTGGCCTTTGTTATTATTATTTTTTTAATCTCCTCCCAGTCCTTTCTTTCTACTGTTGCGGAGACTGACTGTGTCCTCAGCAGGTGTCTCTGTGGGCAATCTATCACCAGGATGCAGTGGGAGTAAGGAAGCTCTTGAGTTAAGAAGCTCTTGAGCTTTTAAGGCCAATCTTAGATTTTTCTGAGCTTTCTAATGTAGGTAGGGGTGTGTGTGTGTGTCTGGAGGTGGGAAGCTTTTTTATTCCCTTTAGATTAAAATGAAACACGCTTAAGCTTTGTCTTTTTTTTTTTTTAATAATTTTTTTGATTTTTCACAAACAAATAAAAAATATGTTTTTATATATATATATATATATATATATATATATATATATATATATTTTCAGTATGTGCATGAATAATGATGGAGAAAATGAATCAAATGAATGCATGGGTCAGATCAGCTGAGTGGAAATTACCCATCCATGCAGTTATGCTTCTGACAATAGCTACTTTCTAAACAGCTTGGCAAGTTTTGCTGTGAAGATTGTTACAGTGCAGGAGATGGAGGTGATAATTTACATTCAAGATGCGTTCTTTAAAACTAAACATTTGGCTTTTATATCCATGGACACATGTGCACTGTGCAAATGGAGTATGACAGCAGAGTAGGGCAATAGAATCTTCACTTATTTTTTTTCATGGTTGTAATGTTTAGAAATTAGCTATTAAAACTGTAGGTGGAAGTTGAAATCCTGCAACTCTAATTGGGGTTGTGGTTGGAGCATCAGAAGTCTGCTGTATTGATGGTTTTCATCTCATGTCATGACCTTTGGCCCTGAGAATCTCATATGGCTGTTATCCCTCTGGTTGATTATTTGCTATTCATTTCAGAATGCTAATGAAACATGGTTACATTATGCTATAGAAACCACAAAGCCTGTGTGGTGATAAGGGGGAACATCGTGTAGCCAGGCTGCTCCTGGGCTCTGTAAGCATGTGGCTCTTGGAGGTTGGTAAGGTGAGTCTTGTTGTACCTCCCAGAAAGTGTTGGCTGTTGAGTTTTGTTTCTGAAGCATCTGTTGGAGGATCTAGTTTTAAGGGCTGAATATCACTTGCATTTGAGGGATAATAGTGTATTTTCTTGAAAGCTGAAGATGAATGAAATTCAACAGGCATGTGTATGGAGAGAGGAATTTTAAGTTCTTTATCCTCTTCTGATTTCTGCTTTAGAAAAGGGTGATCCCATCAGGGTAGTAGACAGCATATTTAAATTTTTTCTCTGAGTTGTGTGAGGGCTATGGAAATGAGCGGGTCCCCAGACTGTTAAAAGAGAATGAATTTTTATTGTTCATCATAAAGCTACTGGTAGAGCATGAAAGTTGCACTAAAGAGAGATGAAGTTTAAAATTTAAACCAGCCTGCCTGTACTGATCTGTGTAAATAGATCAGTAGAGGTATATTTCTTCTGAAAAAAGCATCTTTTTATTCTGGAGGGCTAAGAGCAGTGAGTTACTGTTTAGAAGAGAATCGAGCTGATTTTGGATTAACCTGGGGTCTCTTCTCGTGCTCGCTTCTGAAGAGGAGCCGCAGTGATTTAGTGATGTGCTGCATGCTTATGAATTTTACCCTGAAGGCAAGCTAAATGTGGAGAGAAAACAGTAACTGTTTGCTTGTATGACTTGTTGTCTAATATGAGTGGTGTGTGGGGGGGGTAGAATCAGATTCCTTAGAGTTGGAAGGGACCTTTAAAGATCATCTAGTCCAACTCCTCTGCCATGAACAGGGATATCCATGGCTCTGTCAGGCTGCTCAGAGCCTGGTCTAGCCTGGCCTTGAATGTCTCCACGCATAGGGCTTCCACCCCATCTCTGTGCAACCTGTTCCAGTTCCTCAGCACTCTCACTATAAAATATCTTTTTCTTATATCCAACATAAATCTTTCCTCTTTTAGTTTGAACCCATTTCCCCTTGTCTTGTTACCACAGACCCTGCAAAAGAGTCCGTCCCTTCTTTCTTACAGCCACCTTTCAGATACTGGAAGGGTTACTGGCACATCCTTTGAGCCATGTGTGGGTTTCTCAGCTCATGTCCACCAGTGAGACAGCAAATCCCCAGTGACTAACCAGCGGGCCCCGTGACACCAGCACAAACCTTCTCACCTCTCTGACATGCATTAGCACTCACTGGGTGTTACTAAGCCATGATGAACAACAAATATCTTAAGTAACCTGTCACTCCACTTAGGCTAAGTGCTCCTTTCCCAGACAATATCTTTTCTTATTTTTTAAATCTACTAAAGCCTTTTACTGTTTTAGGCATGAAGCTAAAAAAACAGAGAAATGAAACCTTGTCTGAGTTCAAGCTTACCTTAGTAGGGGCTCTGTACCCTCTACTTCTCATTTTCACCCCCATGCTTGATGATGTGGTGAAACTGCAAAACTCTTGTCTGCAGCAGTTTTGTCAATGCAGTAATGTAGACAAACCACATAGTGTGACATCTGAATTTTGAAGCCTTGGATGCAAACTCTGTCTCCTCCCCGGAGGTTCACCAGTCAACAGTCAGTTTCCATTGAGGACAGCGCCCATCCCATATGGCTAGTTGAGTCAGATGGTGGTGACTGTAACTTCTTGGGACCTACATAGTTCCTTCACAGGAGTAAGCCAAGTTGCTTCACTGTCACCCCACCAATATGAGCCTTTTCCTTTGATTTCCTGTCCTTAATTTATGTGTGGACTTATGGACTTATGCAATTGGGAAAAATGAGGTCAGAGTGAGAGCAGCTAGGCGAATAGTTGATGGGAATGTAACAACAGCAACAGCCACAGAATTGCTTAACTTTGGATATTCGCAGCATAGCCAGGCAATTGAAAGAGGTGATTTTCCTGCTGTGTTTAGCCTTGGTGTGGCCCCAACTTAAGTGTTGTGTACATTTCTGTGTAGTGACACTGGAACAGGTTTCCTGCAGAGTTCTTACATGTCTCGTGCCTGCCTGTGCTCAAGTCACACTGGTACAATCCTCTCGTGAATGTGCTTTAGCCTCTGGTTAGCCCTGATATGGTCAGGCAGTTGGACTCAGTGATATTTGGAGGTCCCTTCCAACTGAAATGTTCTATTTACTTAAAAAGCTCAGAAATGCTAAGGATAGTAATAAATGCTGCATTTCACTGAGGGTGGAAGGTGATCTTTTGCAACAAAATGGAAGTGTTACCTGAAATCACATATGAACGCCTCAGCTGCCTTTGTTACTTGGTGCTTCCAGCATCCGTCAGCCAAAGCTTTATATGTTTCTGCTGGTGAAATGCGCTGCATAGAGAGCAAGAAGAGCTTCCATTTCAGAAGCTGGGTCATTCTTCTACCCTTTCTTTTTTCAATTTGATCTGTTTAGAAACAGTTACAGAGTGTGTTGCCTCTGTGTATGGGATTTGTCTCTATTTTCTCCTTTCCCTCTCTAGTAACTTTTGAACTGTTGGCTGATTCAACAGCAGAGCAATAAAGGTCCCTAAGATACAAAGTTCAGACATGTTTTGGGAAAGTAGGAAACTGGATGGAGCAGAAACTGCAAGGGGAAAGCTACACTGCAAGCCTTATTAAACAGCTGAAAACGTACAGCAGGGATTTGGGTCAGTTTGCCTTAGCCCTGCTTCTTGCAGGGGAGATGTTTGCTTTACTTGGTTAGACAGCTGTATGAGAAAGGGAATCTCTCACTTCTCTAAGGAAAATGAAATGCAATGCTTGAAAGCCAGACCTCGTGCTAAAAACAGATTGCCATCTCATAGCTTACCTGGCTTGTACTCTGAAATGAGTGGGATGTGAATTTTTTTTTCCTGTTTGCGAAGCCTTGCTGTCAGACTAGCTATAAAGAGGCTTCAAGTTAAGCAAGATTCAGGTTTCTCTACAGTTTTAATCAGTTTTTACATAAAAATATTTGGGAGCACTTACTTTAAACATAAGCTTCAACACCTTCATTAATGCTCTCTTCACTTTCAGGCAGTTCTATGCTGGTCATATAGTGAAGGAGTAGAACTGGGGAGTGAAACTGCTAACGAAGAAGAATTAGCAGAAACATGAACAAAACCTTACTGTGTATCCATATGGGAGAGTGCTGTCCAGATGGTAGACAAATACAAATGAAGAGTTATAAAAACTTGCTTTGTTTGCAGAGCTCAAATAAAAAGTAACTTTTTATTGCCTGGTAAAGATGAATTACAAATTATTTTTATGGGCTTGATAAGGACTCTGTTGGAACTTAATTACCCTACAATATGAACACCTTGCTGTTTAGTTTTTCCTTAGCTGTGAAGTCCACAGATAATTTATTTTTTTTGTTTCCTATAGGGATGTGGAAAGGAAGTAAATACATCCCTGCCTGATCATGATGGTTAAGGAAAATGAGATGTTAATTGTTTCCAAATGCTGGCTTGCTCTTAAGCTAGAATTTATTGCACATCTCCAACTGGAGTCGCCATGTGAATTCGGATGGCAAGCAGTTTGCTAGGCATTGATTCTGGTGCAGCTTTTTCAGTGCTGACTGGATGGTAACTTCTCTCTTGGCTTTCCTCAGGCCTCATTTTGTGGCTCACTTCTTCCTTTTGCCCAGCATTTAGCCAAACCTGGTTGTCTTTTTCCAGCTGGAACTGTAAGAAAGTTTTGTAATTCCTTCCAGTAATACCATTAATTCTGCTACCTATTCCTAGGTGAAATGAATGGGAGCTGGAACATAACATCTTTTTTATTTATTTATTGTTAGCAATTACCTCCCCGCCCTAAGGTTAACATAAACGACCTTTTCCAGTTGAGGAAAGTGTGCTTCCTTGATATTTCATATGTCTCTCCATTCTATTAAGTTTTTGGTTATACTTTTCTTTTCTAAGCCCCTATGGCATAAAGACTTGCGCAGTGTTGTAAAGTACATCCACAGATTGAATTGCAGTTGTCATTACTGGCTGTGTTTTAGTCTGCTGCAGACCTCACTGTCTTTTTTGCTCTAGTCTCTGAGGTTTTGATCTATTCTGCCCTAAGTGTTTAAATTCTCACGTGTCTGTTTCATTTACAGTTCTTAAAATCAGATTTATTTTCAAAGTCTTTTTTGAGAAGGAATGTGTGGGAATGTGTGTATAAACCATAAAATGTTGGTCTTTTGGGAACCACATCGTTTTACAGTCTGTGTTCCTACCTACTGATATCTTTAACTAGGCCATGCTTTTCTTTTCTTTCTTATTTTCCTCTCTTGGGGAACACTGTTTGAGGTGAACTTTCTTCCTTTGGGATTTTGAATCCTAGTCAAGAGTTCCAATAGCAGGATGAATCATCTTTTACAGATATTAATCCTGAATTTCTGCTTCTGCAGCCGTCCTGCATATTATATGCTTCTTCTGGGTTTGTGGGTTAATGTTAATTTAATGCAATTGTTTTCAGCTGCTGTCTTTTCCCTTTAAATACTATGCTGTGCTATTATGGTGTATGCTGCTGCCTCTCTTGCTCAAGGTACTTATAACGCAGAATGCACTAACAAAGATCTTCCTGTCAGCAGAACATGACAGTTCATAACGGCCTGCAAGATTTTTCCTCTTCTGAACACTTTTTTTCTTGGCTAAATGCTCTTCTTTCTGCTTCCTTCCTTCCATTTGGAATTATCTTCTTTTGTGCGTTGTGAGTTTAAAAAAAAAAAAAGAAAACAAATCCTAAATATTGTCAAGTGAATTGCTGATGGTATAGTAGGGAGGAGAGTAAAACTCTGGTCTGCTGTTTCACCTTTCCCATTAGTGCAGATGTGCTCTGAGTGTCTTTCATGCTTTAAGAACTAGATGCTTGGGATGGTGGAAGTAGAGTGCCAGTGCTTAACTGTACGACACCTGGATGATGTGTTGAGGGATACCTGTGGTGGGAGAGCTCCTGGTGCCATATTGCAACCAGAATTGCTGCACTCTCAGGGCTGGACTTTGCAGATGAACTAAAAATGCCCACCTGTGTGAGAGGGTGCAGGATTCAGCTTGAAGTCAGCAAGATGACTTTGCTGCTGTATCATGTAGGAGGAGAGAATTCACTGCAAGGGAGGCAACATATGTTTAAACTTAAATATCGTATAATTAGCCAAACTGGCAAAAGAAACTGTGAAAAACATAAGGAATATGTATTAAGTCCATTTTATGATGTTTGAAGAGTTTCCCACTGCAAGAACCCCTACTCTAACATTAATATTAAAAAAAAACATTCCTGCCTGCTAATAGATACATTCATTTCATTCCGGAATAGTGATGGCCTCATTTGCTTCCTCTTCTTCCTAAGGTGTGTACATACACCTGCCTGGCTGGGAATAAACTCAGCTGGGGAAGGGATCCAGGTTAAAAATAAATAGTTTTTCTTCAGCTGATTTTTCTGCTCACTTGAGGTTTGGAGCAGCTCCTTGTGTCACACTGCAAATAGTTTGATTGAGGTGTGACTGAGGGGCTCCACTGAAGGAGGGAACAAAGCGTGAGAGGAGTAGAAAAGGAGAACAGTAACTGAAAACCCTGGATGCACTGTGTCCCTAAATAGACCTTGAGGGGAGATTGTGGGCGTCAGTAAGAATGCAGCAACTTGTGAATGAGAGCATCATGCCGCTCTTTCCACTGTATGTATTTTTAAAGAATATTAACAGGCTTAACTATGAAGGTATTCATTACTGATTTGAAAAGATGGGTTTATTCTTGGCATGGCAGATCCCAGTAAAATCAGCCTCTCACTTTCACTAAGGTATGATTGAAGACTATAGGCTGTTGCTTCCCAAACATAGTGAAAGGTACTCACTGCCTAGAAGATGAATTTTGCAGAGATGAAGAAGAATGATGGCACCAAGAAGGAAAGCAGCATGGCCACACTGATAGCGGGATCACAAAATCACAATATCCCAAGTTGGAAGGGACACAAGGATTGCTGATTCCAGCTGCTGGTTCCACATGGGAACTCCCAAAATTCAAACTCTGTGTCTGGGAGCGTTGTCCAAATGCTTGAACTCTGGCAGCTTGGGGCTGTGACCACTGCCCTGGGGAGCCTGTTCCATGCCCATCACCCTCTGGGGAAGAACCTTTTCCTAATCCTCAACCTGAAAAAGTGATTCAGTAGCTGAGTCAGGCCAGGGCTCCTGCAATTTTCTGGCTTCCTACTCCCATCTGCATGGTGCTGCCAAGCTCTCCAGCTTTCTGCAGTAATCCCTTCTTTCTATAGAGCTTGGCCTGTAACTGTTGACACATGGGGGAGAAGAGGGAAGAAGCAAGGGCTGTTACTAATAAACTTCTCTCTGAGTAGCGTTTGATGTCTTGAAATTCACTCATTCTGGATATGACATCAATTTGTGTCAAATCAGAGGCACTTGTACGTTTGGCTGATGATACTAGCGACAGCTACTTGCTTGGAGCATATGTGTGAGGTGTCAGGATGAAAACACTTCATCAGAGTGATCCTTTTCCTGCATGGACTGAGGGCACTAGCAAAGCATAGGGGTTGAGTCTGGCAATGCCAGTGCTTGAATGAGGTTGGCTAGCAAATCCTCGTCCTTAGTGTGAGCTTATGTAACGGACTTCTGGTACTGCAGCCAGACTTGGGATGAAACAGTCATTTGTTTGTCTTGTGGTGAAAGCGTTGCTTCCATATGAGATCTTCATGCTTGTTTGCATCTGGCTGTTATTTATGCAAAAAAGCCAATCTGGAACTTCTCAAACTGATTCTGCTTGTGTATGGGTGCGGTGGAACCACTTGATGCCTACTGTGCAAAGAGCTGTGGGTCTGTTCTGTCAGGTCAGCCTCATGCTGGACCTTCACACTTCCTTACTAGAGGGCTTGTTCTGTTGCTTTTAAAGTTTTTGCACGGTTACTGGTAAGTGTTGAAGAACTACAAAAAGAGCTTTGCAAAAGACTGGGGACAGAATTTTCGTGTGAAGGCTTGTGTGTAGGATGGCCTCTGATAGCCATGTGCCACCTTATTTTTTGGAATCATGAGACTACATATGAATCACATTTTCATATGGGTCTAATTTATTCAGTAACTACACTCTGCTGTCATGTGTCAGAAAAAGTATATCGTTTCTGAGGTTACTCACAGAATGCTGGCACACTGAAGTGTTTTATTGGGGAAAAAAATACAACACCCTGTACGGTTGCCAGAAGTGTATCTGCTGTCCTTTTCACTTGGAGTACCACCAAATGGAGAAAAACTAATCTCCTATCAAGAAAAGAAAACAAACAAACAATGTCCTATTTAGTTGCACATTTGTAGGCGAGGAGAAGGGGAAAAAGAAATTTGAGGGCTTGTGTGGGTTCAGAATTTGGGGAAAAAAAGGACACTAAGAAAACAAAAACTGATTTGTGTGAAGCCCATCTGTGACAGCAGTGTTGTATATTGCCAAAGTAAGTCTTGGCTAGCACACTCACAAACTTTTATAAAAAGATATGACACGTTTGACCTCTAGTAATAAAAATGCTCCAAAGGCTTGAGAGGCAAATGCCTTAAAGGAAATAACTACTCATCCCTTTTTTCCCTGCTTGCTCTAAGCAGCCAGGTACTAAATTCCTTCATTGCTTGCCTTCATCAGGTGTGTCTTCAGCTCTTTCCAGACTGCTTCATTAAACCTCATCCTGCCTTTGGCTTTCTCTATGCTACTGCTGTGTCTGAGATGCCTTGCCAGTAATCTGCTCTGAAACACTTGCCCACGTGGCAGCAAACTTGCAGCTAGAACTCCAGCTCAGAGGTGCTAGCAGGAAGCAGTCAGATGCAAAACAAAGTATTCATCCTTAATCAGGGGGTATCTCGCTGCACCATGTCTCTTCCCGTTTGTCAGTTCATCAGTGTCCTAAAGAAGACAGAATTTTTTATTTAAAAAGAAATAGCAAATATAGAAATATATATATATATAATTCCTATGTAAGAATCAATTTTTACACAAATCACATGGTTGTCTTTTATGTTATCTATCCCAATATTTCTTCCCACTTTGCAGAGCAGAGTTTACACAGTAAACTCTGTGAAAGCTGTCATTTTGAGTCAGACATATACACAGATTTTATTATAGCTCCATTTTTTGTTGATTTTTGTTGGTTTTTTTCCCCTCCATGCGTGCTTTTCTAGACTGGTTATTGCACTGAGGTTAAAGATAGTCCAGTGCTGCTCGGATGGTACTGCACCTTACATTTGGTAGCTCATTAAAACTGTGAAGCCATCTGTTCAGTGTGGATAAACTCGGTCCCTTCAGGATAGCTGCTGTTGGGGAGCTGCCTGATCTCCCTGCCCTTATCTCCCACGCTGTGTTATGGCATTTCTGCCTCTCTTTAATCGATTTGCTGCTGCTATCTGCTCTCTTAGTCTGTGGCAGCCTGGGTCAGCTCTTGCTGTGAAAAGCCTATGGGAAGGAAGGTCAGCCCACGCTGAACGGGTGGCTTCAGGATGCTGCAGCCAGATGCAAGCTGCGTGGCAAGTGTCATTGCTCTAAGTTTAATCCCAAAGCTCTGCATCTGGAAAGTGGGGCAGTTTCTTGTTGCAGGGGGGATAATTGTTTGTGGGGTTCAAAAGTACTCCTGATGTGACAAAAGAGCTCACAAATACTTCATTCTCTGCAGCAAACAGTTGTGGCAGCATCTGTTGTAGGTTATTCTGCATACATGCATTAGCTGTGTGAGATACTTATCTCTGTTTTGCCTAAGTTTATGCAGTTATTCCAGATTTATGATTGAAAAAATAAATTCCATTTCTCTCGATTATTGCCTTGCATATGCTCAGTTGAATTGCATATTTCTATCCTCGTTTCACCCCAGATTTAGTTCCTGGTTATGTTTAATAAGCATGGAGTGAATGCAGTTCACATTGTTTGAATCATCTACACGTTTTGTGGGGAGTTGTGTCTTTCTGACCTCTCCAACCCAAAGTCATTCCCAAGAGAGCAACTAAGATTCAGCCTGCTATGTCACAGGAAAATATAATGAGTTTTGTTGCTTTCTCTTAAAATTGAATAAACTTGTATCTCAGCTCTGCTGAAATGCTGATCTTACTGCTGTATATTATGCTTTTTGTATGTTTCCAGTGTACATGTTTAGCTACTACGTTTTTGTTGACTTAGTAGTTAATGCTGTCTGGTATTTCTATCTAAAGGAAATATTGTGAGAATAAATATGTTGAGTTGTGAGATATTTAATTCTATAGAAATGGTGAGAATTTAGTGGGGAAACAGATTATTTGCATCTGTTAGATAAAATATTCAGGAACTCTGGGACTTGCAAACAGTAGAGAATACTTAGATAATGAAACTAGCAAAAAGTCAACTGTATTGCTACACATTATTTTATTGACATTTCAAATAGATCTATAACTTCAAATAAGTGACCGAATGCATCCTTGATCCAGATTACATCTATAAAAGATATATCCTAATGTTTGGGACACCTAGTGTGACATAGGAGGTAACAGCAAAGCAGTGATGAGGCATTTTAGAATGCATTTAAGCCAGAGATTTACTTGAGGTGTTGCTTAATAGAATATTGCATTCTGTTCTAGATTATAGATCTCTGCTATATAAAAATTTTCTGTGGAGGTGGCTGATAGGAGTGGGATGAGATGCATTTCTGGTTTCATCTGTAATCTTGAATTAACTATGAAAAAGGGTGGGTTCTTAATTTAACTATCTTAAAATAAAGTCTCAGCGAAATCACAGTTCATAGTCTTCTGCACAAGCTAACAGAGTAAGCTTCAGGCTGTAGAAGAGTCTCATTTACTTTTGCATGCTGACTTGTATGAATTATGCAACTTGTTTTAATTTTGTATGCATTTTACTTTCATTAGTTAAAAATATTAGGAATGTGTTTTTTATTTCACAATAATCACAGAATTGTAGGGGTTGGAAGGGACCTCCAGAGATCATCGAGTCCAACCCCCCTGCCAAAGCAGGTTCCCTACAGCAGGTCGCACAGGTCGGCATCCAGGCAGGTCTTGAACATCTCCAGAGAAGGAGACTCCCCCACCTCCCTGGGCAGCCTGTTCCAATCTTGAGCTGTCATTCATCAGTTCCCACCACCTTCATAGCTAGGTCTGCTTACCTTCTCATTCAGCTTTGGCTGCTGACCCATTCCCCATTGGATGTGCAGGAGTGGTCTGCCACGTCAGTAAAGCCTAGTAGAACTTCTTTGCTTAGTTTCAGGTCTCATTTCACCTGTGGGTGATGTTATCTCACTGTAAGTCAGTGTATAGGCTCGTAGCGGTTTGTTGTTAGTGGGCAGCCTGCAAGACCTGACCTACAGAACAACTTCTGTGGCTTTTCTGCTCGAGGGTGGAAAGGCAATGTTAGAAATACATTTCCAGCTGTGGTTCTATACTACCAGATGTGCTGAACTACAAGCCAGAGTTTTTCTGTGTCTTAGAAAGGAGTTTGTAGACTAGTGGCTGGCTGTCCTACTGGCAGGCCATCTTGGTGGTCATCTCATACAGCTGGCTCATCTTGGTGAAGTGCTTCACACTTTTGCACACAGAAGCTTTGCACACAGAATCAGCCTGCTTCTAATGCCCTCCTGGAACCTCCTGTAAGACATCATCAAGGCACAAGCAAGTCTGGAATATTGATTCTATAGCAGGAGCATTTCAGTCACCTGAAGTGAGCGCAGCTACATGAAATTAAATGGAATAAGCTAAAATCAAACGCTTCTACAGCTAACTATCAATCTTGACAATAGTAAATGAAAGATTAAATGTATGTGAAATCTTCCCTTTGGATTTAAGGGACAGTAAAACTGAAAGGTCTGGTTAAAACTGAATTTTAAACTTTTTCCTGCAAGCAAATGATCAGTAATTTCCACCTATGATGTTACACATAAGGTAGTTCATCTTTGAAAAAATGACCTTTAGTGCATGCAGAGGCCTTGTCACAAGATAGAATAATTTTTCTGTGTTAATACGAAGATGTTCTTTGGAAATGAGATAATTAAAATTACACTGTACTTCTGTACAGGAGCAGAAATTAAGTGGTTTTATTTTATTTACTTCCTCAGTGAAGTACACTAACTCAAATTAAAAGCACTTAAATTTTACGTGAATCACTATAAAAGTTTAAAAGCAGATTATTGAAATTACATGAGTAACATTTATCTGAATCCACTTTATTTTCTTGTAGGCAAATGGAGGCATGCTCAAATGAGCAGGAGAGATTAGCTAGTTCAGTGTAAATTTGTAGCTCTTATTTCTTGTGCACTACTTTGGTCAGGTTGACCAGTTCTCTGTGCTTTCTTGTATTATCCAATTCAGTCCTCTCTTGTTCTCAGATCCCTTGTTAGTAAATTGGCAATAATGATTTTAACATCTTTGAAAAGGGCCTAAGAGTCCTCCATGTGAGGAATGCTAGATAGCAACTTTGTAATGGTATTTGATTAGCAACTGAATAGAAATCTAAAATTTCGTTTTGGCTTTATTAGTGTAAAGATGAGGATGGAACTGGAGAAACCCAATGATTTACATGACCTTTGCTGATGAATATAGCTTTTTTTTTTTCTGTAAAATTATGACAGATGTGAGCAAACTGTGGGTTTAAAGTATGAGGAGTCAACACATCTACTTTTGCTGGATCTGGCCTACTTTATTTATGTAATCATAAAATGTGCTTGTTTTCTATTTTTTTTAATATAGATATTTACACAAGGGAAGTATACTAACATTACTCAACAACTGGTAAATACAGGCTTTTTTTTTGCCCGTAGAGAATCAGAGACAAAGTGAGAGAAACCTTGCCTTGGCTGACCAGAAGCTAATACTCTAGAAGCTGGTTTGCAAAATGGCAGCAGTGATTTCAGACCTTTCAGAAGACACTGCCTTTGCTGCATTGTTCAGGGCTTGATGTAAATCCAGTGACATGGGCAACCTGAGAATAGTAAGTGTGCACGGAGGAGAATGAATGGCTTGAAAGTGTCATCAGCAATTACTCATGTTGGCATTGCAGCACGAGGGCTGTGTGATGCCGCTGTACGAGCAGACGGACGGTGACTGTAAGTGCTCCCTCTGAACATGCAGCATGGTGACTTCTGCCGTGTATTTTTCCTGTACTTGACAACATCTAGCAGTGGGCACTTGTGACATCTGATGATCTGAATTGCCAAACGATGCTTTTACACTCAAATCCATAATAAACTAACCTTTTCCTCTCCCACCCACAGCCCCATTGAGAACGAAACATACTGAGTTGCAAGAAGTATGCCAAATATGCATTTAAATGGCTTGCTTCTCTGACGTTTCATTTGATATGTGACTTTGAATCATAATAGCACACTGTCTAACTCTAGCAGTTTAGGACAGTGTTTGTTATCAGCTGAACAAATGTATTGTTTGACTGCTAAGCAAAAGACATTTGGAATAGGAGAATTCTTTTTATACGTTTTGCAAATGAAACCAGGATACAGCTGTAATTTCCTTTTTCCTGTTGGATTTACAGCCGTATGACAACAAATAAGTAATATTCCCTCAACCTCAGGCTGAATTCATAAATTCTGTGGTAGTGCCGAGCCCCTTAAAACTCAATTATTTTAACTACACAGTGTATATAATAATTTTTAAGGTTTAAGTTTTCCTTTATTCTTTTTCTCTCAGAGAGTGGTCAGGCACTGGAATGGCTGCCCAGGGAGGTGGTCCCTGGCAATGTTCAAGAGACTGGATGAGGAGCTGAGAGATCTGGTTTAGTGCTTGTGGTAGCAATGGTAATGAGAAGACGGTTGGACTTGATCTTATAGGTAGTTTCCAACCTTGTGATTCTATGATTTTAAGTTATTTGTAGTTCAGAAAACTGAAATCCTTAAAAACAGACATATTTTAATGACGGTATTGGAAGAATAACTGATGGTATGAATCATAGAATCACCCAGGTTGGAAAAGACCTTAAAGATCATCGAGTCCAACTACAAATATGCTGGTGTTATGGAACACCTGGACTGTATATGTGAAAGGAGGAGGCTCATGGCTTTGCTTACTAAAATGCTTCTGTGAATATAGTGAGAACAAGAGAATTCTTAAGAAGCATGCTGTACAAATACTGTTCTGTGCCAGTAGCCTTACTTGCCATCTTCTGGCAAGACTTGTGAAGTACTTGGTTTTAAATCATGAGGCGTCAGGTGTGGGTACAGGCGGGTCAGTGATACATATAAGCAGATGTGAAATACTCTGTACATAGCAGTAATTCAGAAAATGCTGGCAGAAAGTGGCCTTCTGCAAATCTGCAGCTGATCTCATCTAGAAGTGAGATCTATTGGGAAGCTCTGAAATAAGTATTTTGCCCTAAGATCATCATTAAAATTAACCTTCTTTTACTTTTTACCTGCTCTCCTCTCCCCCACTCTCCCTTCTATGTTTTTATTTTTATTTTTTTCAATTTTCTTAAATAATTCTACATTTCAAGATAACAGATTGGCTGGTATCCTTTGTGGATGGTTCCTGGCTGTACGCTGTTAGGTAAGAGCATGAGCAAAATGTAAATTCTGTGATAACTCGACTCAAGATACTACTTCATCACAGCTGCTATTTAATTTTTGCAAAAGAACCTCCCACGCTGAATGTTCTTTGAGTTATTTGGGGTAGATTTTTCATGAATAAAATTCTTAGTCATCTTCAGAATCTATGGAATATCTTAAAGAAATAAAGACTTTGCACATTTCAGTAGTTAGCTGGTCTCCTTCTGTATCTCCTATTTCCCGCTCTGCTTGCTGTGTATGTGAGAAGCTGCCTTACAGCTGCAGAGAAGCCTTGAATTAGAAGCTGAGTGCTGAAATTCTTCCCTCCTGGAAACCAGTGGCAAAAAATAGTCTCATTCCAGTGTACTATCTCTGCCAGTAACTTTCTGCATGACCTTGGTGAAAGTCTTATCAGCAGAGTTTATGCAGACAATTTGGATCTTGGTCTGCCAGGGCAGGAATGCACTGTGGGCTGCCACATTGTGAAGTTGCCTATAAGTAGATGATGTCTTGGCAGCTGCTGAGTTCCTTCTCCTATGTGGTAGAGTTCCTGATGATGCACAAGGCCCTTCATGTTTAATGAAACCTAGATAGGCTACCAGGTGAAGAGACATCTTCACCTCAGCTGTAACATCTTCACCTCAGCTGCAGGTTTGTGCCCTGAACATTCACTCCTCGACTGTTCACTTGACACCAGTTGATGTCATGAGGGGACTTAGGTCAGTGGTTTTGTGACCTAAGGGAGCACTGAAAAGTTGAGCAAATCAGCCCTTCAATTGCTGCTATGAGCACAAGCCCATGCACAAGTCACAGAACCTGTTTAACTTAGGCAGTAATTTGTATTTGCATGCTTAATGGTACATGGCCGTAATGTGTGAGCTGGGAAATTCCAAAACATGAATCTGAAGGGCTCTGAGGTCGCATGAAGTTAGCAGTCATAGCAGCTCCTGGGGCTCTGCTGCAAATATCAACTCGTGATGCTGTTCTAAAAGCCTGAGCTCAGCTCCTGAAGGTAAATGACTGCATTAAAAAAACATTTGTTCATGGAGGTAATAACTCTCCTTAGTCTAATTGGTGTAGCTGGAGATGGTAAACAATTTTAGTTGCAAAAAATAGTTCTTGGTCATGAAGTGCAAGCAGCAGACTTCAAAGATAAATTCTAGTTAAGAGAAATGTATCTTTGAACCTGTGTAGGTATGTGTCAGTGTCTGAAGGAAAGGGTAACTGCTGCCTGCAGAGTAATGGGCATGATGATAAAGCAAAAGAGAGAAGCAGGCTGTCAGCTATGGGATGGCATGAGTCAACAAAAGGTCTGTAAAACACAGAGACGTGCCCTATAATGTGCAGTAAAACCAGTACTTCTGGATTTTGAATTTTTGTCATGTGTTATCTAACATCGCATTATAAAGAGCTTGTTTCTGGAGCTTTGGGTTTGTTTGAATCTCACAGATAAATGGTTGTTTCTCCTAGGCTTTGTTTTCTCTGGTTACCTATGTGAGTTTGCTCTGGTACGTACCAGTAACCATTTAACTCCATCTCATATTGCCATATAAAGCTATTTAATGAAACTGTATGTGTATTTATATATGTGTGCAAGTGTGTGTGTATGTATGTATGTGTATATATATGTAGTGGAAGTGCTAAGTCATGGCTTGAAAGAGTGATTGAGCACCTGGTAGGAAGGCAGGACCAACCCAGGAGAGCTCAGGTGCATACAGTGTACCTCAATGGCCAGAAGGCAGGATCTGCCCCTTCCCAGACCTCATGTAAGGGTTGGCAGTGGAGGCAAGGATATTTCATAAGAGATCCTTCCCTACCTGAGTTCTTCCAAAGGTAAGTAGCTTTTTTTTCCTTTATTTCTGTGTCTGTGGTTGCTGCACCTGGGCTTGTCTTCATTTGCTGCAGCCTAGGACTTCACCACCCCCCTGTTACTGCTGTGCTTTCTGTCGCACTATAGCATTACAATGCATAGATATAAAAGCAGCAGGATTTAAACAGTCATGGTTGTAGTCAAGATGATGCATATGGCTGAAAAAAAAGTAGTTTTTGGTTCTAGGCTGTGTACTGGGGGCAACATGCTCTAATTAGGTTCCTTTATAACGCAGCTATACCCAGCAGAGTAGAAAAGAAGTCTGGAAAGCTCTTTCTGTCTTGTGCGAATGGCAAGAAGCACTTCGAAGACTGCTGCAAAGTCTGAAAAGCTCGCTGTTTCAGACTGCTGCTGTTTACTGTTTGGTTAAGCATCAGGACAACTTATAGTGGCCCAGTGAACTTTGAGACTTCATACTTTGTAGGGCCGTGTGTCTGTTATGTACAGAGTGTATGAATGTGGCTCTCTTCTATTGTGTGTGCATGTTACTCTGTGTAGTGGAGAGGTACAAAGAAGGCTGTGATAGAGCCCTAAGGTTGGTTGGTTTTGAGTTTTTTGTTTTTCTTTTTTTGGTGGTCCAGATTGAAATTAATAAAACAATGAATAAAATAGGTGAAATTAATTGGACTTTATGTCTCTTTGTTTCTTCCCTCCACTGAAAATATTTAGGAGTATGAAGGCATGGCCTTTAGATTGGTGTCTTCTAGGTTTCTATGTCATTGCAATTGTGGCTTATTTTCTCTTTTTCCCTTCCCTCTGCTGGCTTTTACACAAGGGGACACGTTGTGTCTAGTTAGGCTCTTTCCTTTGCAGGGTTGGTGTTCTGAGGTCACTCTTTAATCACTGAGCTTTTTGAGTGGTGTGGCTGTGACACGTGCACAGAGTATTTAATTGCTTTCTGAAATGCAGTTTTGTTTTGGTAGTGGTGTGTGTTCCTTCTTAGACATCTCCCTGGTGGCTTAGTGTTTTGCTGGGGGAATATCAAAGTGATACTGTCTGATATTCCATATGGAATAATATAATCTGTACTTGCTTCTAAGAGGTGAGAATGCAACTGAGGAAGCTTAAGGAATAAAAGTTCAAATAAAGGTGCAGTGGCTTGAATATAAATTTTCTTTTTGATTAAAAGCTTGGTCACTTAAAATCTGAGATTATCTTTGCTTTGAAGTAAGGCTTTTGTTGTGATGTAACTAGGAAGTGTTATTCCAGCAAATGAATGTTACTGTAACGGGTGTTTTTATTTTTTTATTTTTGTAAATGAAAGGTAGAAAACCTTTTATTCTTACTATGAAAAGCCAATTACTGTGTTATCAGTAAAAGCTTTAACTAAAAGCATTAAAGGCCCTTGCTCGCTTAGTGAGAGCAGTATCAAATGAATTCCCTACATGTAAATTTATAGGGTGATATATCTTGGATGGAGTTATCCTTAAAACTTTGATTAATCTTGTGTTCTTTATAGTAGGTTAGTTCTGACATTTATTTTCCAC
>NW_024884711.1:2668953-2683927 GCF_019232065.1 Centrocercus urophasianus | reverse complement strand
TAGTTCTGACATTTATTTTCCACATCAGGAGAAATACAGAATATTCAGTAAGTTTTTTTTTTTTTTTTTTTAATTAGGATAAAAAATTTTTGCCAACTCTCTGTTTTTAAAAAAGAAAAAAAAAAAAAAAAAGTTGAGCTATATCCTTTAGAAGTAAGCATATGAATAAAAATAATTAATGAGAAATGCCCTAACCCTTAAATTCTGATGTTGGCAGGGATTCTCTTCGTATTAAGAAGAGGTTGGGTAGGCTGGGAGCGAGCTTGTTTTATTTTCATGATGTGGTATGTTACAGTTTTAGTGTTATAGGATGCCAGAGGCAAATTGCTGTTGTGGTGCAGAGGCACGTAGGAGTTTGAAGAGTTACGGAGTTTATGTTGTGCTGAACTGGAGTGATGAAGTACAGATAACAGGCCACAGCTGTGGCCACAAATTAATCCTCTCCAATGCAATGCTGAAAGTATTGCATTATAATTGCTCCTCTAGGATCGCCATGTGGAAAGTCTGAATAAAAGCAGGTTCAAAATAGGGAATCTAGGAGCATGTGCTGTGGCATATGCTAGCTGGGGCTTTGCTGCTGCCAAAGTAAGGTGGCTGCTTTCCTAGCTGGACCCTGTGCTGAGGAGCTGGCTGCTCTTCTTGTGCTTCCACTGATTTCAATGTGTCAGTGTTTCCTTACAGCTCTCAGACTCCGTCCTCAGCTGGCCAGCACAGCTCCAGGGAGGTGAGGGCTGTGGTCCCTATCGCTGCTCCCACATCACCCATGGGTTTGTTAGCCATGTTCCTGAGGTGGGATAGGTCAAGAGTCAGGAGAGCGTAGGGTTTTTTGGGAAGCGTCTGCCTGTCCTCTAGACCTGCACAGCTGTAACTGACACCGATGGGAGCTGCTTCAGCTTGTGATGAGTGCTTTCCAAGATAGAACCTGGCAAAAAGAGAGTCTCTCTTTTCTGTCTGCTCCCTATTTTTATGCTAGTTGGCTTGTCTGAACTGGCTGACAGGGAGTCAAAGGGGCAAAGTGGTACAGACTGCACAGCTCTGCGGTCTCATGTGCTGTAGAAACTTGCTGTGAATCTGCCTTGCGTGAGTGGTGGGTCAGAGCAGTGAGCGTGAGGCAGTCAGGTCTTGAGGTGACTGCTTTATTTTACAAGAACGCTTGCAAGCATTTTTACAGTCGGTGTTCAGAAAAAAGGAGTGGTGTTCTCAGCTCCATGTAGGTTAATGATGCTGCGTCATTTTTATAACAGCTACGTATTAGTAGATACAGGATTTGAGCAAAACTTTGGGCTGCTGCTCACTGTGGAGTTATAATAATTATTTTTACATGGATATTGCTTGTATGTTTGTCTTCTAACTTTAGAAAGAGCAAGTTAAAAGAGGTAGCTGACCGTGTGGATGGGAGACTTCATGACCTATGCTTTCATGCATTTGTATGCATGTAATTTAGATACATGTTTACAAAGTAATATACAATGTATTCTCAGAATATTCCTAAAAATACCTTTATAGAAGCATATTAAAACTACTGTAGACTGGATGAAAGCCTAGGCATCATGATATCTTTGAGGTGACCTCACTTAATTGGCAGATAATGTTATTGCATTTTTCTAAGACTACATCTGGAGAGACATTGAATTAAGTGCTTTTGCACTAGAGCTGCGAAACTTGTCAGAAGAAAAGTTCTTGTATTCTGAAGCTCATTTATGGGTGTGCTCAGTAAATGTGCACTGGAGTTAGAATCGTAGAATTGGCCAGGTTGGAAAAGACCTTAAAGGTCATCCAGTCCAACCACAACCCAAACATACTATCCTAACTCTAACAACCCTCTGCATAGAATAGTTGCTTCAGGAAGGTTGCATAAGTTCTGATCCAGCTGAAGTACTGTGTATAGATCTTCAGAAATGCTGTCTAAATTAAACATCTAGATGGTTCCCTCCAAACCGTTACTGTCGTAGGATTTTAATTTTGCACTTAATTATGTTTTCCTTCATGAGGAAGCACATAAGATTAAATATCTTCATTTTCTGTTGGTCTCAGCGTTTTTATGTTGCTTCATATAGTCAACCAGTGGTGCCTTACTAGCAGAAATGCTCAAATACAAAACATAAACAAAAACCAACCACCCAACCAAATAAATTCCCCAGACAGATAGGCCCCTAATCCTGTTTTTTTTTGGGTTGATTGGCAGACAAGCCACTACTTCAGAATACAGATGGTTCAAAAGCAAGAAGATGAACTGCAATGGACTAGTTGAAGTTGTCACAACTGTCCTGTGGTTTCCATTTCCTACGAATTTGTGCAAGTTATTAAATTCTCCATAAACCTATAAAAACAAGGAACAGCTCTGGCCAAGCAAAGATTGTAAATAAACTTCACTTCTCTCTCAAATGTCAATTGTGTTTAGCATGGGGAGTGGAACCAAGAAGACTCTGAGTAATAAAAGAATGACACTTTGCAAAGTTCCCCCTCCTCAGGTGATCTTCATCAGTCAGTGCAGTTCTTTCCTAGCTTACTACATCGCTATCGTTGGTTTTGAGCTGGGAGTTTCTTGAATGCCCCATGAAAAAAGTGACACACTGCTGGAATGGGACTCCACTGAAAGGATGCCACCTCTTTTTGCATTGTGACTTTAATCTCGATTTGTATTCCAGCAGATTGCTGTGGTGGGGAAGGTGCTTGGAACACAAATCTTGCAATGTAAGGCACAGAGTCTCCATGGTTCGAAGATTTTTGCATGCGCAACTTGGAATCAGTCATCTCAGACATTTTCAGGGGGCTGCTGCTTCTTTCTTCTTGGTACTGTAATATCTCTGGAAAGCATTTGGCATTTTAGTGAATTGATAGATGACCAACTGATGTCTGTGTGCAGCAGCACAAGCTATGTTGTGTTTGGGATGTGTGTTATTTTCTGCATTAGCCTATTTTTGTGACTTTCATACTGGAATTCCCATCTGGTCCCTGACAATTATAAATGTGCTTTTTGAGAGAGGAAGTAAGATTGATGGCTATTCTAGTGTTTGCTATATAGGACTTCCATGATAAATTGTTTTCTTCTGACTCCCCTATTCCAGATTACTTTCATAATCTTGAAAAGCAAAAACATTAATAAATCAAAGTGGGTTAGGGAACAGGCATGTGGTTTTATTTTAATAAGGGATTAGGCTGAAATCTCACTGAGTGTACACTGTTCACCACTTGTTCTGGGACGTGTGAATTGGTCCCTTCACTACTGCTCTCCATGTTACTCTTGGTCCTTATGCAAAATTTGTTCAAATGTATGAAAAAAATGCAAGCTTTTTGTGGCAGTGGGAAGTTACCACTTTAGAGTATGTTTGCTTGTTAGCTTTATATCTGGCAGCATGAAGGGGATTTTAAGTAAAGGCATAGTAAGCTTGCAATCTAGAGAATAAGGTATAATTTTTGTAGTTATCCCTTAAGTGCAAGGGACATCTTTTATCAAAGGATTCAGGGTAAAAGGAACTTTGAGAACTGTTTGTTGTTTGTATAGGAAGAAAGGCTGCAGGAAATATGTGCTTCTCCTTGCCTTCTCTCACTGGTATTGGTTAGGAGAGGGGATGGTGTGCCCAGAAAAGGGTCAGATCAGAGCTTGGTGAAAGAGGGATAATTAAATTGTATAAATGTGTAAATAAATTTGTAACCCATCCTCTTATCCCTGCTGCTGCTGTACCTATACATACACTTACTTTTTGGCTTTTTTTTTTATGTAAATTGCTGAAAAGAGGCTGCTAAATGAAAAAAACAGCTTTCCTTTTGAACTTTTAACCTTTGTGAAAGCTCCAGTAATTGGCTTCTGCAGAACACAGATTAGTTGATGTTTAAAAAAAAAAAAAAAAAACCATGGAAAATGAAATACCAATACATGCTTAAAAATTGCTGGTGGATATCTTTTTTCTGTATCCTTCAAAAGCCTCAGAAGAAGGGTGAAGTGTCCCCCCAGTGCATCTCAGCCTCTTGCAGTGCCAGATGTGCTTGGGCTGAAGTTGGTTTAAAAAAAAAAAAAGCTTCATTGGAAGAGCTTGGTATGCATGAGTGTAATGTCTTTGAGAGAGGGGAAGAAGGCTTGAGGAATTGGTCGTGTCAAGGGGAATAAAACACTGTCAGGAGAGAAAAGAAAAGAAAACAGGCCGACAAAGTTGAGAGAAAGAGGGGTTGTACTGCCTGGACAGGAGGTGAGTATTGTGCTTGGATTTTTTTCTGTGAATGAGTGTCCTGTTTAACAGTAAATAAATAAGCTGATGTTTCAGTGTTTCCCTACTGATGTCCTTGTTAAATCAAACGTGGTGAAACTCCTGACAGTTTCTACACTTTCTGAGAGTTGCTCATGTGAAAGTTTTATATACTAAAGGCAAGGGAAGCACTTTAAAGTCTAATCCCTGCTTACTCTGCTGGGTTTTAAGGCTGTCATCACTTAGTCCTACAAAAGCAAAATCGTTGTCTTAAATACAATTGACTTTTTGCCTCTGATGACTTTTAATAGACACATTGTAAATAAATAATTACAAAAAAAAGTAAGAGCAGGTGTAGGTTGACTCATGCTCTAGATGACATAGTATCTAAAATGTTTGAAAGCCGCTTTCAATTCCTTGCTTTTTCATCGCTATGAAGACATACTCTTTGCAAGCTTGGGGATGTCAGTTCAGAGGGATATAGTGTGACAGCAGAGACCTGTGTCTACCTTCCCATGTGTGAACAGCTGTGATGTGCACGTCACCACACAGGTGGCTGTCAAATGGAAGACGTGCTCAGCAGGGCTTTGTAGTCCTTGGCTGATGCAAGCAAACGCATGGTTGAGCTTTCTTAACAGAAAGCAGCCATACATATCATAGTTAAATTGGCTGGGGACATGTAAAACCTTGCCTTGTTGTTTTTTTTGTTTGTTTTTTTTTTTTTTAAAGTGATTCTTCTTTCTTAATAAGGTTGGCAATTAACCGGAATAGTGGTGAATGTATGAAAGGAGCTGTTAAAACCAGGCAGCTCCTTCGTTTGTCAACAATAGTTTAGTTTGATTTGCTAGAGTGCAAGAAGCCTTGGATGTTTTTCCCCATAGTCTCGCACTTAGAAAACTGGGATTCTTTGTAGCTGTGGCATTTTTCATCTTGCAGTCACGTTATGTCTCTTCAAAGCAAGAGGCCAGGGTTTCCTGCCATGCGCCTGACTCTTAACATCTGTATTTCCACTTGAACAATTAAATGGCTGAAAGCAAAAGGGGGGTGTCACCAGCAGCCATGCATTAATCTCACTGTGTAAAACTACAGAAATTATTTGGGGCCAGTCAGAGGTAACTGTCACAGGACAGCGGTCTCTTCCTGTCATGTGTAAGCGCTGAAAACAAGGCGGTTGCCAGGAATGGCTGAACTGAAGAGCTGGATGACAGGTTATTTCTCAATTGAAGACACCTTGAGCTTTCAGAGCTCTAAAACCACAGCCAACGGTGTTTTGCAGAATTGCTTAATCTAAATGGTGATGGCCTGGAGAAAAGGAGGAGCGTGGTACAGAGATGAGCAGTAGTTGCTCACTGGGCTGTTTTGGGATATTTGTGTTTTGATTAGCTCTAAAGATGTTTGTGTGTGTGCCTCTGGGGCTCTTCAAGTGAGGAAAAACTGCTTTATATGTAAAGAAAAATGGCAGTGAAACTTCAGGCTGGTTCTTCACAGCACGTTCTGTGTACTTTCTGTGTTTTGTCTTCTCTGAATATAATAGTGATGCTTTTATTTTGCCTGGGATATTGGTTTCCCTTGCTGGTTTGTTTTTAAGTAATCCTTAAAATGTATTTGTCATTTTTTGCTGGTAATGAAAGTTCTAATGAGGCACAGTGAGAGTTAGAAGGCGTTGGCCAATAAATACAGCCACAGATGGTTTGCCCCTTTTTGTCCCAGCCCAAAGTCTATTGCTGATGCTCTTCTGAGCTGCCCTACCTGAAGGATAACAGCAGCAGTGTGCTCTGAAATGCAGAGAAGCACCGGTGGTTCCTGTTACACTGAAGGCTCATCTTCAACTTTTACTTCTTTTTTTTTTAATGTCAGTGTAGTATTCAAATTAATTATGTTAGCAAGAAATAGGGATGTAAGCCAGTCTGTTCTCAGGACCCTGATGGTTGAGAAGGTTAAAATACAGAAAGAACTAGATGAATAGTCTGTCCAAGCGTGTGAATAATAAGGCAGCTGCCTGTTCTGGGTAATCTGTCAGTCTGATTTAGATACACACCCCTGTAGCCTCTAACTGCCTCTCAACTTCTCTGAGGAAATGTGGTGCCCCATTTTAGGGTTGTAGGTTGGAGACATGGAGGGCCAAAGGGCATGTACATGGCCACACACAAAGCCTTTGAATAAAAGAAAATTAAACACAAGTGTTCTTGGTCCCAAGTTTAACATCACAGTCTTTGAAGCAGACTTTCTGTTCATTTTAACAGTGTAATTACCTATGTGTAGGATGGGCTTTTTCTCTTTAATCAGTGCTGTGGGGAAAGGGAACTTGTTAGATAGGTCTGTTTGCAGGCTTTTTAAAAAAAAAAAAAAAAAAAATTAATATTTTTCTCTGGTGTATCTTGCACTAGCTGGCAGCGAATTGCCAAGATTACATTCTCTCATGACATGAAGGTTGAACAACAATCTGTTTTTTTTTTGTGTCTCAGGAGATTTGTTTTGCAAATGTAAAAAATAGGTTTTTCTCCCTTGTTTAAATGAGAGCATCGGATTTTGTCCTGGGCAATTATGCAACATGAACTTTGGATGCTGCTTCGTTAGAATTCAAGTCAGACTGTCTACCTCATGTGGAGTTAATGTCATCATTTCTTTCCATCCTAGCAGAAGGTAATGAGATAGTGGGCAAGACCAGCAAGGTAAGAGAGGAAAGCTGAAATCCATCTCATTCTTTACTGATGTAACACCCCGAGAAGAGAGCTTGTGAAAGCGCTGGGGCTGGTAGAAATCTGCTCCAGAGTTTGGAAAATGGCACGTGTGAAAAAGAAACTTGTGAAGCATATTTTCCTTTACATTCGCACGTACAACACAGTACTCTTGTTTTGTGTGGCCTTTTCAGAAAGAAACAAGTGGGAACTGTATGTTGTAAAGAATATGACTTTGAGCCCTACACACCAGGGTAATCTTCCAAGCAGGATAAGTGGAGGTTGCATTTAACTCAGCACTGTAAAATGCAGTGTTGGGTATAGAGACCTGGAATACGAATGGGATTCAGCTGGCATTGGGAGATATGGAATCCGTCTACACAGAGGGACTTCTGATAGGCCACGTGAACAGGCCTGCTAGCACAGCACAAAGACTGCACAGATGTTAACTTGGAGCATCAGCAGGCTGTAGGGAGGAATGGGTCAGGCCAATGTCTTTTAGTAGAGATGGGCACTACTGCTTTCTGGAAGTGCTCATGCTTTCAGTGTATGATTTGAATGTCACTTAGTATAGCATAAAGTGAGAGTGTTCTGTAAGTAAGTTCTGTGTACACTGTTTTCACTCTTCTCCCGAGCCTGTAAAAGCTGTTTTGGTTTTCATAGCAGAGCAGAAGTTCTTTACTGAAGGGCAGAAAAAGAGGAACCCGTTCTGTTTTTAAAGCGATACATGGATAAATTGCTTGAACGCTAGAAATCTACTGATGCTAAATTACTCCTGAAAGCAGATTAAAAGTGTGACGGAGAGGCTGTTTTGTGCTTTGTTTTAGTGTTGGCATTTTCACACAAAGGGCTTTTCAGCCAGGTGTTGGCCCTATAGGAAGTTCCAAATTGTGAATCTCAGTTGACGGTTTTATTTGAAAGCACTACTAACTGTGTCAGATTGAATTAGGCATTTAAGTGAACAGTGACTTTTTCTTTCACCTCTCACCCTCAAGTGCAGTGGCAAAATGCAATTTGGGAACATTAAGCAAGGATGATACAGCAGTGGTTGTGTTCACAGGAGCCTTAATGAAGGGTTATTAGTTTATTTGTGAAAATTATGAACTCTGGCTATCAGCAGAGCACTAAAAATGTACTTTGGTTTTTATCCAAATACTTTAATCTTTTAATGTGTGTTACAATTATAAAGGAGCTGATTGAGTTAATGAAACACACTGCATGGCTCAGGCTGTTGCTGTTTATTACAATATTTTTGACATGGGACAGTTGTGAGGATCCATTTTTTGCTGTACAGTAAGTTAGTGACATGCACTTTATACGGCAGAGGCATCGTGCCCTTTTGCCTGTGGCTGCCAGGTTCTCCCTGTCCTGTGGCTGGCATTTCTAAGTTCATAGTTGGCAAAATACTTGGCAATAGCACTGGTGTGAGAGTATTAATATATGAGGCACCCCGTTTGTTGTTATGATAATATAAAACAGCATTGCACAGCAAGTGCCATTTCATTTAGAATGAGTGTTTTGAAAGAAGCTGATTGAGTTGCAGCAGCAATCAGTGCATCAGTGACAACTGATGGTCTAGTTCCCGAGAAGGAAACTTCCACGAATCATTTTGCAGAATAATGTGGCTGGCATAGTTCAGTCCTCAGCATGCAGATGGTGCTGGTTGTGTTGTCTCTGCATGTTTATTGTGGGCTGATTAAGCGCTCAATTTTTTTTATTAGCCAGTTTGGATGCAGGGAGTGTTCTGCTCATTCTTGACATTGTGATGCGTGTTCCCTGAGAGGCTGGGGCAGGAGCTTCAACCAGAGCAAGCAGACAGGTTAAGGCAGGGTAACACAGCTGTGCCATCCTCATCTTTTGATGGTGAGCATTAACTGGAGCCATCTGGGGAATCCTGGAGAATCTTTGTAGTCGCAGTACTTAAGAAACATTAGTCAAATACCTGACCACCTCTTCTTTCTTTTTCTTTTTGTAGTCTGGCATAATAACATAGATTCAGGGGGGCTTTAAGTTCATAAATGGGTTGTAATTTGGGTGTGAACTCATCATGTGTTCTGCTGTCCCCGTGAGAAAGGAGCAACAGAAGTCTTCTCAACTGTTGTTGGAAGTAGTTACATCTTCATCTTTAGAATCTTAGTTCAGAGGGTGAGATCTGTTTTGAATGGGTGCTCTTAGATTGCTGACTGCAAAGAGTTACAAAAACTTGTTCTGAAGTTGTAACGGGCAGTCATTTTTATTTTATTTAGAGAATACTACCATGACATAGGAAGCAACCTGCTATGAAGTCTGCCATTTTGCTCTTTGTATGCACATCTGATTGCACAGAAGACATAATGTTTGAATGTGGATGGGCAGACTAAGGCTGCAAGATACCTCAGGGCCATTACATCAGTGTACTCAACAGAATGGCTGAGGCTGGAAGGAACTGCAGGAAGTTGTCTTGTCCAACCACTCATGAATTTGCAGGACACACGAGCAACTGCTAATCTGCTGTTAAAATCCCCAGACTTTCTGATATCAGATGTCATGCTTAAGGCAGTCCGTGAGGATTCATGCAAGGCTCATCACCCCTGAAAATGGGTTGAGTGACAGAGTGTTCTTATGGCTGTTACCTTGTAGTCACATTAGTTCTGAACATCTGCTCATCACGCTTCCTAGCATCCCTTAAAATACCCCCTGCACTCTGTTTAGATGAATCTGGAGGTTGCCCTTAGTTTTTATGGGTTGTGACTATGCTGACATTTCCATCCTTAGCATCTCTGTATTTCTGTTTCCAAACAGGGTTTTCTAATATCCATTTAAATGTTAGATTAGTTTCAGCAACCACTCTTGATAGGAGATAGCCTCTTTAATACAGCATAGCTCAAGCTTTTTCACACGTTTTAGATACAAACAAGGCCTGTCTTCATTGCTTTTTTTTTTTTTTTTTTTTTTCCTGGATGGCTATGACTGTTCTTTCCATGTTCAGTCTTACCATTTTGCAAAATGTCCTTTAGAGTGCAAGCACTGAGAAGACCCCAGGTCTAAGGAGCAAAGTCTTATTTGCAAATGCGTGTTAATGGCAGAGGGCAAAGAGCCTTGCTGCAGGAATAGATGAAGGAACTGAAGTAGATGTAGGAAGTCACAAACAAGGTGAGATACCTTTTTTGTGTGTGTGTGTGTCTGACTGTTAGCTGTTTTGATGCACTTATTTCAGGAGATACAGGAGATATGAGAGAAACAGTACTGTAGGAGCACCTCTGTAGATAGAGCTGCAAGATTGACAAGTGTGTTTGGTGGGTTTTTTGCCACTTTGAAGAGCAGTGTCAGTGCCTGCAGCAAAAGTCTGGTGTCTTAAAACTTTTGTGTCCTTGTTGGACTCATAAATTATAACTAGTATTTTGTTTGCAGTTTCTTTTATTTCTGATGAGCATGCTGATGAGCACCTGGCTCTGCTTATTCACTGTGGACTATTAGTCTGTCTCTCTTTTCCATTCCTTTGTTTTTCTTTGCAGAACAATTTCTTCAGAAAAGTATTGTTTATTTCACCTTCGATATCCTGTCTGTGTGCTGTCAGCTGACTTGGTTATTTCCTTTTAGTATTCATGCATCTCTGTCCTTTGTTCCTCTCTTTCTTCTCTTGACTACTAACTTCCTGTCAATGACATTAGTTCCTCCGTATTTCACATGCATTGATAGGGTAAAAATAATCTTTTTTTTGTTTTTTCTTATTTTTATATTATTTACTAACCTTGCTTCCAGCATGATTTAGAATTCTTCCCAACCTTGAGCTTACTTGTATCTGTTACCTCCTTTGGGAGACAGCCAGTCATCGTGGCCTTGATTCACCCTCTGCTAAAATGAAGCAATAAAATGTTATTTTGACTGAAGATGCTCTTTTGTGTGCACTTTCTTATTCCTTAATTATCAAAATGCCAGGAAAATTCCAAGTACAGCAGCCAAATGGTGTTAGTGCTAGAAAGGACTGTGATATTTTATTTCTTTACTCTTAGCTGAATCCTGTTCAAAATTGCTTTCCTTGATTGCAGAACTTTTGGTAAACTTTCTCTGTTCAACCTATTTTTTTATGTATTTTCAACCAACCTGTAATAAACATATTCAATTTGCTACTGTTAGACTCCTTTGGAATTTTTTTTAGCTTAAACATTTCAAAGTCTACAAGAAAGTGCATTCATATTGCTTTGTTTCACTTGTGAATTCTATAGTACTAATTCCTTTTTTTCTTCTCCCCTCAACTTTTCATACTCCTGAAACCTTCCATTTTGTTCCTGTAGGAGCAGCAACACTGAATGTAACTGAGGTTTCTTCTCTCCATTCCCCATTGCATGTGTCTCTTAGGTAATGTGAGGCTACTCTGGGAGACAGGAGAAGAAAATTTGTAAATAGATGGATTTTAGGAGAGATTTTGTTGTTGCTTGCTTCAGTTTAGAAACATCTGGAGTAATAGGCAAATGACAACCCAAAGCTAACCAGCAAGCTCTGATAAACAGTGAAAAATTTAGGATGTTTTCTGGATACCTGCCCTGATTCCATGTGCTAGGCAGGTACTCTGCATCTTTAAAAGTCAGAGTTTTTGTGAGGCTAAATGTAACATCATTAACTACCAGGTTGTAATTATTTTTTCCTTGTGGTCTGGTCTTTTGAGTACTTGAGCGAATGGTTTGGGACTTTCCTGATCTCTAGCCTCAAGAGATCCAATGTTAACATCCTTAATATAGAGAGCATCTTTGGCTGGCTGGATAGTATGTAAGCACTAAATAAATTACCATGGAAGTTCAGATTCCTTGAGTAATTGCAACCAATTTTACAGTACTCCTTTTCTGGAATTATTGATGTGTAAATAAAGTGTCTTAGAAGGAACATGGTCTTCCAAGAAGCAGAGAAATTCAAATTACGCAAGAAAACTATAGTTTTCTGGAATGCTTCAGCATGTGCTGTAGAAGCAAAATGTGACTTGTGTTCCAAGAACACCCAGGCTGCTTTGTCTTCCTCCACCTTTTCTTTTCAAGCACACTTTAAAGCTTATTTTCCTCTACAGTTTTGAAGAGATTTTTTTGTTTATTCTTTTGAACGTGTCAGCAGGACCTCAGATACACAAACTGTTCCTTAAGGAGTGGAACAGCAGTGTTGTGGGAAAGATAAAGTACCTGGAATACAGTTGTGAAGAAAGGTTTTGGGTATGTGAGAAACAGGCAGGTGATAACCACGTGAATATTCACTATCCTTCCTGTGTGGATTTGTGCTTTTGTGTATTTCAAATACACATTTCTAAGATCAATTCCAGTACTAAATTTTCAGGTGTTTATGAGAGGAAAAATATTGTGCTTAAACCTGGTAGATCCCAAGATCTTTTTTTTTTTTTTTTTTTTTTTTTTTTTGTAACAGTAAGTGGTGTTTCCTGAGCTAATTATGTACTGTTGGTCAAGTGCTGCAAGTTAAGGATCAAAGAAATGTTCCCCTTAGGAAGGTGATGGGCAGCTCTAAGAAACAGAATTCTGTTGAGTGCCATTAGGTCTTCCTGCAGCATCAGGGAATCTGCTGGGCCTTTGCGATTGCTGTCTAGTTTGAGGTGGGTGATACTGAGCCTATAACAAGGAGAAGGCAGCATGAAAGCCTCTAGATGTCTACAAAATCTACATCCAGCCCCTGGCTCCTGCACCTTGTTAACTGAGATCCAACTGAGAGTTGGATTACCTTTCTAGATGGTTAATTGGATGCAGTTCCTGAGGGACCATTCAGCCTCTGAGGTCTATGATGACAGTTGTGAGAGCCCAAGTAGAGCGTGAGCACCAGGCCTGTGGGCAGTGGGTTTGCTCTTCACTGGGCAGGATTTGGCCCATGGCTGGCAGGAAGATCTGCCCATGGGGGGCATAGACTTGTACCAGCCTCAGGTTGTTCCCACACATGCTTCCTTGTTTTGTTTTGTTTCTTAATGCATTCTTCTGCTTGTTCTTAAGTCATCAACTTTGCTAATTCTGCTGTTCGTGACCTGGCTCTGTGTTTCTGTACAAGAAGAAATGAGCTGTTGTGGGCCGCTGTTTTCATGTATAACTACAACTTCAGTCACGCAACTCCTCATAGCCTTCATTCCTCCTCCTGTCCATAGAATAAGAATACAGTTTATTTCTTCAGTGGTGTATTCTGATAGCTGTAAGTACAGAGCACTTTGAGAACCTTGTATGAAAAGTGGCAGGGTGATTGCAAAACAAGTTTAAAACAAAACAACTTCTATTGAGAAAGCTATTTCATATTCCTGTTTTCACATGAGTGTGACATGGGTAGAAGGGGGAAAAGTAAATATATTTTATTCATATATGTACTGAATTTATTCCTCAGAGCCAGTTAGGTAAACTGGGAGTTTGCAGGTATGTGCTGATGCATTTTTGTAGTAAATTTAACACATCTTGATTTCCAACTTGAGTGTTTATTACTCTTAGACTGCAGAGTGTGGTTGAGATGCAGAAGTATGCTGTGTGTGTAATAAAAGTACTTGCAGAATTTGCACTTTAACGGGGTAATCCGTCATGGTTCTGAAAACTGTACTGATGTTAGAAGGTATACTTCTGGTGCTTTTGGTTGCATAGGCTTTTTGTTTTGTTTGCCTTCAGATTTAAAATATCATGCTGTGTTACAGGTGCATGCACGAGCAAATTATGGGAGCCATCCTTTCCCTCCCCTCCTTCATTTATACACCCATGCACTCACGTGCATTGTGTTGCCTTTGGATTCAAAGTTACAAATAAATGTCAAAATAGGTAAAGATGTTCTTACATATCAGCTTCTGAAAAAAAGAAAAAAGAACTGTTCTTGAATAAAGTCCATAACAGGACCCTTCAGAGAGGTCTTTATCCTTTTTGCTCTTTGACTGCTACTGACATAACAAAAAGCAGTTGACCTTGGTTCTAGTTCTTCATTCACATCGTGTGAAATGCTTCCAATTTGGTAAGCAATTCTCACTTTTCCTTCTGCATTAGGCAGTGTCTAACACAGTGTATCAGTGGAAGAAGTAGTTGGTAGTGTATGAGCAGAGTGTAGAATTTTCTTTGTGGTTGTTAATTTGTGATGAAGACCTATTTTGACTGACAATATAGAATTCTGGTATTGCCACATAGGTAGACCAAACCCAGATTATCTTTCAGGTCCTGTATTGAATTCAAAAGATGAAAAGGTAGAGAAAACATCTGGGCCCTTTTGACTGTCTGCTAAGTAACAGAAAGAAAAGCTTGTAGTGACTATTCTATATATGGTTTTCACCATTCAGATCACACTGATGCCTATGAGTTGCCCTTCTAGTGGAACAAGTTGAACTACATCCATTTGTATTGGTTAAAGACTTGTCACTTTGCTTTGTCTTTTGTAACTGTATAAGAATGCATGTATTAATTATAATTATGTAGGAGATATTCAGTGCTAGCCTGCATAAAGACTAGACACATTGAAATTGTCTTTTGAATGTTGTGAGAGAATTCAGTTGTGCCATGCTTTGGAATGCAAATACTCATTTTCCGTAGCTGAATGTGATTAGCTTCCAACCCACTTTCCTTGACTGTTCTTTCTTAAACCATTTGTTTCCTTCCTGAGTGACTTGTTAAGATGAACCACAACTCACTAAGGGAAAATGAAGGCTAATGCCCGCGTCTGTGTGTAAGAGTGGAAGTTTTCTGCAAATTTATTGCTGTGTAATATCATTTTGCTTTCACGCTCGTGGCCAGTAGTTGTGACTCAAAGCATTTTTTTCCAGCATTCATGGTGAGCTTTCTGGTTTGCTAGCATCCCAGAGGACAGGTCCTGTGCTCCTCATGCTGGGGAATCCTGTGCTTTTGTGAGTACCAGGCAGCCAGCGTGGCTTAAGCTTTGCTGGCACTTTCATACCAAAATGTTATCAGACCGAAACTACTGAGGACTGTTCTGCTGTGGAGGTGGGAAATGCTAAGTGTGTCAGCAGAAAGGCACAAGGGTCTCAGTTTCATTTTACTCCCATAGTGGATTAACAGCTCATTGCTCCTCCCAGCCAAGTTGTGCCACCTCTGGGAAGCTGCTTTAAAACATACCAAAAGCAGATGACTGCATTTTTTTTTTTTTTTTTTTTTTTTTTTTTTTTTTTTTTTTTTT